>NC_090267.1:243080041-243394573 GCF_040414725.1 Anabrus simplex | reverse complement strand
AATAGTCAAGATGAACATGTCTGAGAAATAGGCCTACGAGGTTTTGCAACCTCTCCATTTTTAACAGTGTTGTACCACATTCCTCACCCTGAGTTCTGACTGATAGCTAACTAGATAAATTTTATTTCGGAACGATTTTAAAAATTGTTACACCATACTAGTTGTAGTGCCGGCTCTGTATTAACTGTTTGAATTTTTTTTCTTTTTGGTAGTTTACGAACTCTTTTGTAAGTTTAAGGGTAATTGTTATGCGTTTAATTTTAAGTTTTAGATTGAGATTACAATTTCGCATTAAACTATTTCCTTGTAGCAGCCCAGATTGTCGGGTAAGCAAGTGATCCTTTCAAATAAATAACACAAGTAAGTTATAACTGTTAGTTATGTACCGAGCTCGATAGCTGCAGTAGCTAAAGTGCGGCCAGTACCCTGTATTCGGGAGATAGGGAGTTCGAACCCTACTGTCGGCAGCCCTGAAGATGGTTTTCCGTGCTTTTCCATTTTTACACGAGGCAAATGCTGGGGCTTTACTTTAATTAAGGCCAAGGCCACTTCCTTCCCACTCCTAGCCCTTTCCTGTCCCATCGTTGCCGTAAGGCATATCTGTATCGGTGTGACGTAAAGCAACTTGTAAATAATAATAATAATAGCTTATGTATTTACGCTTCGCGATATAGATATGATGTACACGATTCCAACTGTCTCTGGGTCTGTCACCAATCAGGCTAGGAACCCCGAAAACTGTGCACTCAACACAAATATCGATCTTTTTAGACATTGTCTTGTTCACCCCTTCTCAATCCCCATGCCGATTGGGGCTGAACGTTGACTTAAACGAAACTCAGAGTGTCACTATTCATTTCAGCGATCCTGATAACTATGAATTCTACATTAATATTGATCGTTTCCTATTATTTTTATTTCACCCCTTTCCACCCCCGCCCCTAGGGGTGCCTACCTCCACAGTAATTTTTCCATGTAAGTCATACATGTACCAAGTTTAGTTAAGAGTTGTGCTAGGACACACACACATCCGTAATCTAGGTAAGTTTTGGATATTTTTCTTCTCACCCACTATACTGATGGGGGCTAAAGTTTAACTTACACAGCATCCAGTGTGTCACTGTTCATCTCAACGACCCCGAAAACTATGGACTCAACACTAAATTCGATTATTTTTTTCATGCCACCCCCTTTCCACACTCACCCCTAGGGGTGCTAGAAGTGGCTTATTCCCATATTGTTTGTCTCCAGATAGTAAGTCATAAGGGTACCAAGTTTGGTTGAAATTGCTCCAGTAGTTTAGGAGATGTGGAATGATACGTGTACTTCAAAAATATGGCGACGTGTTTCCATCCTCGATAGCTCCATTTTCACATGAGGCAAACTCTGGTGCTGTACCTTAATTAACACCATGGCCGCTTCGTTCCCATACCTAGGCATTTCCTGTCCCATCGTCGCCATAAGACCTATCTGTGTCAGTGCGATGTAAACCACTTTACGTACCTTATAAAACATTGCGGCGTGTCCCCTTCCTCCTATACACAGCATTTCTTACCGGACTATCATGATACAGAGTAAGTCGCTGTGGCCTAGCGACATCTGTCCATCGAGGTCGATCCGAATTTTGGTGCGGATTTTTAATTTCAAATTAATTACATAAAAATACTCATTATAAAAGTCTACCTAACAGAATTCGTTCAAACCTTTTCTTAAACCCTTTCAGGAGTAATAAGAACAAATTGTGAAATTTTTTACGAAATCGGCGAGACAAACAAAGAAACATTCATTTTTAAATATAATATTGCTGCGTTACGTCTGTATTATTATACTGTTCCTCATTGCATGGTGACATAAAAATAAATGTACGAAAATCACAAAGTAGTTTCGAAATGACATAGGCTGTAGAGGAAAATAAGTATTTATGTATATTTTTGGAATTGGATTACGTCGCACCGACACATGTAGGTCTTATGGCGACGATGGGACAGGAAAGACCTAGGTATGGGAAAGAAGCGGCCATGGCCTTAATTAAGGTACAGCCCCAGCATTTGCCTCGTGTGAACATGGACCTATCGAGCTCGGTGTAAGAAATAGCAGGCAATAGCTGCAGTCGCTTAAGCGCGGACAGTACCCAGTATTCGAGATATAGTGGGTTCGAACCCCACTGTTGGCAGCCCTGAAGATAGTTTTCCGTGGTTTCCCATGACTAAGAGTATTTAGGTCTGTAGAGTGCATGGCATGTCTACAATGTTTATAATGTAACAAATCAGTAAAAGTTGAACCATTGTACAAACTGAGAATTGTGCTAACAGGTGACGTTGTAAAATTTGATCTTTCCACTGCTGTTCTTTTATACTAGTGTGAATACTATTCATGATAACGTTTCGAGGCAGAACTATGTAATATTTTATGCTATATCATAAGTGCAGTACATAAAGAGTTTTCATCTTAAAATTGGACTTATTTTAAATTTATGTAAATGAAAATCGGTTTGGAGCTATTTATAAATGTAAAAAAAATGAAAATAGACTTGAATTAATGTGGCAGTTCAAGGAAGCTTAGAAAAAACTCGCTACCAGAGTAGCTAATGACCTCAGAATCCCCTACAAAAATCGATAATTCCAGAGCATCTCCGAGGGTTCGGGCTGGGGGGTTTCAAATTTGGGGCTCAGCATAACGAACGCAAGTGCAAACATTTCTTTGACCCAGTGGAATATATTTTTCCAAAGCAATGGCCTATAGATTTAATGGGCTTAAAAGTTTCCTAAAAGTCCTAATTACACCCCACCCCCACCAATAAGTCAAGATGGCGGACACAATCTGTCAGCCGAGCTAAAACGTTGAAATTTAACATTACAGCTTTTAGCGTGTAACCGACGGTACGTTTTACCCCCAAAAAATCGAAATATGGAGGCAATTTTAACGACGGTGCCGACCTTCGTTTAGAGGTAATTAATCTTTCAACGGTAATTTTAATCACAAAGCGGACAGCAAATCAACGATTGTGACTGGCAGTAGGCAAGGAGACTTGCCATTTTAATCAGAACTTCCCATCTCGATTATGACTGGCAGTAGGCAAGTTTGCCTGCCATTATAATCAAAACTCCCTATGTCTATTGTGACTGGTATTAGGAAAAGGTGCCTGTCATTATAATGATAACACCACAACTCTGTTTTGACTAGCAGTAGGGAAGATACCTGCCATTATAATGAATAATCGACTGGAATGGGTCTGGAAGTAGGGATGGGGGCTTGTCATTGTAATGAAAACTCCTCAAACTGATTGTGAGTGGCAATGGGCAAGGAGGTCTGTTATCATAATGAAAACTCCCCAACTCGATTGTGAATGGCAGTAGGCAAATGAGTCTGCCGTTTTAGTACAAACTCCCGAACTCGATTGTGAATGGCAGTAGGCAAGGGGTCCTAGCACTATAATCAAAACTCCCCAACTCGCATTTTACTTGGTAAACAACGTTCGGGGACCTCCCTGTGCTGTTTCTCGGTTAACGCTATGAGACATAGTATTTAATAAAATAACGAGAAAGTACCGCGTGGTTTGGGTCACGTAGCAGTTGGCATGCTTTCGAGAGATAGTGAGTTCGAAAACCCATCGTCAGCAGCCCTGATGGTGTTTTTCCGTGATTTTAAATTCTCACATCAGACAGATGCTGGAGCTGTACCTTAATTAATGCCACGTTCACTTCTTTCCTACTACTAGCCCTGCCCCATCCCACCGTCGCCGTAAGACCTACCTGTGCCTGAGCGACGTAAATCAGACTGTAAAACTATAATTACATTTTACTCACTGCGTGTACAGTATTTGACGTATAAATCCGTATACAATGTAGAATACCGTAGTGAAGCATTTTCTAGTAATAATTATATTGATAAATAATAGTTCATAAAGGATTAAGTTAACAGTTTTGAGTTGTAGAAACAAGGATGGGGAAATAAAAGAGAACGGCCTCAAGAAATGATTTAGGGAGGTATATAGGAAGGATGACGAAGAAGGACTTGTCACAAGTGAGTGGAAGCAATATCCACAGGGAGTTTTTAGACATTACACATTCTATACAAAAATCTTATTAAACATGACTGTAATATTGAAGAGTATTGCTCAGAAAGATGCAAAACAAAAGCTCGTGCACAACAGCTATACGTCAGTTATGGCAAGCAAGGTTCATTGCAGTTGACGAAATGACAGTAGGTTCAGCGAGTAGGGATGAAACATAACAGTGCAGCAGGTACAGTCTGTATTGTCGCACCGACTCAGACAAGTCTTCTGGCGACGATGGGGTAGGACGCGATCGTAGCCGTAAGTAAGGTACAGCAAGATTCGGATCACGTACCTGTGAGGATGCATTTGGGAGATGGAGGTTTCGAGCCCGACTGTCGGCAGGCTTGATGACCGTTTTTCCGCGGTTTCTCACTTTCATTTAAATTAATTCTGTAACACCTGTCAAAGTCGCTGCAACGTAAACCGAATTAGTAAAACTGAAGATTTATTAGATATATTTACAAAATGCTTGTGTTAACTGATCTCAGTATTAACTGGAACGCAATCATTTTCATGCATCTCGTAATATTTAAAAGGTTTTTTTCAATGCTATTTGTTCGGGGCGTCGACCCATGTGGATCTTTTGCCTCCACTGGCACCATATTGCATGAACCTGCGTGTAATTGGAATCGCGGTAGTGTGGAATGTTGTGTGTGAGGAAAGGAATATTAAGGACGTCACAAACACCCAGTCCCCAGGCAAGGGACATTAATCATTACAATTAAAAAATCCTGACAAGGCCGGGAATCGAACCCGGGGCCGCCGAGTGACAGGCGGATATTCAAAAGTTACTGAAGCCCTACCAGACTAGTCACGAGAAGGGCGAGATATAGAAATCGAATACTACATTCACGTAGCCTATGTACTAAAAGCATTTCGAGGAGCTGATCTTGAAAATACCTTATTCACCACTGCATTCTTGATATATAATTTCAAACGTTTACTGGAACCCTATAAAAACTGTTTATGAGAACAGCCAGTATTAAAAACATAATACTTACATTCATGCATAGATGTGTTTAGGCTACTAAATGCATTTCGAGAGTAGCTGATCTTGAGAACAACTTATCGAAATATCATTGTTATTGTTCTCCTGTATTAATCTTTCAAATATAACTGAAAAACTATCAGACTAGTGAAGTACTACTATAAACGTAATGGTTATAGCGTTGAGAAAATTGCAATGTGTAGATTTTAAAGGTTTTCTTATTAAACTTGACAATATATTCATCACTGGCGGCGTAGTTACATAAATAATAATCATTCATCAGGCTGAGTGACAAGAAGCATTACTTTACAAGTGAAAATTAATTGTTTCTAGTTGTCAGGATATAAATCAACGAGAAATATACAGATAATTAGGACAGTTTCAGTTCAGAATGATGTCAATTATAATTTGAAATGCACTGCCGCGTATTCGGTCATAGTTTATTTGGGAAAAACGGACAATACTCCTCCTAAATGAAACAGCACGCGAGAGGTCAACCTTGAAAAACTGATAATTAACGTATATTAATGAACATCTTTCGTTATAATACAATTAGACAGTAGGCCTTCAGGATAAAAGACTGCAGGAGCGATAATGACATGTCAAAGTGTTCCACAACTACATAATTTGTCTAAAGGAAAATGGTCAATCTTCCGAATATAGGCTACATCCATAAATTTAAGGCAAAATTCCAAGTCATGATTTGACAGCAACGGCTCTTAATTTGGGCTTGTGTACACTAAGAGCTGAAATATTATTTACTGAATAGATAACAAAAATGTCCAGAATTTGGGTGCCAGAGTTCACCTTAATGGATCCTTAGAATTTTCAATCAATCAATCAATCAATCAATCAATCAATCAATCAATCAATCAATCAATCAATCAATCAATCACTACTGATCTGCATTTAGGGCAGTCGCCCAGGTGGCAGATTCCCTATCTGTTGTTTCCCTAGCCTTTTCTTAAATGATCGCAAAGAAATTGGAAAATTATTGAAAATTTCCCTTGGTATGTTCTTTATTATTCTTATTCTTATTCTTATTCTTATTCTTATTATTATTATTATCCAGATCACAGTAGCCAAATACCCATTCGATCCATTGAATGAGAAAAATAACAATGTTCATCCTAAGCCACCAAATTCCACCAACAGAAATTGACAACACAAATTCCTAATAAAATTAATAATACAAACGGAAATAATAATAATAGTAATAAACCCCAAACGTACTCCTTGGACATGCCATGAAGTCCGTTGGATACTCCGGAAACTTGACCCACAAAGTTTGGGTCAACACAGTAGTCATCCTCCGTACCTTCTTGCCACGTCCATCGTCTCCCCTAAATATATCTATTGCCACTCCAAATTATGTTCTTTAAATAAAATATAAAAGACAAATTATAACTACTGCTACTGTCCGGCCGTGTCATCACCCCTGGTGAGAAGAAGGCCGCCCTCCCGATGATGCCACGACCGGCCCTATCCGTGGGGTCCCAAGGAAGGCCCCAACAATCTTACCAGATGACAATGCATTTCTCTCACCAATCCATTGCGGCCATCCCCATGAAACTGGAGCCGCTCTCCTCTCTTATCCCGCCTTTCACCTTCTTATGCTTATTTGTATTGGGCCCGTCCCACCCCGCCTTCTTAAGGGTGTGTCCTGCTCACCCTTGCCCCTCTTGCCTTACCATCTCCTACTATACTTGGATAGTGAGAAAAAAGCACCGTCACTGCCTCAAGGTTCTAGCATACTCTACTCGTGTCCTTATGCACTCAGCACTTTCGTCACATTCATCCTTGCCGTCACGGCACATTCCTTCATCGCTATTGTACTTCTGCTTGATCCACTCCGGATTGCTGCGTCTACACTCTCTTACATCACCAGTCTGGACTTTGTTTACATTCATCTGTTCATGTTGCAACTTTATCCTTGTGCTACTTCTCTGTTTCTGCACTTCATATTTAACCCTACCAAATCTAATTCCAAAACCCAGCCACACTCCACATTAAATTTGCCATCCCGTTTCCATGAAAATATACCATCAGTCCTTCTATAACTTAACAACTTCTCCATACTTCTTCAAGACTTAATCACTAATACTTCCATAAATAATACTACAACAGTAAATACACCACCACTTCTCTATACTTCTCCAACACCACATTTCATCATACCAAACCGCCATCCCTTCACCTTCATCCCTTACTCACAAGTTACTCGTAATTCAATACCAACACAACTACCATCACTTTACCATCTTCCCACTACAAGAATAAATAGCCCATCAATAAATAATTCTACAACAATAAATACACCATCATTTCTCTATACTTCTCCAGCACCACATTTCAACATCAAGCCAACATCACTTACCACTTACTCGCTCCATCAATTCAATACCATTACATAAATTTGCCATCAGGTTTCAATGAAAATATACCATCAATCCTTCTTTAACTTAACAACTTCTCCATACTTCTCCAAGACTTAATAAATTATACCTCAATAAATAATACTGCAGCAGTAGATACACCACCACTTCTCTCTACGTCTCCCACACCACCTTTCAACATACCAAACCGCCATCACTTACACCTTCAACCCTTACTCACAAATTACTCATAATTCAATACCAACGCAACTACCATCACTTTACCAGCCTCCCACTACAAGAATAAATGCACCCATCCCTAAATAATTTTACAACAATAAATACACCACCACTTCTCTATACTTCTCCAACACCACATTTCAACATCAAGCCAACTTCACTTACCACTTCCTCGCTCCATCAATCCAATACCACACATATTCATCAATATATGATACTACAACAATAGATACGCCGCCACTTCCCTATACTTCTCTAACACTACATTTCCACATACCAAGCCACTTTCACTTACCACTTCATCTCTTACTCACAGCTTTTACCATCTTCACATTACAACAATAAATACACCACCATTTCTCCCTACTTCTCCAACCCCCACCTTTCAACATTCATTCATCAATAAATCATACTACAACAATACATACACCACCACTTACTCCTAAATTCCATACCAACACATCTACCATCACTCTACCATCTATCACTTACGACTTCATCCCTTACTAACAAATTACTCCTAATTCAACACCAACACATCAATAACTCATACCACAACAATAAATACACCACCCCTTCTCAATACTTCTCCAACACCACATTTCAATAAACTCAACCGTCTTCACTTATTCTGTCATCGAACCATACCAGCGAACATCACTTCTCAACTCTACATTCTGTCGTCAAACCATCTTTAACTTCGCTCTTCAATACACTAATGTTTTTTGCTTCGAGTAACAACACCCCTCTCATTTCCACCTGTACCCCACATGTCTGTCAACTTTCTGTGCCTTCCTGCTTCTCTACCACCTCTCTTGGCCGCCATTTCATCACTATCTTCACTCTGTTGGTTTCCTTTGCCTCCAACTTCAGCTCCACTCAGGTCCCTTAAACTTCTGCTCCTCCCTCTGCTCCTACTCAGATCCAGACTCTCCCAGGTCGCCCCTGACCTTACCTTTCTACCCTTCGCTTCTCTTACTTCACTGCTTTCATTTTCCTGCCTATCCTCTTCACTGATTATGGTCCCAAATTCACTTGGCCCCTCTCCCTGCCTCACTTCACATAGACTACTGATACTTTTGGTGTTTTGCCTATCATCGCTACTGATCGCTGCTCTTCCCTCTTTTTCTTCGTCTTGTTCTATCTTCATTTCTAAGTCCATCAATCTATTCACAGACCAGGTTCTCTTCCAGTTGCTACCTGTCACCACTAGTTCCTGTCCTTTGATCGTTGCTCTCAGCCCCTGCTTTATACCTCGTGTCTTGTGTTTTCTCAGTATTTTTTTTTCCTAATCGCCCCCATTCCCACTTCTCTCTTGATCCATATTTTTCCCTCTGCACATTTCTCGCATTGCCTAACACAGCATCCGCCATCAGCGTAGAAAACAGTTGAACTTTGATAGGCCTGTTGCCTCTAATTCTCCCAGCTCTCTGCACATCATCTATGTCCACTTCACTAAAATTTACTTTCAATTTCCCCTGTATTAAGTCCAATACTTTGTTGGTTGTAAGCACTTTATCTTCTCTCAACTCCTCCGGCACACCATATATAAATAGGCACTTCTTCCTGCGATTTAAAGTGTTGGCTTCCACTTCTGCTTTCAGTTTCAACGTCTCCTCCTCTAGTCGTCCTATTTTTCCCTTAATGTTGCAACTTCTTCAGCGTTTTTTCCTCACTTGTGCTGTTGTATCGTCAGCCATTTCTCGTGACCATACCTTCATTTTGTCAAACTCCCTGGTTTGTTTTTGAATCATATTTTTAAGCTGCTCAAAGGGGCAGACTTCCCCAACCACCTCTTTTATAATTTTTCTGAATTCTTCCATGTCTTCCCAGGTCTCATCTCCACTAGATGTCGGACCTGGGTTCAGCTCAACCCCCCCAACCCATAACAATATTATAACCACTGCCACTGATAGCAATAATTCTCCTTTAATCTCCATTTCAACTTTACACCCACCTGATATCACTTCTTCTTTCTTCTGTCTCCCCTGTCATCTTCCTATAGTTGCTCTGTATTGTTCCACACCAATCATTGTCGATAAACTCCACACAAGCACTCTGTCTCCCTACTCCCACTCCCGGGACCCTCCACGCAATACGTCCGCGCTCGACCGTGGCTTAAGCTGAACTGTGATTTCCCTTGGTAAGTTATTCCAATCTCTAACTACCCTTCGTATAAACGAATATTTGCCCCAATTTGTCCCCTTGAATTCCAACGTTATCTTCATATTGTGATCTTTCCTACTTTTAAAGACACCACCCAAACATATTCGTCTACTGATGTCCTCCCACGCCATCTCTCCTCTGACAGCTCGGAACATACCATTTAATCGAGCAGCTCGTCTCCTTTCTCCCAAATCTTTCCAGCCCAAACTTTGCAACATTTTTGTAACGCTACTCTTTTGTCGTAAATCACCCAGAACAAATCGAGCTGCTTTTCCTTGGATTTTTTCCACTTCTTGAATCAAGTAATCCTGGTGAGGGTCCTATACACTGGAACGATACTCTAGTTGGGGTCTTACCAGAGACTTACATGCCCTCTCCTTTACATCCTTACTACAACCCCTAAATACCCTCATAACCATGTGCAGAGATCTGTACCCTTTATTAACAATCATATTTATGTGATTACCCCAATGAAGGTCTTTTCTTATATTAACACCTAGGTACTTACAATAATCCCCAAAAGGAACTTTCACCCCATCAACGCAGTAATTTATACTGAGAGGACTTTTCCTATTTGTCAAACTCAAACCGGACTTTTAACCCCGTTTATCATCATACCATTGTCCACCGTCTATCTCACAACACTATCGAGGTCACCCTGCAGCCGCTCACAATCTTGTAACTTATTTATTACTCTGTACAGAATAACATCATCTGCAAACAGCCTTATCTCTGATTCCACTTCTTTACACGTATCATTGATATATATATAAGAGAACATAAAGGTCCAATAATACTGCCTTGAGGAATTACCCTCTTAATTATTACAGGGTCAGATAAAGCTTCGCCTACTCTAATTCTCTGAGTTCTATTTTCCAGAAATATAGCCACCCATTCAGTCACTCTTTTTTCTAGTCCAATTGCACTCACTTTTGCCAGTGGTCTTCCATTATTTACCCTATCAAATGCCTTAGATAGGTCAATCGCAATACAGTACTTTTGGCCTCCTGAATCCAGGATATATGCTGTATCTTGCTGAAATCCTACACGCTGAGCTTCAGTCGAATAACTGTTCCTAAACCCGAAATGCCTTCCGTCAAATCAGTTATTAATTTCACAAACATTTCTAATATAATCAGAAAGAATGCTTTCCCAAAGCTTACATAAATGCATGTCAAACTGACTGGCCTGTAATTTTCAGCTTTATGTCTATCAACCTTTCCTTTATACACAGGGGCTACTATAGCAACTCTCCATTCATTTGGTATAGCTCCTTCAACGAAACAATAATCAAATAAGTATTTCATATATGGTACTATATCCCAACCCATTGCCTTTAGTATATCCCCAGAAATCTTATCAATTCCAGCTGCTTTTCTAGTTTTCAACTTTTGTAACTTACTGTAAATGTCATTGTTATCATAGGTAAATTTTTATACTTCTTTAGTGTTACCCACATCCCCTATCTGGACATTATCTTTGTAACCAACAATCTTTACATACTGCTGACTGAATACTTCTGCCTTTCGAAGATCCTCGCATACACACTCCCCCTGTTCATTAATGATTCCTGGAATGTCCTTCTTTGAACCGGTTTCTGGCTTAAAGTACCTATACATACTCTTCCAATTTTCACTAAAAATTTGTATGACCACCAATTATGCTTGCCATCATGTTATCCTTAGCTGACTTCTTTGCTAGATGCAATTTCCTAGTAAGTTCCTTTAATTTCTCCTTACTTCCATAACCATTTCTAACTCTATTTCTTTCCAGCCTGTACCTCCTTCTTAGTCTCTTTATTCTCTGTTATAATATAGTGGATCCTTACCATTCCTTACCACCTTTAAGGAACAAACCTATTTTCACATTCCTCAACAATTGCTTTAAACCCATCCCAGAGTCTGTTTATATTTTTATTTACCATTTTCCATCGATCATAGTTACTTTTTTTAACTCCCTCATGCCTGTTTCATCAGCTACATGGTACTGCCTAATAGCCCTAATTTTAATACCTTCCTTTCTTTCACATTTATTTTTAACTACGACAAAAACAGCTTCGTGAGCACTAATACCATCTATTACTTCGGTTTCTCTATAGAGCTCATCTGGTTTTATCAGCACCACATCCAAAATATACTTTCCTCTAGTTGGTTCCATCACTTTCTGAATCAGATGCCCTTCCCATATTAACTTATTTTCTATTTGTTGGTCATGCTTCCTGTCGTTCGCATTACCTTCCCAATTGACATTTGGTAAATTGAGATCACCTGTTACTATCACATTCCTTTCCATATCATTTCCAACATAGCTGATTATCAAATAATTCTGAATCAGCGTCAGCGCTACCTTTTCCCGGTCTCTACACTCCAAAAACATCAAATTGCCTATTATCTTTAGAGAAGAGCCTTACACCCAGAATTTTATATTTTTCATCCTTAACTTTTTCGTAGCTTACAAATTCTTCTTTCACCAGAATGAATACTCCCCCTCCTACCATTCCTATCCTATCTCTACGATACACACTCCAGTTCCGTAAGAATATATCTGCATCCATTCTATCATTTCTCAGCCATGATTCAACTCCTATTACAATATCTGATAAGTATATATATATATCTATTAAATTAATTAATTCGATTCCTTTGTTTACAATGCTTCTTCAGTTGAGCACTAACATTTTTATGTCATCCCTACTTGATTTCCAGTTCCCTGTTCGCTTCACACCGCTCCCTATGCCACCCCGTTTCCCTGAATGTACCTGCCTATAACCCTTCTAAAGAAGTTTCCTAACTTATATGTACTACTGCGGTTTAAGTGAAGGCCATCTGGGCGCAGATCACTGTCTCCTACCCACCCATTAGGATCTAGACATCTCACTCCCAGTTTCCCACATACCCACTCCATAGTCTCATTTAAATCCCCAATCACCTTCCAGTCAGTATCTCTCCTACAGTGCATTGCACTGATAGCTTCCTTAAATTTCATCCGTGCTGCATTTACCAGATTCCACACCTCCCCAACTATGTTGGTACTTATACCTGCTTGCCTTACGTTGTTAGTACCAACGTGAAACACTACCACCTTCTCCTTTCCCTCTTCTTTCTCCTCTACTTTCCTCAACATCTGCCTCAACCTAATTCCTGGATAACACTCTACCCAGGTACCCTTTCCTCCACACACTTTCCCCATATGTCTAAAGATGGAATCCCCCATGACCAGAGCCTCAACCCTACCCTCCTCATTTGATCCCCTCCCCTCCTGGTCAGCCCTATCTTTTTTCACTGCTGCGGAAGCTACTTCCTCCTCCATTTTCTCCCTCCCATGACCCTGTCCCACCTGTCTTTTCCTTTCCACTACACTACATTTCCCTTTCCTACCTTTTCCCTTCCTCCTACTTCCACACGTCTCAGCAACAGTTCCCTGTTCCTCATCTTCCCTCGGTTGTTCTACCTGCAGTGACTCGTACCGATTTCTAACAGACACCTGTCCTGAATTCTGATCCTGAACAGAGCCCTTAGCCTGCAATCACCTTCCCCTTAAAACATTAGACCACCTGTCTTCTACAATTCCCCCATTTCCTTCTCCTTCCTCCTTTTCACCTACTGTCTCCTGTACATTATTTGAGGGAGGCCTACTTTCCTTCCTGTCCTCTGAGAGAATCCTAATTATCTCCCTCAAACTCTCTAACTCCTCCCCCATACACCTTAATGCCTGGCCACACCCACAGTTCCTACAGTTGCACTGTTTAGCCATTATTTACGGAATAATGGAAAGGAAAGAAAAAATAAAATAACTTATTCTGTGCAAATAAATATGAAAGGAAAGAAATATTGCCTATAAAATGAAAGGAAAGAAATATTGCCTATAAGAATGAAAGGAAGGAAATATTGTCTAAGATAGTTCACAAAAATCACACAACAACATGGTAATTAACATATGCTACTACTACACTACAATACTACCGGTACTTAGTTGTACGAACCTTTTTCTACAACACCCTAACAGAATGAAAATTGCTGTTAATTACTGAAAACCGAAAGTAATACACAAGAATTAGTTCTACACAATTCTAAACTGCAGTTAAGTCTGCCCTAATTACTGTAACAGAATTCTAGTAAGAGTGTTAATACAGATACCACAGATACTACAGATACTATACTACACAAATATTTCACAGTAATAGAATAAACTCACTAATTTATGATAAAATACCTACTATAATACACTACAATGATTTTAAACTACGTTCAGACGTAATCTAATTATAATACAACAGGTTATTACTAAGCACAATCTGAAATGGAAATTACAATTAAAGTTTGAAATTCGCAAGACTACTCAAAATAATACACTGACTGACAGAGCAAATGCAACACCAAGAAGGAGTGGTCAGAACTTTATGCCAATTGCAGGGTAGACTGACGTCACTGAGGTATGCTCATGATGTGAAATGCGCCGCTGTGCTGCGCACGTAGCGAACGATAAATGGGACACGGCGTTGGCGAATGGCCCACTTCGTACCGTGATTTCTCAGCCGACACTCATTGTAGAACGTGTTGTCGTGTGCCACAGAACACGTGTATAGCTAAGAATGCCAGGCCGCCGTCAACGGAGGCATTTCCAGCAGACAGACGACTTTACGAGGGGTATGGTGATCGGGCTGAGAAGGGCAGGTTGGTCGCTTCGTCAAATCGCAGCCGATACCCATAGGGATGTGTCCACGGTGCAGCGCCTGTGGCGAAGATGGTTGGCGCAGGGACATGTGGCACGTGCGAGGGGTCCAGGCGCAGCCCGAGTGACGTCAGCACGCGAGGATCGGCGCATCCGCCGCCAAGCGGTGGCAGCCCCGCACGCCACGTCAACCGCCATTCTTCAGCATGTGCAAGACACCCTGGCTGTTCCAATATCGACCAGAACAATTTCCCGTCGATTGGTTGAAGGAGGCCTGCACTCCCGGCGACCGCTCAGAAGACTACCATTGACTCCACAGCATAGACGTGCACGCCTGGAATGGTGCCGGGCTAGAGCGACTTGGATGAGGGAATGGCGGAACGTCGTATTCTCCGATGAGTCACGCTTCTGTTCTGTCAGTGATAGTCACCGCAGACGGGTGTGGCGTCGGCGTGGAGAAAGGTCAAATCCGGCAGTAACTGTGGAGCGCCCTACCGCTAGACAACGCGGCATCATGGTTTGGGGCGCTATTGCATATGATTCCACGTCACCTCTAGTGCGTATTCAAGGCACGTTAAATGCCCACCGCTACGTGCAGCATGTGCTGCGGCCGGTGGCACTCCCTTACCTTCAGGGGCTGCCCAATGCTCTGTTTCAGCAGGATAATGCCCGCCCACACACTGTTCGCATCTCCCAACAGGCTCTACGAGGTGTACAGATGCTTACGTGGCCAGCGTACTCTCCGGATCTCTCACCAATCGAACACGTGTGGGATCTCATTGGACGCCGTTTGCAAACTCTGCCCCAGCCTCGTACGGAGGACCAACTGTGGCAAATGGTTGACAGAGAATGGAGAACCATCCCTCAGGACACCATCCGCACTCTTATTGACTCTGTACCTCGACGTGTTTCTGCGTGCATCGCCGCTCGCGGTGGTCCTACATCCTACTGAGTCGATGCCGTGCGCATTGTGTAACCTGCATATCGGTTTGAAATAAACATCAATTATTCGTCCGTGCCGTCTCTGTTTTTTCCCCAACTTTCATCCCTTTCGAACCACTCCTTCTTGGTGTTGCATTTGCTCTGTCAGTCAGTGTAGAATAAGCACTCTAAATCCTAATAAGTCACTACAATACACTACAACAGTTTTTAAACTACGTTCAGACGTATCCTAATTACAATAGGTTATTAATAAGCACAAATAGAAATGAAAATTGCAATCAGGCCTAAAGTTTGAAATTCGCAAGAACTACCATACTCAAGGATTACCAACAAAGTTAAACGCGTAGACAGAAGGTTATTTCTTTAGGGTATAACTTTATCCTACTATGCTCTAATAGAAATGAAACCTTGCGTTTGGTTAAATGCTTAAGTATCGAAAGGATTGCCGTACACAAAGAAAAACACGAATATAACAGGCAAGATACTATCTAATATACCTTATCTTCACTACAATTGAAACGTGGTTGTGTGATTATTACAGCTGGTGGGTAACTATTATTTTCCTTACTCCACGGGACGGAGAATAAAAGTTTCCTTAATTAGGCCTACTGAAAAATACAAGGTTGTCTACAATAATTTCTCAAAAATATTTCTGTCAAAACTACTCATACTACTCCAGGGACTTGAATTGCAATTACTGGAATATATGAACTTTATTATTATTATTATTATTATCTAACCGCTCATAAATACTGAAAGATCGAGGGAGCGCAATATAAATTACGGATACTTTAACTACCTACTCAGAACTACAAATGATTGGAATACAAGATCATCTGATTTTTATTTATATTTACTTGACTAAACTACACCCTTTGTTCACGGCTGTAGCCAACAATGCAATATTTGAATATGAAGAACGACAATAATCAATAACAATACAACGTCTGTTAACTATTACCGTGTAATCTCTTTAACTTCTTTTTAAATGGAAGTTTACAGGCGTATCGTGTTTTTTAATGTAGTAACTTATTAACTTCGCGATAGTTTGAACGGATATCTATACGAAATACCGGAGAATTTGCGGTAGAAGTTACGGTACTATTCCTTATGATAATCTGCCTTTGTAAGTGTTATACCAACGAACCTACAGATATTTACAAATATTTTTAAAGTTAATGTTTTTGTATTAATATTATATATATTTAATATATAGTGCCTTTGCTGACATGACCTAGTGTTTACAGAGCACTATGTCTTCTGGTATGGGCTAGAGTAATTTTGTTACTTTCATTGATCTGTCTCTGTCTTATACTTGGCTTTGACAATATGAAAGTGACTAAGGTATGAGCGATGCTAGTAATGCCATTCCTTCTGCAGCCAGTCCCTGCTATGAATGGTGTGAAAATGTTGCTCGTAGGGTCGGTTGGTGCAAGCATTTCAGTGGGCTTGGCAGACTGATATGTAATAGCAACTCTGGCTCGGTGAGGAAAGCAACGGGAAACTACCTCACTCCTCATTTCCCTAGTACGCCTCTTCAGTAATGCCTAGGCCATCTATGACAGCTGATGGCGGAGCTGTTGAGGATCCAGCCAGCCTTAGGGCTGAAGACTGAACATACATACACATATTTAATATAATATTAATATTACTACAATTCTATCATTACAATCCTTAATCCCTGAAAGAGATACCGAACACCTTTCACCCTATTCCTGAACTAGACATGTTTATTACGCAAGCTGGCATCAGAGAGCCCGTTCTCAGCCTCATTCTCCAACGAGTTCACATAGCAGACTGCCATTCCTAAAGCGCCCAGCACACAACAGCAGTTTAGCGAGTCACGCGCTATCTGTCTATCAGCGTTCAAACTCACCACAAGTTCCACTGCGCACGCACAGATGCCGTCAACGTACACATTTCAGGCAGTTGAATGCAGTATAAAAATGTGCCGTGCATATGGTCCAAAAACACATATGAAAAGTCCAAATATATTATGCAGATATACGAATACGTACGCCGTCAGAATTCAAGTTTATTTATTAATTATAACGCCACACCGTCGGCTTCTAAATAATAGATTCGGTGACAGATGAATAGGTAGAGGTGAATCAATTACCTGGCCTCCATGCTCTCCGGACCTAAACACACCGGAATTTTATTTCTGGGGCATTTGAAAGCTCTCGTGTATCGAACCCCAGTACAAGACCTCCAGAGTCCATATCCGTATAATGGAACGTTGCGAAACCATACGCTACACTCCAGGGATACATCAGCGCATCCGAGATTCACTACGACGGAGCTTGAAGCATGTATCAGTGCTCGGAGGGCATATTCAACATCTGCCATGAGAAAGAGTTCTATGTGGTATGCTGGTACGTTCTGTTCTTGTGTGTTCCCAATGATTAATGACTTGGAGACAATGGGATGTAACAGGGAAACAAAGAGTTTCTCGAACCATATTCCCTATAAAATAATTTCTTCGTCTATGTGTAAGGAATGTGTCCTGCATTTTATGCCGTACATTTTTGTTACACCCTTTATACATTGAGTAATCATGGAACAAAAACTGTTAGAAATGGCAGCGACGACTGTACTACCAGTTATAGTGCGCCCGATGACCAGTAGTTACAAAGTATAGATGTAGATTGTTCCGTAATTTATCTCTGGTTAACCATAAGAAGGTGCGGCCCTCATAGGATCTGGACTAAGTAAGGATGGAACCTACCCAGAGGACAAAACAGTGATTCCGGCAGGAAAACAGTATAACAAAGTTTATTAAGCAAGGAAAACAAACATCGAAGAGAATAGGAAAAATGTTAAATGTTTCAAAAACTAACATCCCTGAGGTTTACATTGACACGTGTCTCGTACAATTCACAGGGGTCCAGCCCAGTTCACTATTTAACATACAGTAGACTCGAAAACAATAAATAACTCTGTTTACATATATCATCAATAATACGCCACTTCAAGTGACTCAAGAAGGGAGAGCACAAGGTACCCCTAGCGACCATTCAATGGTTTCAAACGTTTCTTAAAAGAGCAAATGCTCTGCCCCACATCATTTATTACACCTACCAAGGAGGTACAAACTTTCGAAAACATGCTCTAAACTGCAGGAATCAGAACGCATGGTTCACCGAGAACTTGCTAATATACACTTGCTAGGTTTTAAACAACTTGGCCTTAAATATGCCTCAAACCAATCTTTAGCGCCCATCAAGGGGCTTAGAAGAAAAGAAATGTCCTCCCATCATCCACAAGTTCAATGAAGAGTCAGACACTTACCTCCCATACCCCAAGCTAGGGATGGGCCACTCGATCGCCTGCTCGAGCAGGCTCGAGTGCTGACGTCACGAACTGGTGTGTCGAGCGTGGTCGAGCCAGATCGAGCAACACGGAATTCCCTCGTGACGTAGGCTTGCATGCGCGCTAAGCAGGAGTGTGTGTTATAGGGCTCGAGCCACAATTCCGTCTGCACTCATTCGCGTTGATATTCCCCTTCCGGCACTACGCGTAGAGTAGAAGTAGAGTCATTAGCGATAGCGTCCATTCTACAGAAATTCATACGTACCGTAAGTCATAGTGGACGCATCAGTTTATTCAATCCATATATGCCCAGAATTACTTTTCTTTATCAAATGGAAGTGACTGCTCGACATGGCGATGAGCTCTGCATGGTGATAGTATTTGTGTGGTTTTCCTTTCGTTACTTGGTCGCTACTTCCATTTTTGGTTCTTCTGAACATTGTACGTATCATTTTAATAATATATTCTGTTCAGTTTTATTATAATGCTATATTTAATATTTATCCTACATAATAAAAAAATGTGAACAGACCTGAAGTCCTGCGTCCGATATAATATAACTGGGTTTTTCGCTATTGGTTTTACGTCGCACCGACACAGATAGGTGTTATGGCAACGATGGGATAGGAAAGGTGTTAGGAGTGGGAAGGAAGCGGCCGTAGCCTTAATTAAGCTACAGCTCCAGCATTTGCCTGGTGTGAAAATGGGAAACCACGGAAAACCACTTCGAGGATAGCTGAGGTGGGAATCGAACCCTCCTCTACTCAGTTGACCTCCAGAGGCTGAGTGGACCCCGTTCCATCCCTAGTACCACTTTTCAAATTGCGTGGCAGAGCCGGGAATCGAACCCGGACCTCCGGGTGGCGGCTAATCACGCTAACCACTACACCACAGAGACGGACTTACTTACATATTACGCCGTATCATTTCTCAGGCGATAATATTACTCTAGGATAACAACCATATAATCCATATACTCCTATGTTGTGTAAGGGATTCAATGTATTCCGTTAATAACGTTAAGGCGTTATCATTGTAAATATTATTTTCATGGTACGAAATGTAACAAGCTATTTCTGAAATTGCCGGGTGAGGATATAGTTTGTTCAGTTGTATTCCTGTACACACACTGGTTTCATTTCATTAGTATTAAAAGAGCAAAGAAGATTGCCACTCATCTTAGTACAAGGTAATCACTCATAGATGGCAGGCCATACTCCTGCTCGAGTACTGTTCGACCTAGATCGAGCAGTGACGTCATCAGCTCGAGCCGCTCGAGCTGCGCTCATGCCCATCCCTACCCCAAGCGGTCCTGGGTTCGACGGAGATAGAAAGAGAGCCAGTCACGTAGTGAACAGCTGCTCACAGCGAGTCCGCCGGACCTCGCCAAGCGAGGCAATCGCGCAAGGCGACTCGCGCAGGCGGCGTGAAGAGAGCACGGCACATCCGCAGGGAAAGGGAGGGAAGCAAGGAGAGAAAGCATAGGGCAGATCGCTACTAGGGCGGAAAGCTCCTTTACCCTAGGGCCATAGTTTAGGAACATAATTTCATTTTGCCCGAGGGCATTACACAAGGGGACAAAATACCATAGTTATGCATAAAATAATCAGTAAACGTTAAAATACACATAATAAATAGGATAAATTGAGAGGGGAAATCAAATTCATGGCACATAGATAATAGCTCTTCACTGTTTCTGTGCATCATCACAAATTGCCGGCTCTCACAAGCAATCACTCTGATAATGTACCTCTTTAAGCACTGATACTAAAACTTGGTTTCAGGGACATTTTCGTTTGCACCAACACACGCTGTTTGTCTATTCCTTAAAACCGGGCCATAGACTACCAAACGTTGCCATGAGATATAGAAAACCAAGTAGGCCCTACATGTACGAGATCAGTACATCAGCATAAGTGTTGTATAAGTAACTTATTAACAAGTTAACAATCAACCGTACACTCATTAAGGTTCACAGTAATGGTCCTCCGTAAATTGTAATCTTGGCTTGCGTCTTCCCACTGTGTAAGTAGACTTCCTCCTCCCCACTTCATCTCGAAATCTTCAAGCTTGTTCCGTTCCGTCTGTCCAATCAAGAGTGAGAGATATCGTAGCGTATTATGTCTGAAGCTGCTATTCTTCTTCCTCCCCTTCTAAAACCATGACTACTGTCTTCTGATCATTAATTTCTAAATTGTTTTCTTTTGGCCAATTTGTCAGATTGGCGACTGCTTTTTGAAGTTCATCTCGAAATGGCGATACAATTACCATGTCATCAGCGTATGGATAAATTTTTGCACGAATCGTAGCAATTACTTCTGTAACATCACGTGTTAATACATTAAAAAGAAGTGGACTCAGAGGATCCCCTTGAAGGACCCCTACGAATATTTGCCCCAACTTGTTCTCTTGAATTCCAACTTTGTCTTCATATTGTGATATTTCCTACTTTTAAAAACACCACTCAAACATATTCGTCTACTAAGTCATTCCATGCCATCTCTCCACTGACAGCTCGGAACATATCACTTAGTCCGGCAGCTCGTCTCCTTTCTCCCAAGTCTTCCCAGCCCAAACTTTGCAACATTTTTGCAACGCTACTCTTTTGTCGGAAATCACCCAGAACAAATCGAGCTGATTTTCTTCGGATTTTTTCCAGTTTTCGAATCAAGTAATTCTGGCGAGGGTCCCATATACTGGAACCATACTCTAGTTGGGGTCTTACCAGAGACTTATATGACCCCTCCTTTACATTCTTACTACAATCCCTACATACCTCCATAATGCTGTGCAGAGATCTGTATCCTTCATTAACAATCTCATTTATGTGATTACCCCAATGAAGATCTTTCCATATATTAACACCCAGCTACTTACACTGATCCTCATAAGGACCATTCGCCCCATCAACACAGCAATTAAAACTATGAGGACTTTCCCTATTTGTGAAACTCACAACCTGACTTTTAACCCTGTTTGTCATCATACCATTGCCTACTGTCCATCTCACAACATTATCGAGTCATTTTGCAGTTTCTCTCAATCTTGTTAACTTATTTATTATTCTATACAGAATAACACCATCCTCAAAAAGCCTTATTCTGATACTCCTCCTTTGTTTAGTCTAATAGCCCTCATTTTCGACAGTAGTCTCCCATGGTCTACCCTATCGAATGCCTTACATAGGTCAATCACAGTTCATCTGAACTCGTGAAGCCAAGATATCTGCTATATCTTGCTGGAATCCTACAAGTTGAGCTTCTGTGTGATAAACTTTCCCATACCGAACAGCCTTCTATGGAACCAGTTATTCATTTCGCAAACATGTCTAATATAAGCAGAAATAACACTTTCCCGAAGCTTACATGCAACGCATGTCAAACGTTCTGACCTGTAATTTTCATCTTTATATGTATCACCCTATCATTTATACACAAGGGAACTATGGTAACTCTCCATTCATTTGGTATAACTCTTTCAAGCAAACAATAGTCAAATATACTTTAGATATGGTACTATATCCCAACCCTTTGTCTATAGTATATTCCCGGAAATCTTATCAATTCCAGCTGCTTTTCTAGTTTTCAACTTTTGTATCTTATTGTAAGTATCATTGTTATCATAGGTAAATTTCATTACTTTATTACCCCCTATACCAACAATCTTTACATACTGCTGACTGAATACTTCTGCCTTCTGAAGTTCCTCGCTTACACAGTCCCCTTGTTTAAGATTCCTTGGAATTTTCTTCTTAAAACCTGTTTCTGCCTTAAAGTACCTCTACATACCCTTTCATTTTTCATTAAAATTTGTATGACAGCCAGTTATGCTTGTCATCATGGTATCCTTAGCTCACTTCTTTGTCAGATTCCATTTTCTAGTATGTTTCTTCAATTTTCCCTCAATTCCACAGTCATTTCTATTTCTTTCCAACCTGCACCTCCTTCTTAGTCTCTTATACTTTTCCGTTTTAATATAGCGGGTCTTTACCATTCCTTACCATCTTTTGTTTATATCCATTGCCGATTTTATACTAATGTATCCGGCTCATTGTACGTGCCATTAGTTTTGTATTGATAAGCTTTGTCGAGAGGCAGCCTTTAATTCAAGGGAGCATTTAAAATTAATACTGTATAAGAGCTTTCGGGAAATAATTTTTTCCGCACAGCAACAGAAGCTTCCAAATTATTTTTATATTTATACATTGATACATAATAATAATAATAATAATAATAATAATAATAATCGTATGGCCTCAGCTACCGTGTGCAGACACTTCAATTTGACGCCATCTGGCTGTCTGCTCGTCAATTTCGACGTTCCGTTTTACTCTAGGCCCACTAGATGGCAGACAGAGTAAACCGGATCTCTCTTGGGTGTCTATGTCTGAGATTCAATTAATTTTGTCGGGTAAATACCGAATGTATCACCAGAGATTTTTTACACGCCGACATCGTGTGTCGAATGGACTTTTTTCCGCCCTTCAAAAATCCGACTACCTTTGCCGGGTTTGAACCCGCTATCTTGGGATCCGGAGGCCGACACTCTACCACGGATCCACAGAGGCAGCTCATTGATACATCATTACATTATTGTTGCTCTCGTGGGGAAAAAGGTAAGTCATATGCGACATTTATTTTAGTAAAAACAATGCAGTACTTCACTTACTACTGAAATGACCGCGCGAGTTGGCCGTGCACGTAGAGGAACGCGGCTGTGAGCTTGCATCCGTGAGATAGTAGGTTCGAATCCCACTATCGGCAGCCCTGAAGATGGTTTTCCGTGGTTTCCCATTTTTACACCAGGCAAATGCTGGGGCTGTACCTTAATTAAGGCCACGGCCGCTTCCTTCCAACTCCTAGGCCTTTCCTATCCCATCGTCGCCATAAGACCTATCTGTGTCGGTGCGACGTAAAGCCCCTAGCAAAAAAAAAACTACTGAAATGAAATGTCGTATGGCTTTTTTAGTGCCGGGATATCCCAGGACGGGTTCGGCTCGCCAGGTACAGGTCTTTCTATTTGACGCCTGTTGGTGACCTGCGCGTCGTAATGAGGATGAAATGATGATGAAGACAACACGTACACCCAGCCCGCGTGCCATTGGAATTAACCAATTAAGGTTAAAATCCCCGACCCGACAGGGAATCGAACCCGGGACCCTCTGCACCGAACGCCAGTACGCTGACCGTTCAGCCAACGAGTCGGACTACACTTATTACTAAAAGGCGATTTCACACGCTTAAATTATGTAAATATACACAGACTAGAGTATAATATGACAATTGTGAATTTACCTCAGAACTAACAACAAACTTTGTCCATTGATTTGTACTCCATAAACCAATCGAATGTAATTAAGGAGTTTTCTTTCAAAACGTCATATGTTCATCGACTTCGGAGGAGGAGTTAAAGATGGCAGCACATATTTCGTAATACCAGGTAATATTTGATCATTAAAAGAAAGTTTATTTCATACAGCGATTCCGAAACAAGTCCGCCTCTGTGGTGTAGTGGTTAGCGTGATTAGCTGCCACCCCCGGAGGCCCGGGTTCGATTCCCGGCTCTGCCACGAAATTTGAAAAGTGGTATGAGGGCTGGAACGGGGTCCACTCAGCCTCGGGAGGTCAACTGAGTAGAGGTGGGTTCGATTCCCACCTCAGCCATCCTGGAAGTGGTTTTCCGTGGTTTTCCACTTCTTCTCCAGGCGAATGCCGGGATGGTACCTAACATAAGGCCACGGCCGCTTCCTTCCCTCTTCCTTGCCTATCCCTTCCAATCTTCCCATCCCTCCACAAGGCCCCTGTTCAGCATAGCAGGTGAGGCCGCCTGGGCGAGGTACTGGTCATTCTCACCAGTTGTATCCCCGACCAAGAGTCTGAAGCTCCAGGACACTGCCCTTGATGCGGTAGAGGTGGGATCCCTCGCTGTGTCCGAGGGAAAAGCCGACCCTGGAGGGTAAACAGATGATGATGATGATGATTCCGAAACAAGGTTACATTTCAAATAGTAGTAATTCCAACACATGTTTCATCATCATCATCATCTGTTTACCCTCCAGGTTCGGTTTTTCCTTCGGACTTAGCGAGGGATCCCACCTCTACCGCCTCAAGGGCAGTGTCCTGGAGCCCAACACATGTTTTCTGTCCAGAATGCGCCGGCTTTCATACGAAGGGAGTTAAGTCCTTTGTGTGAGTGTAATGATACTCAGAGTGCATTAAGCTAATTGAAATTATTTTGCACCACTAAAATACAGATCTTGAAAGCTGTTTTGATTTGTCACTCTAAGGTCACAGTGCAATGTTATAAATGCTGCAGAAATAATGTAGACTACTGTAGATCATTCAGACAACTCAGTATTGTTGAAGAAAGGAGAAATATTGAGAGTACAGTGTAACGGCTTTCAATTGCTCTATCTCGAAAGGAAAAAATCAAATTGCCTGAGAATGTCGGGGGATAGAACTCGGAGGAAGATGAAGCAATGATAATTTATTCATGCATCCAGAAGGTAACTTACCCGCAAAAGACGACGTAATCTCTGGTGAAAATGAACGTTGTTCCTGTCAAGAAGATATGGACTTTCTCTGTAGCTATTTTTATGAATGTACATAGGAAACATTTCTTTTTATTGAGTTCCAAATAACATAAATTATGTGAAAAAAGGCTATGAATAGTTCCATAGTACTAAGTCAGTTTCTACATACAAATGAAATGATATCAGTATATTTTAGGATGATATATAAATCAAAATGAAGTAAATCATTTATCATAATTTAACATGCAGAAATGCGTACATAAAATTGGCTGCAGAAGGCCTCTATGATAACATTATTTAACTATGTTGATGCATATAATACTAGCTTAATCTGGTTGTATTACCCATCAAATATTCGATTCATATGAATATATTTAAACCCTGAACGTTTTGGTGAAAAATCTTAAAATGTTTTATGATAGACTTACAGTATTTTGGAAGAATTTTCTGAAACACGTTAACGTTCTCACACAATATAATTAAGAAATTGCCAACAGTTACTGAAACACCAAAAGAATAATTCCTATCGAGGTAATCATTCCATTCTATCTTCAGACATTTCGGAGAGTACATATTCACGTACATTGTACAGACCAAGGCAAGGGTGATGAGAAGTTAGTATTTACAGTACATATAACGTTGATTTATCTTATTTTCAGCTCTAAATACAATATTATAATTTCTCTCTAACTAGAGTATAGAGATATTTTTCGACAGCCGAATTATAATCGTGACTACCAACGAATGGCTGCTGACGTAGCTGTCAGCTTGCGTTCTGAAGGTAGTGGGTTCGAACCCCACTGCTGGCAGCCCTGAAGATAGTTTTCTGTGGTTTTCTATTTTCACACCAGGAAAATATTATTAAGAAATTGTCAACAGTTACTGAAACACCAAAATAATAATTCCTATCGAGGTAATCATTCCATTCTATCTTCAGACATTTCGGAGAATACATGTTCACGTGCATTGTGTAGACCAAGCCAAGAGTGATGAGAAGTTAGTATTTACAGCAGTCTACATATTACGTTGATTTATCCTATTTTCAACTCTACATACAATGTTATAATGAATCTTTGTAGCTAGAGTTACCTTAAACAAGGCCATGGTAAATTCCTTCCCACTCCTAGCTCTTTCCTGTCCAATCGTTACTATTTGTGTCGCTGCGACGCAAAGCAAATAGTAGGTCTATAAACGTTTAATAGTGGCTTTTCAATGTTCATTTTAGTTTCGATATTACCTACATTTATGCACTACTGAGTGAAAGATGTGTTTGTTTAGAAGTGAAAATAATCAAAATTATCTCTTCATTTATTATAAATATTCACAGCACAATTCAAACTACAAAGCAGAACATTTGTAAATGTAACATACCACTTTTCACCTCTCGATGAACTTCCCTGCACCTGAATTTCATGGTTCCTTGTTGACTGTTTAAATTTCTCGGTCGTATTTTCTTTCTTCTCCAGAACCATGTTTGTTTCCGACAGGTACTCTATTAAGGTGAAGGCGTAAACATGCAAGATCTCGGAGAAATATATCAGAACAATTATTGTACCTTCTTCTCATACCAACTTACAAACCTCCAGTGCGATTTCTCGTACATTTAATACTTCTGTGGTATGGCGGAAGACATTGCAGTAGAGATGGGCACTATCGACTGAAAACCGCTATCGACTAGTCGGGCGTTAGTCCCTTCGAACTATCGACTAAATAGTCGAATGTTTTCAGTCGAACAAAAGTATTCATTACTTCCTGTCGAGAAGACTGAACAGTCGAATGATTTCAGTCGTATGAAAGTATTCATATAACGCAACTACAACTAGTCAGTCCATGAAAAACATTCGAATGTTTCCAGTCGAAACTCTCCGTATCAAAAGTGGAGTGTCGTACTTTTACGAATTCGGCTCATTTTAACGCAATTTACCAATAATTAGAAATCACTTGTGTAGACACGCATTAAAATCCGATTTACGCACTCGTTCGTACACGGGGCTAATAGATTGAGAGATGCCCTTGATACGAACCAACATCATACGAATGGCCTTTCTTGGTGCTAAATGGACAGTGAAACGTAGAAAGACGACAATGAGGCTCTATTCCCGAACAATGTTAACAATAATATGTAAAACGCGTTGCTGTAGTACACAATCAAGATATACTGTAGATGAGAACAGCCAAACACAATGCTACCGTACTTTCTAGATTATTATAGTTATTCAGATTATTATTATTATTATTATTATTATTATTATTATTATTATTATTATTATTATTGTTATACCATAGCGATACGCTATGGTTATACCTTATGTATGAATAGGACTTAACGTAATTAACATAAACAAATATGCAACGAAATAAAGAGCATATAAACGACAAGAGAAAATCGCCATATATCGTAGGTACATATGAAGTTAGCATAATTATATATTACATATCCGAAGTGACCACAAACCGATAGTTCCATTCGCTTCCATGTCGCTGTGACTTGAGTGCGACTGAATTCAGTCGACTTGTTTTGTGCTGACTGGACAGTGAAACGTGGAGAGATGCGTGGCGGGAATGTGACTGAATTCAGTCGACTTGTTTTTTAAAGTAGTCGACTGTTACGATAGTTTAAACTATCGACTAGTTCGATAGTTATCAGTCGATAGTGCCCATCTCTACATTGCAGCTTATGTAGCATCTTCTTGTACATCGGGATATTCGGATCGACTCACTTTTCGACAGAATCTGGATACTTTTTTTTTTTGTTACAAACTTAAGTTTAAATAATATGTTTAACAGCATCGGCGTCGAAAACAACAGTCGACTCAATAAAAGTCCATAGTAAGCAATTCTCGTTAAAGAGGTTACTCTTGTAGTAACGTCTGAACAAAACGAGATATACTTGATCATTGCTGATACAACGATTATAATTCGACTGTCTAAAAATATATCTTGTATGGAACGCGCCCAAAACTGGGAGTGTTTTACGCGACATGATGACTGTCCATCAAACCGAAGGCGAGACAGGCAGCACGTTAATTGGGTAATACACTTTTCAGTACTTCTTACATAAGTACAGTAGTTATTGCAACATTCGTATTTTTGTAATCTGCCCTGCCATAGTTCAGCCTCTTAAGTGGAAAATATCACTTTACCTTATCGATGTATAAATGGCAATTAGGGGCAACTGTGCGCTGTGCAACTGACAGACAAAAACGTCACACATAAACTTAAAGGCACAAGAGTTGGCCGTCTCCTGAGTACAAGCTGCTATTTGTTTCAAACCCTGACTACGGAAAGTGTTTCAGTTTCTTACATAAGCTAAGACAGCGCACTTGTCCGTCATCGAAGTGGATTCTCAGTATTTTAGGCCATACGATCTTCTTCACACACCATTAAAATAATAATAATAATAATAATAATAATAATAATAATAATAATAATAATAATAATAATGCGGTGCTTTTAACGTCCTCTAAACAACTATAAACTTGAAGAGACACCAGAGGTCAAAAATTTGGCTCTGGAAAGGAATTCTTTAACGTGTGAATAAATCTGTTGACGAGGAACTATCACTTAAGCACTCTTGAATGTCTGTGTTGGGGGTCGATCCCGTAACCATAAGCATATAAGGTGACCATCTAACCAGCTACGCTTTGCAGGTGGTTAATTCATTCTAACGGATGGAATCAAGGTATAGTAATAACTTCGATGACTATCGCAATCATATACCAGTTGAAATGAAATGGCGTATGGCTTTTAGTGGCGGGACTGTCCGAGGACATGTTCGGCTCGCCAGGTGTAGGTCTTTCGATTTGACTGCCTTAGGCGACCTGCGCGTCATGATGAGGATGAAATTATGATGAAGACGACACATAACACATACGCCCAGCCCCCCATGCCAGAGAAATTAACCAATGATGGTTAAAATTCCCGACCCTGCCGGGAATCGAACCCGGGACCCCTGTGACCAAAGGCCAGCATGCTAACCATCTAGCCATGGAGCCGGACCATATAGGCCTACCAGTTATTTGATATAGACAGATAACAGTAAAGTAATTCACCAGCTGATGTTCTACTAAAATATTTAATACCGTCCTAAGACGTCATCTAAACGCACCTAAGTGTATTAACTCATTAGGACTGAACGGGCACGCTCGAACCTAATAACCACCGAGCTCGATAGCTGCAGTCGCTTAAGTGCGGCCAGTATCCAGTAATCGGGAGATAGTGGGTTTGAGCCCCACTGTCGACAGCCTGAAGATGTTTTTCCGTGGTTTCCCATTTTCACACCAGGCAAATGCCGGGGCTGTACCTTAATTAAGGCCACGGCCGCTTCCTTCCACTTCCCAGGCCTTTCCTATCAGATCGTCGCCATAAGACATATCTGTGTCGGTGCGACGTAAAGAAAATAGCAAAATATTTATAACCTAATAACCCATCTGCACTGGTCACACACTGGCTATCGTTGCTTGCTCTAGGGAATAATAACTTCCTCGCTAATCATAACAGAGAATAGACAAGAGTCTATCGATAAAACTCATGAAATAATTAGAAATACGCAAGAGAAAATTAAAATTGCAGCACCACGAACGAATGGGTCTCAGTGTTATTAATGAAGTATGGATGCCGGTTTTAGGCCAGTCAGATTGTATACCTATATGACCCTCCCTCTTAATGACTTGTACTTACATGTGCACAGAGGAACCTGAACGTGCTATCATCGTATCACTGTCTCACATCCGTTCACTATGTACACTTGGAGCGTTTTAGGCACATCTCTTCGTGGAGTACCAATGTCCATTTTCCACAGACTGTAGGGTGATTTTCTTAATAGACTGATGTAAGGTGAGTGCTCTCCTTTGCTAAATCTTAAATGGCAATGATCGTATCGGTGAAAAGATTAATACATTGTGTTTTAGGAATACAGTAGGTGATAGTATGTGATTCGCTAAAGTATGACACCAAATTACGTAATGAAAAATCTTATCCGACTATGAATTACCACAATGTAGAGCGAAATTTGACTACTTTATGCACCGTAGTTAGTGGCAGGACGACGATGTGACGAGGCTTCAGAGAAATCTGAGTGCTGGAAGAGAATGTAATACTGAGAACATAGACAGTGAAGGGCTGGTCAGCTTCCACTGAACAGTGGCAGCACGGCGCCTATACATCGAATCAGGTGCGGTTCATACTTCCACGGTAGTACTGGTAGTATTCTGAATTAATTTCAACATGGCTAGAAATTTGAATCGATAATTATCAGTTGTTCGTCGTGTTACGTGTGGCACGACTGCAGCCTGAACTTTCAGTGTTATTGCTCGGGGGTCTGTTTGGGATGTCGGAAATATTCATCGATCCTCTCACACTGTTATCCGTCGAGTTGTTCCAGTTCCAGGTCTTCCACCATGCTCCCCCTTCATTTGACGATCACTGCCGCATATGTTGTACGTGGGGTACGTACATTTCATTTGATGATTTCTCCGAACAGAAAATTAAAATACTATTTCCGTTAATCAATGCATTAAAACATTTCGTTCTATAATTAAGCTTAATTTTCTGGGACTATTATGGAGTATATCATAATGTTCATAACTGTACAATAGTTCTCTCACGTAAAGAGTCTCAACTATTACTACTAATTGTACTTTAAGCAGCATTATCATAATATTTTGTGCGTTGAAACTTGAGCACAGACTAAATGTCTCCATTATACACTTCAATACACTCATTGCCATTTCAAAACTTATTCAGTCCCTTTGCACAGCACTGGCCTCACTGCGCAACGCGTTTGCTGTTACTCGACTCCGCAGCTCGCTCTACATTGCTCGTTGGTATAGACATACTGTACTCATGCGTCACAACTGTGGTGACTGCCGATCGCTGAGCTGCATAAAGAAGATGTTAATGTACACTTCAGCTTTTTGTCTCATACTTAGTTTATATCTCGAATTAGGCACAGTACCGTATACGAAAGTCGAAAATACCGAGCTCGATAGCTGCAGTCGCTTAAGTGCGGCCAGTATCCAGTATTCGGGAGATAGTGGGTTCGAACCCCACTGTCGGCAGCCCTGAAGATGGTTTTCCGTAGTTTCCCATTTTCACACCAGGCAAATGCCGGGGCTGTACCTTAATTAAGGCCACGGCCACTTCCTTCTAATTCCTAGGGCTTTCCTATCCCATCGTCGCCATAAGACCCACCTGTGTCGGTGCGACGTAAAGCAAATAGCAAAATAGCTTAATTAAGGCCACGACCGCTTCCTTCCCCCTCCTAGCCCTTTCCTCTCCCATCGTCGCCATAAGACCTATCTGTGTCAGTGCGACGGAAAGCAACTTGGAAAAAAAAAAGAAGTCGAAAATAGGTTCAGTTCAATGTATGTCCGTCTACTGCTACTACTAAAAGTGTTTTCATCCCTATCCTGGAGGGGTGCGTCGGGTTACTACTACTACTACTACTACTACTACACAAGTTTTCATTCCGTCTCTGAAGGGCCTGACCAGAGAGAAGGCGTAACCTTGTAGGTGGCCCACCCCACCTCTTCCGGGTGAGGAATGAAAACTTTCTCAGACAGACAGATTCTGAAGGGGTCGGTGGAACTGAAATGAAATGGCGTATGGCTTTTTAGTGCCGGTAGTGTCCCAGGACAAGTTCAGCTCGCCATATGTAGATCTTTGGATTTTACACCCTAGGCAACCTGCGTGTCATGATGAGGATGAAATGATGGTGAAGACGACACATACACCCAGACTCCGTGCCTGAGGAATTAACCAATTATGGTTTAAATTCCCGACCCTACCGGGAATTGAACTCGGGACCCCTGTGACCAAAGGCCAGCACGCTAACCATTTAGCCATGGAGCCGGACACGATGGGACTGTTGGATGGTAACGCCGTCTCTCAGACCAGAGTGTATTTGATGCGGTATAGGAGATGTTCGCAGAAGTTGAGGGTTTGGCGGCCGTGGTCTACACAGGGTATTCACCTTAGTGCAGAAGAATGGAAAACCAAGCTAGACCATTTTCAGGACCAGCAGATCTGTATAGCCACGGTAGAGGTGTGGCCATCAATACGGCTGAAATCGACTCTGCATCCCAGGTCTCTACTACTGCTTCTCAAATATTTTACTCCTTCTCTGAAGGGGGAGGCGAACTTCTTAGAGGGCGATGCCCTCTCTCAGGCTAGAAGATGTGGTATGGCGATTTGTGATTTGGAGAAGGGTGAGATGGGTGCGGCCGTGGCCTATAATAGGAACAGTCCCGACATTAACTCGAGAATAGAAAAACCACAGAAAACCATTCTCAGAATAGCCGACAGTGGGAACCAGCCCCTCTCCGTCTCCCGAATGCAGAGGTAGAATGGAGCCGTTGACACCAGTTAGAACCTTGGCCACCAGAAAGCCGAAACTCACTCTGCTTGGTCGGTCGGTCGAAATGCAGAACTGTAGAGTCACGGTCCAGCCGTGGCCACCGATACGGCCGAAGCCGACTCTGCACCCCCCGACCACCCCGGGCCTATGTCTATCCGTTTTTTTTAATTTTTCTATTTAATAGCCTCCACCGGGAGAATAAAATTGAAGTCCCTTTATGGAAACTTCATTTTTTATCATGAAAGCCAAGGAGGGCATGTATAGCTCGTGGGGAGAGATATCACCCCCAATATATAAAATATATAAATTCGTGTCCTCATCGCGAGATGGTGCAGCTCTTTTCAGGCACACGCCGAATGGAGGTGAGCTGTATGTACCATTTCAACAACATACCAGCAGTCCTGCTGATCTTATATTTCTGGCAGTAACAGGAACGGAACCCGGGCCACTGAGGATGGCAGCTAATAGCGTTATAGTACAGTTCTTTTCAGGCACTGCCCCCCCCCCCCCCAATGGAGGTGAGCTGCATGCACCATTTTACGACATATCAACTTTCTGCCATTAAATATCTGACATTGCCTGGATTCGAATCCGGGCTACTCTGGACTGCAGCTAATAGTGCTACGCTACCATACGCTATGAAGGCGGACTCCCCTAATACGTCACTGCGTTGTGCTCATCACACTGGTATCACAGCGGTGTACTAACATACCAGTGTCTCGGAGAGATATACCTAGGTATTAGTATTCCAGTCCGCCTCTGTGGTGTAGTGGTTAGCGTGATTAGCTACCACCCCCGGAGGCCCGGGTTCGATTCCCGGCTCTGCCACGAAATTTGAAAAGTGGTATGAGGGCTGGAACGGGGTCCACTCAGCCTCGGGAGGTCAACTGAGTAGAGGTGGGTTCGATTCCCACCTCAGCCATCCTGGAAGTGGTTTTCCGTGGTTTCCCACTTCTCCAGGCGAATGCCGGGATGGTACCTAACATAAGGCCACGGCCGCTTCCTTCCCTCTTCCTTGCCTATCCCTTCTAATCTTCCCATCCCTCCACAAGGCCCCTGTTCAGCATAGCAGGTGAGGCCGCCTGGGCGAGGTACTGGTCATTCTCCCCAGTTGTATCCCCGACCAAGAGTCTGAAGCTCCAGGACACTGCCCTTGAGGCGGTAGAGGTGGGATCCCTCGCTGTGTCCGAGGGAAAAGCCGACCCTGCTGGAGGGTAAACAGATGATGATGATGATGATGATGATTAGTATTCCAGTTGATTATTCCGTTGCAACATTGAGGCGACATGACATTTTTTGAGACATAAGAATGGTTTATGAGTTCAAAGTTCATAATTGGTAATAAAGCCATACATGACAATACGAAATATCCTTAACTGTAAGTTAGTTATAGGCCTATATTATATGTGTTTAAAATCCATTCTTGTCCTCACTTGGCAATAGGAACTCACATTTATGGGAGGATTATGGAAATATTATACGTTCATACTCTTTTTTTTGATACGCCTTTCTCTCTAAGAACCGTCCATAGTGAGCAACCTGTCTCATATGGCTTCCTAATAATTACTCAGAATCATTGTATATTACCGAAAACTTTATCACTCTTCGTTACCAAAGTCACTCCTCTGCCGTATCGCCTTCCGGCCGACAACAAAATCACATCGTGTTGCCAGAACTTAGCGTGCTAACCGTGGCTTTCTAACTGATGAGTCCACTGCCACACTATGGCGAAACGCTGGTTACTTCACGATTCAAAATCTTCAGTCCCCTCAATTTTTTTATATGTACTTTGGTTCGCTTAGTGCAATATTCCGTACAGTCTCGCATTTATTTTTATTTTATTCGGTAAATAGTTCTAAGAAATACTAATCGAAGTTTTCATTCACTCAAATAAATTGCTTTGCAGCGAATGAAATCCTTACGCCGTATTTACTGTGTTCAGTTTTCTCGCAGTTATCAACTCAAGAGATATCATATAGGCCTAATTAACTTGATATTTTAAGAACGGCACTTAGTCTAAAGAATAGAGCTTCACCAATCCAAGGGATCACGCAGAACAGCAAACAACCTGTGATGGTACCAAGGCAGGTTACGTAGCTTCCGCTGACATCTCGAATCAGACCTGAAACAGAAGGAGGCATTGTTCAGTTTTTTTTTTTTTTTTTTTTTTTTTTTAACGTTAACAATACATACATATTATAGAAATGTTTCGTTCTGAATAATTAGGCTTTAGTCACAATTTGTTTCAATTTACGTTTCATTCATCTAAAAATTGGCCATATTGATATAGACAAAGATGCATGTGTTCTTTTCCCAGACCGTACTTCTGCAGAAATAACACTGCAGCCGAGGTGCTTATTGTATCTGACAAGTAACACGCCGTGAACGTCAAAATCAATATAATACCGTATCATAGGATATCGTGTCCGGCTCCATGGTTAAATGGTTAGCGTGCTGGCCTTTGGTCATAGGGGTTCCGGGTTCGATTCCCGGTAGGGTCGGGAATTTTAACCAACATTGGTTACTTTCGCTGGCAAGGGGCTGAGTGTATGTGTTGTCTTCATCTTCATTTCATTCTCATCACGGCGCGCAGGTCGCCTACGTGCGTCAAATCAAAAGACCTGCACCTGGCGAGTCGAACATGTCCTCGGACACTCCCGGCACTAGAAGCCATATGCCATTTCAGTCATAGGATATCGTAACTGACATCACAAGAAGAACCGGAATATGCAAATAAAACGGGCCAACGCGTCCATTAGCTGATGGTAAGTGGGCTAGAAAAGTCGACTGGTGTGTCAAATTCCGCTGGAAATTGCGTCAGTGGTCGCCTGACCACAGCTGGACACGCCTCATTGTACGGCATCCTGTATGTCATTTCTGTCCGACTTGCTTGCTTTGATGTTGCGTTCAATGTCGACTCACAAGAATGCTGTGAAGTGTTCGGTTGACCGATTATTACTGGAGTGAGCATGAGTAAAAAACGTTATATAGTGAGATTTTATGTCCACTAATTATAATATATCTTGTTGCATTGTATTACAAGTAGAACAGATATCACCATGACTTCTTAGCTCACCATTGGAATCCAACATTGTCACCGTTAGGGACAACAGTGTGATTACATGGAAGGAGACTAGTGACTGGTAGTGTCAGCATTGATTCTATTTGTATTAGGATACCTCGTTGCCGAACTGCTACGTAAAGAAATCGTGGTATTCAACAAGCAGGTTCTCAACAAATGAACTGTAAAGAGAACTGCTAATGACAACGTTGCTTGCAGTTATTACTAAGAATATTATTGTTTTTGTCCGCCTCTGTGGTGTAGTGGTTAGCGTGATTAGCTGCCACCCCCGGAGGCCCGGGTTCGATTCCCGGCTCTGCCACGAAATTTGAAAAGTGGTACGAGGGCTGGAACGGGGTCCACTCAGCCTCGGGAGGTCAAGTGAGTAGAGGTGGGTTCGATTCCCATCTCAGCCATCCTGGAAGTGGTTTTCCGTGGTTTCCCACTTCTCCTCCAGGCGAATGCCGGGATGGTACCTAACTTAAGGCCACGGCCGCTTCCTTCCCTCTTCCTTGCCTATCCCTTCCAATCTTCCCATCCCTCCACAAGGCCCCTGTTCAGCATAGCAGGTGAGGCCGCCTGGGCGAGGTACTGGTCATACTCCCCAGTTGTATCCCCGACCAATAGTCTGAAGCTCCAGGACACTGCCCTTGAGGCGGTAGAGGTGGGATCCCTCGCTGAGTCCGAGGGAAAAACCGAACCTGGAGGGTAAACAGATGATGATGATGATGATATTATTGTTTTTGTTTTTACTTCCCACTAACTACTTGTTACGGTTTTTGAAGACGCTGAGATGACGGAATGATGTCCCGCAGGAGTTTATTTACGTGCCAGTAAAACTACCGACACGAGACTGGCATATTTGAGCACCTTCAAATACCACCGGACTGAGCCAGGATCGAACCTACCAAGTTGGGTTCAGAAGGCCAGCTCCTCAACCGTCTGAGCTACTCAATTACTGAAGATGATTCTAACGATTACTGTTTCAAGACAGTTTCAGAAATCTTGTTAGACCCTGGAAATCTGAGCTCGATAGCTTTAGTAGCTTAAGTGCGGCCAGTATCCAGTGTTCGAGAGATAGTGGTTTGAATCCCACTGTCGGCAGCCCTGAAGATGGGTTTCCATGGTTTTCCATTTTCACAGCAGGTAAGTATCCGACTCGTTGGCTGAATGGTCAGCGTACTGGCCTTCGGTTCAGAGGGTCCCGGGTTCGATTCCCGGCCGGGTCGGGAATTTTAACCTTCATTGGTTAATTACAATGGCTCGGGGGCTGGGTGTTTGTGCTGTCCTCAAGATCCCTGCAACTCATACACCACCCAACACTATCATCCACCACAATAACACACAGTTACCTACACATGTAGGTGCCGCCCACCATCATCAGAGGGTCTACCTTACAAGGGCTGCACTCTTTCTTTTTTTTTTTTGTTATTTGCTTTACGTCGCACCGACACAGATAGGTCTTATGGCGACGATGGGATAGGAAAGGCCTAGGAGTGGGAAGGAAGCGGCCGTGGCCTTAATTAAGGCACAGCCCTATAATTTGCCTATTGTGAATATGAGAAACCACGGAAAACTACTTCAGGGCTGCCGACAGTGGGATTCGAACCCACTATTTCCCGGGTGCAAACTCACAGCTGCACGAGTCTAACCGCACGGCCAACTCGCCCGGTATGCAAGAAGAGATTGAAATTGTAGCTTATGACACGGAAAGTGACACTGATCACAATGACAACAGCAGGTGTACGCATATACCAACTATTACATTAGCAAAGAAGCGTAGACCTGATAGTGTCCCGTAGACCTGATACTGTCGTTCAAATCTCACCGAAAGGTCTACAACTATTGCATCAAACATCCCAAGCACAATTGTGTAACCACTCAAAATACTTCACAAGCGTCCGAAAAAAAAACAGTAATTTGGTCCATGTTAAGAAAAAATTTCGAAGTGCTGGAGGTGAGATGTAGAGATGTTGTTATTAACACTTATAATTATAGGAAATGTTTCTAGAAGTTTAACATGAGAACCGTGCAGTCAATGAATGCGCCCTACGGCGATGAGCAAAACAAACAACTACGGAAATAGGCATTATTCACAAGGCTAGCAATCATAGACTACACCTTTTCAAAACAGCTTACAAGAAAATAACATAAATAGCCTCAACAAAATTGAACACACAAAATGTCGATTATGAGAATAATCTACCGGGCGAGTTGGCCGTGCGGTTAGAGGGCCGCGGCTGTGAGCTTGCATCCGGGACATAGTGGGTTCGAATCCCACTGTCGGCAGCCCTGAAGATAGTTTTCCGTGGTTTCCCATTTTCACACCAGGTAAATGCTGAGGCTGTACCTTAATAAAGGCCACGGCCGCTTCCTTCCAACTCCTAGGGTTTTCCTATCCCATCGTCGCCATAAGACCTATCTATGTCGGTGCGATGTAAAGCCAATAGCAAAATAAATAAATGAGAGAATAATCTAGCTGCGTTTCGTGCTAATTCTCTCCAACTGAGCGCTGGAACAATTTAGAATGTTGACCAAACTTGCATCCAGAAAGTAGTGCATAACTTTCAGACACTTGCAGCAAAATTTACAAAGAGAGTACATACATTTACGAAATCAACTGGGTTTCAAATGCATTCAGATAAGATTATTCAAGTAATTTCTCTTGAAGGCAATCTATTGTCTGTCATATACGTGTGCTTTCGAGAGACTAACAAACCATCCCAAAATGTTATTTCGGAGATGTTTAAAGCTCCTAATATATTCTATTCAACTTCTGGGAAAAGGGGAACTAATAATAATAATAATAATAATAATAATAATAATAATAATGTTATTTGCTTTACGTCCCACTAACTACTTTTTAAGGTCTTCGGAGACGCCGAGGTGCCGGAATTTAGTCCCGCAGAAGTTCTTTTACGTGCCAGTAAATCTACCGACACGGGGCTGTGGTATTTGAGCACCTTCAAATACCACCGGACTGAGCCAGGATCGAACCTGCCAAGTTGGGGTTAGAAGGCCAGCGCCTTAACCGTCTGAGCCACTCAGCCCGGCAAAAGGGGAACTAACAACATCTCAGTTTTAACTCAAAACACTTTGCGCCACAAATGTCCACTTCAAATGGTAATATACTTCTGTGGGATGACCATGGCCTTCGTAAAAGTGCAACTGTTGTTCAAGAGGCTCTCGGAAAATTCTTGGTAAAAGTTTGAGAATTGCTAACGTCCCTCCTGGTTTGACCATGGACGCGCAACCAAGTTTATTCAATAGGCCTTTAAAACTATTAACAGAAAAGTGTCGACTACGTTGTTGCTCAAGAAATTAAACAGGACAAATCAAAAATACTTCATGCAACGTCCATTTCTTATCTATAATCATTTTCCATCTGTATACTGCGGAGCTTTACGCGATCTTAGAAGCTCAGCAGTTTGCACTGGGTGTCGAAAGAAACCATTTTCTCATGTGTACCGACTCGTTAAGTTCTCTGCAGTCTATTGAAACCTGTTTCTCGCAACACCCACTGGTGCAGCAGATTCATGACCTTCTAGACAGGTAAAGTGATGTTGGCACCAGAATCTCTTTCGCGTGACTTCCAAGCCACGTTGGGATTGCGGGAAATGAACTTGCGAATAAAATTGCAAAGGAAGCGGTCTTTTACCTCCAAGACCTATGAATGTATCTGATAAAGATATTTGTTCTCAGCTGCGTTGAAACATCTTGGCATCCTGGGAATCGGAGTGCCTAGCTATCCGAACTCCCAACAAGCTGAGAGCAATTAAGAAGGCAACTACCGTGTGGCGGTCTTCCTTCCGACCTTCACGGAGAGAGGCCATAGTATTGTGTAGGCTGAGGATAAGTCATGGACGATCTACGCACTCCTATCTCCTAAAGAGGGAAGATCCCACCCCCCTCCCAGTGTGTTCTTGTGGTGCAGACTTCACCGTGGCCCACATCTTCGCAAAGTGCACCGATCTCTCTAGCCTAAGACGGAGCCTCAGCCTGCAGGAAACACTCGAACGCAAACTAACCGATGACGCGACTACTGCTGATCTCGTCATCCGCTTTATGTGCGACAGTAGATTAATCAAGAGTATACCGAGCTCGAAAGCTGCAGTCGCTTAAGTGCGGCCAATAGCCAGTATTCGGGAGATAGTAGGTTCGAACCCCACTGTCGGCAGCCCTGAAAATGGTTTTCCGTGGTTTCCCATTTCCACACCAGGCAAATGTTGGGGCTGTACCTTAATTAAGGCCACGGCCGCTTCCTTCCCATTCCTAGCCCTTTCCTGTCCCATCGTCGCCATAAGACCTATCTGTGTCGGTGCGACGTAAAGCAATTATCAATTAGCAAAAAAATCAAGGGTATGTAAATTGTAAGTGTTCTATTATTCAGGGAACTCACGTTCTCTTTGGATTCGTTAGTGATTTTTTGGCTTAATTCAATACTATTTAGTTTTCTTTTGTACTTCGTTACGAAATTTCTTCGCTGAATGAATAATTGTGTTTTATTTTAAATTTCTTGTCCACTTAATTTGTTCAGAGGGGATGATTACCTACTAGTACTTTTTCTTAAAACAAAAATCACCACCACCACTCCTTGATTCGAGAAAGATTATCGTAACGCATGGTTTAAACCAGGTTTACTCAGCGACTCGGCTCTGGACGAATAGCCATTTATTGGTGTATATGAGTACTGTTTTCCTAATACCATGTGTTTTAACTGCAATTGTGTTCCTTTCATTCGACGTGGATGGTGCTTGGGTTTCGACCACTTCCTCATCACTTTTTTGTACATTATTCCGTCCACTGCGACATATACATTTTTGGCCAGAAAATGCGTTGATTGTCGCAACATTAACTGATCAAACTAATAAAAATCATACAACAAGGGATAAAGTTAGTAAAGACTGGGCACTTACCAACAAAAGGTCCTATAAGTAAATGGACCAACCCTGCTGTCAGCAGATGAAGACCATACGCTGCAGGAAATCTGTCTACTGGAGAGAATTCGGCAAATATCAGAGGGATGCACACGTTGATCCAACTTCTGAAGAAACCCAGCAAGGCTGTCATCACGCATATTATCACATAGTCTTTGGTCAGGAGAAAAACTGTAAATAAGAACAGTCATATCATCAGCACAAAACTTGAATAACGGGGACTGTTAAGCATCTAAAGTTTCCACGTTACGAGTTCAATTTTAGAAGATTTAAGGTAATTTTTAAGAATGTTTATCTGGTCAGTATCCCTCGTCACTCATCAGTAGGTTTTGGACACAGGAAATATGAAGTTACTCCGTCGCGTATTATACAAATCGTGCTGTTTACATCAACTCCGGGTGGGATAGGGCTTTAATCAAAACACTGGTCTGTATCATTATTAGTATGTGACTAACATAAATAGAGTATCACACACATTTATGAAAGTGACGTACCCCATTCTCTTCTTTGTAGAAAATGTTGATAATTTTTAAATAAAAAGGAAAGGTGTACTTCTAGCACCACTAATTTTACTGCAATGCACGACTGTGTTAATTAAGTTTCGAGTGAGCAGAATAACTTTTACTATGTACGAGTATCTTTCAGTTTGCACATGAACCTGAAGGTACAGTAGTAAATAATTAACGTCATACTGTAGCCAGCGTTCCTCAAACTTGTAGCCTCCTCTATGCAAGGTCCTAAACCAAATAAAACCAAACCCCATAGTGAAACAATCCCGAAGGGCTATAGTCTATCAAGAGATCGCTGCTCAACCCGAAGGCCTGCAGATTACTAGGTGTCTGTGGTTGGCATGACGAATCCTTCGGCCATTACACTTGGCTCTCTAGACCGGGTCGCTATCTCACCGTCAGATAACTCATCAATACTATTGTAATGTCCGGCTCCATGGCTAAATGGTTAGCATGCTGGCCTTTGGTCACAGGGGTCCCGGGTTCGATTCCCGACACCGCAGAGCCGGCTATGTAAAGTTTTACTGTCCAGAATTCGTTCACTACCGTACTGATCATCGATCCTGAGGGAATGTTTCCCGGAGCGTGATAGCCGTATGGTATCGACACTGGCTTCTCACTAAGGTGGCTGCAGTTCGAACCCCGGCCAAATCATGTAAGATTTTTGAAATGAAAATTAACGTCCCTGTGGTCCCCTGTTCGGATTCCATGCAGCATTAGACGTCCGCAGCTAGGATTATGATTCCAAAATTCACTTGAAACTGCAAAGCTTGCTGGCAAAGAGTCCAGTTTTATCAACCAATAGCATGTAGTCATACATTTGAAACTGAGAAAACAAAAGAAGAGCCAGTATGATGTGACAAGAGGGAATTAATGTACAGTGGTTGGAATATCAATAATGACTACTACTAAGTTATTGCAGTAGTTGTAAAGCTCCTTAGCTGAATGGTCAGAATAGTGGCCTCCAGTTTACAGGGTCCCAGTTTCGATTCCCAAATGGGCCGGGGATTTTAGCCACGTTTGGTTAATTCCTCGAGTACATGGGCTGAGTGTTTGGGATTGTCTTAATATGCATTTTCATTTGCATGACACACATAACACTACTCAATCGCCAGAGAAATATCTAACTTAACGGTGAATACATCCCTCCATATAGAGTTTGCATCAGTTGAAAGTAACAGACAGGAAGGTAGTGAGAATGACTGCTGGTACAAACAGACTGGCAGGAGGTTACTCGGTATCAGGATATAAAAGCAAAGTTAGGAATGAACTCGATGGATGAACATATACGTAGGCCTATAAAGCAGCTTCGGTGGTGCAGTCATGTGAGCTACATGGAGGCTAGGCTATCTAGGAGAATACTGGACTCGACCAAGAATAAGAGTGGGAGACCAAGCGGCGACGGTTAGACTTGGTTTTGAATGATGATGTGGTGAGAATTGTGGAAATAAACGAAGGCACAGATTTACAAATGGATTGCGAAGGTGCTTAGTTATTCACAGAGGCTTGCTTAGCCTGAACGACGTTAGGAAGTTTTCTTCCTCTTAAGACGCTGTCTCCATACGAAGGTTGGCGATCAACGTAGCCAACTCTGATCTTGACAATGCAACATGAAAAGCTTCTTCTATTGTACATCTTTGTCATTTTCGAATGTCCTTTAGCCCTGAATTTCTCCGTCTACCAATGGACCGTTTCCCTTGTATCTTTCCTTCATAAATTAGCTGTAAAAATTGATACCGCTCGCTCCTCATAGCATGCCCTAAGTATTGTGCATTCCCCTTTTTTATAATATCTAACATTTCTTTTTGCTTTCTCACCCGATGAAGGTCCTGGACACTTGTAATTTTCAGTATCCAAGGTATGCGCAAGAGACGACTATACAGATACATTTCAGAGGAATCTATTCGTTTTTCAATGCTTGGATCCAGGGTCCAGCTGTCACCTCCATATAGGAGAATATGGAATATGTAGCAGCAGATCATGCGGATTCGTAGCTGCAGACTGAGATCTAACCTTACAAAGAATTTCTTCATGATAATTAATTGTTTCCTGGTCTGCTCAATTTTTGATTGCATTTCTCGTTTGGACTCGCATGAGTCGTTCAGCATGGTGCCCAAGTATTTGAAGGAGGACACTTTCTCTACTATATAACCTTTCATTTGGTGTAAGAAGTTTGATGATTATGGAATTTGAACCCATCAAAAACAGTAGCATTGAAAATCAGCAGACATAATACAGAATGCAACATAAAAATACAGGACCACCAAGTTGAAGTAGTACACCAATTCAGTTATTTAGGAAGCATAATGGCTAGTAATAAGAGCTGAGATAGAAATAACAAACAGAGTAACCAAAGGCTCTAACTTTTACAGTATCGTTAGACACCTACTATGGGATGAAAAGGTCCCACAAAGAACAAAAATGACCCTGTACAAGTCATATTTCATTCCCATCCTTACATATTCTCTGGAAACCTGCACACTAACATCAAAGGACTGTAGTAGGATTCAAGCCTGTGAAATGAAATTTCTTAGAACTGCCCTCCAAAAGACCCGACTTGATCATGTGAAAAATGATGAGATCCGATCTAACCTAGGTCTAAATGAATCGATGGAGGAAAGACTTAGGTCATCTAGACTTAAATGGTTTGGGCATGTTAAACGAATGAATAGCACAAGGTTACCATGTGCTTATTTGTAAGAGAGAATAACAGGTAGAAGACCAACTGGAAGACCAAGAAGAAGATGGATGGACCAACTGAGGGAAGACGTGGAGAGAAGAGGATGGAATTGGGAATCTGTCTTGCACAACGAAATGTTTTCGAATAGGCAACTTTGGAAGATGCTCGTTTTCAAACACCCTACGCGGCTCGCTGGAAGGGCAAACCGATGATGATGATAACCTTTCATTGTAAGATTCCCTCGTATTGACTGTTTATTTGCGAAGGGTTAACATATAGGCCAAATTCTTCACTAGGGTATGCTGAACTAAGCGATTTATTATGCACTGAAGGGTGGGTAAATCATCTGCTATGCCAACAGAGTCATCAGCAAACTTGATGTTCTTAATAACGTTCACATTCATCTATAACGAAGATGTATACGATGTATGCATGTGTATGAATGAGAACAGATTCACTACAAAATTAAAATACACTTCTTCTTCTTCATCTCCTTCTTCCTTTTAGCATGTACGTCCCGTGATGGTACGATGTCCGCTTACAATTATTTGGGAATTGATTAAACTATCGACTTTTAACAAAATTTCAGCTGTACAACGGACTAGTAGAATTGCAAAGAATACAACGAGGTTTGTGCTCCATAATGAATCGATGTTCACATGTTCCTCCCTTGAGAGACCTGCACTACTGGCACATTGGAAAATTTGCTGAAAAATTCCATCTACCTCAAAAGTACACAAGTAGAAGTAACATATCTGCTGGCCACAAGATTTTACTAGTCTCTAGGTTACATCACTAGACCATACTGACTTAGACTAGAAGCAGTCCCCGCCAAAGAGAATGTAAGTAGAGTACCTTCCGCATAACAATTGGCGGTAACCGCGGCTCAGAACGTGTCAATGACACAAATCGAATCAGGAATTTTATTTCTGGCTAAAATTCTTATAATTGATACAATTTAAAGGTATTTTTACCAAACAGCTGCAACACAGAAACACTGATGTCGGAAGACAGAATGTTGAGCAGAATTATTGTAAACATACTTTCGTAGAAGAAAATTCATTTTCCGTCGAACCCTACAGAGGGATGTAAAACCTGCAGATGCTAAAAGGGCGATAGACGTAATCACTGTCCACATCCGGGAAAGTTTCTCCTGTTCTGACTGTTCATTAGCATCAAGGTCAGTGCTTTTGTAAATTTTCGAAGTCATTTCCTCAAGAAGAATTAAGTACAGTGTCGCGAATGTACCCCTCCCTCAAGAGATCGTGGCTTAGGAAAGACCCAGAGGTGCCACACAGTACTAATACTTTTCATAGCGATATCACGGCTGTATGAAATTTACAGTTTATCGTAGGAAACGAGCTAGTTAGGGAAACATTTCCTCGGGGATGGAAACTTCTCAGAATTGTTGATACTATCCTGAGAGGATTTTCGACAATGAAACGGGTTAAATCTCTTTTTAAGAAATATCATATTTTGTATCAAAATCATGCAAAACGCTACATACAATAAAATATAGGTAAGATTAGATAGATACTAAAATATAACTTTATATGAAGTGATAGTCCCGACAGAAAGAGAGGCAGCATTAAAAAGCAGCAGAGGAGCAGGGTCAGCAATGCCTGCAGAAAGTGCTTAACCTGCAGTGAAAGGACACCGATGTACCTGCAGATTGGAACAAGTGTGTTATCATTCTCCTGTTCAAGAATGAATAAGTAAAAATCCACCAACCATAGAGGTATATCTCTCTTACATTATCAGGAAGATCATAGAGCGGTTAATGCGAATCATCGTAGAAGCACAGACAAAAGAGGTAATATGTTAACTATAGATCTTATTTTTCATTGCCAGAATGCTGACAGCAAAGCAATGGGAGAAAGTTAAGAACGTTTTCTTGGTATCAGTAGATACTGAAAAGAAATACTACCGTGTTTCATGAGAGAAGATCTGACCGTGCCTGAGAAAGAGGAAGCTGCCTGGATGACTGGTAAATCCACTTGTACAAGTGCCGTATCAGCATCGTGCGAGTTGGGGAAGGGCATTAATTATGATTTACAACCAATACTGGAGTCAAACAGGGCAGTACACTGTTTATCACAGGTAAGGATGATATAATGATGAGGATGAAGTAAACATCGTTTGACCTCAACGCAGTGACGTGATGGTTTGAGGAGAAACAGAAGACGAGGTGAAGGCAAGATTTGACACGTGGAAGGCCAACTACCTTGACACTATAGTCTCCAGAGACAGTTTAGCCACAAGAGAAATCGTAAACAGATTGCAAAAGATTCCGAAGAAAGCAAAATTAGCAACGTTCAACAGAATACTTCATACCGATCTTGACCTACGATATCGAAATGTCCATCCTCTCCAGGAGAGATTCGTCAAGACTGCAGGCATCAGTGATCTACTAGTCTGAAATCCACTCTCAAGAAGACCTACATGGACAATTTAAGAAAGTGAGGAGGTGAGGCAGGAATCTGGGATGGAGATATCGCTTCTAAATAGAGATAGGACATCCACACTACGGTGGTTTGGACATGTGATGAGAACAGCTCAAGTGCGCTTGGAAATAGAGGTAGAAAGAAAACGCGCTGTTGGAAGACCTAAAACCTGATGATGGATATTGTCAAAACAGAAATTGCGTGACTGAATGTCATGAACTAGACATGCGGGAATGGAGGAGAGTGAAATAGGCATATGAACAGTACCCGGGAGCTGGAACTGTAAACCGATCATGATGAAGATGATGATGATGATCATGATGATGACGATGTAACTTATTTAAATTATTGTGGAAAATGGAAAATAAATTGGGTTTAATTCTCATTATTATTTAAAGTTTTCCCAAATAGATGTTCGTTACTCAAAAAGGAACTTCTAACTTGGCTCTAAAGGTGCTCTTCACACTCAAAAGGTGCTTACCCATATTTTCTTAAGTATAGGAGTTTCTGTTCAATAATTTATGTATATAAAGGAGTTTTCAGTACCTATTCTAAACACGATGGTCGCTATAGATGCCAGGAGAAACAACAGTCTGCTTTTGTATGTGAGACAGAAGCTGCAGAGTACAAAGACCAGACGTCCCACGAGGTCTGCGGCAGAGTTTACAGCGATACAGAGAGCAACCTGTGGTCCTGAGAACTCCAGGGAGAGGTAGTATAGCGGCTGGAGGTTGAAGAACATGTTGTCGGAGAAGAGGCTGAATGATACACCCACAATGATATTCACGTATATAGCGTCCTTCAGAAGTTCCAGGTCCAGGCAATCGGCCGTCCACGATATCACCCTGGACAAAAAACATCATCACAATGTTAAGGAGGATCTTTTGGCGAGTAGATGAACATTATTATCTCAAATAAATCTCCTGAATCTCTTAATATCCATAATGATACATCCAAGTCTTTCTAGATACACCCACTGAACTTTTAAAATACGTATAAAGCAAAGAGCAGTAGTCCCAGTGCAAGAGAAAGTAATTCCATAGGAGGCGGGGAGGTACAGAAAGCAATGCAGTAGGTCGAGGCTAAGATGAAAAGGTGGACAGAGAGATCGATAATATTTAACTCAGGGATACTTGTCCCAGTCTTGCACCTACACAATAAACACATGAATAAACGTAACTGATTTTAATTGCTATTCTATTACATTAATAATAATAATAATAATAATAATAATAATAATAATAATAATAATACAGTAATAATAAAATCATGTAATTATTTTTATGTCCCATTAACTACTTTTACGGTTCTAGGATTTTTTGTTCAGGAATTATTTCGCGTTTCGTTAAAAGTACCGACAAGAAAAGGGCGTATTTGAACTTCTTCAAATACTTCTGGACTGAGGAAGGATCGAACCCACCAACATGTGAATAGTAGATCCGAGGTTCTACCGTGGATCGTTCTATTGTTCCATCCAATATAAATCTACACAATTATGAAATCCCTATGTCCGTCATACACAGCAGTATAAGAGCGCTTCAACAACTAAAATTGGCACCAGATAAAGGCTCTTATCACCCCGTTAAAAATAAAAACTTGAACCATTCATGACGAACATTTCTGTACGTTTTAAGGGAAAACCCCGTTCTTTTAGCGAAGTAACTATATAATTGACACGTAGAGTTCCATCTATCAGCATGGATTCGAACTACGTCCATTTCTGAGTTCCGCCGTCTTCCACAGCAAAAGCGAGAAATTTTTACAAGGCTGAAATTGGCAGCAGGGTTTCACCGAAACAGAGTCTATGGCTTCTAACAAAATAGGTAACAGACTATTTATTTATTTTATTTATTTATTTATTTATTTTTCAGAAGAGAGTTGGGTGATTGCGCCATTGTGAGCGACGGCCGGCAGGCCACAGTATGCCGTTCTGGAACGCGTATGGTGCGTGGAACATTATTTCTGAAGTTACGTACGAGTCTGCCCTGAAATTCGCGGCAACCACTTCCCAGAATCATTTCCAGAGACCTGCACCACCAAAGAAAACTATCGTGTATTGGGTGGAAATGTTTCGGAAGGGAAGGTCCGTGAAGAATATAACGAGGAACTTTCAGAAAGACCTCGTATCACCAAGAGCAATGAGAATATCGGTCATGTGATGGAGAAAGTTCTGCAGTCACTGAAAGAGAGTATTCATTGAAAATGACCATGATGAGAATATAACAGTGAATGCTACTGTTTACCGACAGGTCCTTATCAGCTTCCACGGCGATGTACAGACTTTTGTCAGTTCAGAGATTTGGATTTTGAGCAGCAAGTCTTCCAGCAAGACAAGGCCACGCCGCACATTGGCCTTTTTATTTTTATTTTGAGTTCTCGAAGATGGGAGTCCCGTGGCGAACACTAGGCCACTCTACTCATCTGTATCAAAGATTTGCGTTAACACGCATCAGCACCAGCACGTACACTAGCGGGGGAAATATCGATCTGTCTATGACGGAACAAGTCCGCCATGTCAGAAGTGAAAACCCCCTCTTCGCTGTTCTGATAGTAATCTAATAGCTAGTGCTTGTTGGCAAGGTTTGATGGTAATGGTGTAATATTTACTTGGAGACAAGAGAGAGAGGCAGATTTACTAAGGAGGAAGGATTAGCAAGGCGAGTTCACTTGGTGGGGTGGATTAGTGAACCAGTATTTGTCGGGAAGGCATGGCTGGGATTTGTAGTGAAAGATGAGGATAGAGTAGGCTAAGGAGAAGTTGGAGTAGGGCAGAAGAGTTCTGGTTGATTTGAGGAGGAGAAGGTAAGAGCGGCGAAGAAGTGAAGTGATTGAAATGTGGTGGTGGACGGCTTGGAGGAACTCCTTCCAAATAGGGTCGTCTCCAGGGTATCTGCCTTTCCCTATCCTCCCAGAAGCCCGGATGTCACGATGTGTAACGCGTTTCTGTGGGACATGTTAAAGGAACACTGTTTCCATCCAATACCAAGTACCCTTGACGATCTAAAGGCAAACATTGAGTGTGTGGTATATGAAAAATGAAATGGCGTACGGTTTTTAGAACCGGATGTGTCCGAGGACAAGTTTAGCTCACCAGATGCAGGTCTTTCGATTTGACAACCGTAGGTATGATGATAAACGGGGTTAGGTTGTGAGTTTCACAAATAGGAAAAGTCCTCTCAGATTTAATTATTGCGTTGATGGGGTCAAAGTTCCTTTTGGGAAGATCTTCATTGGGTAATATCATAAATGAGATTGTAAATAAAGGGTACAGATCTCTGCACATGAGTGCATTTAGGGGTTATAGTAAGGATGCACAGGAGAGGGCGTGTAAGTCTCTGGTAAGACCCTAACTAGAGTATGATTCTAGTGTATGGGACCCTCACCAGGATTATTTGACTCAAGAACTGGAAAGAATCCAAAGAAGAGCAGCTTGATTTCTTCTGGGTGATTTCCGACAAAAGAGCAGCGTTACAAAAATGCTGCAAAGTTTGGACTGGGAAGACTTGGGAGAAAGGAGACAAACTGCTTGACCAAAAGGTATGTTCCGAGCTGTCAGTGGAGAGATGGCATGAAATGATATTAGTAGACAGGTAAGTTTGAGACGTGTCTTTAAAGGTAGGAAAGATCACACTATGAAGATAAAATTGGAATTCAAGAGGACATATTGGGGCAAATATTCTTTTGTAGGAAGGGGAGTTAGGGATAGAAATAACTTACCAAATTTCCAATTTCTTTGCAATCATTTAAGAAAAGTCTAGAAAACAACAGATAGGGAATCTGCCACCTGGGCGACTGCCCTACAGATCAGTAGTGATTGATGAATTAGAACTCACGACTGTTTCCTCTGGCGAGCAGCTGGTCGAAAGTGGGATTCTTCAGATGATCCTATGCAGAGGGACGAGTCACTGCTGTCGCTATCCTCACCAAGTTCTTTCAGAGAACGCGCCGAGATGGTGGTCATTGCCGACGGCCGGCGCTTGTCTCCTCGCGGAGGCGGCGGGAATCGAGCCAGGAACTCGAATGAGGAGCTCATGTGGGCCTGAAAAGTAGACGAACGAAAGTAGCACACATCATCTACAACCAACAAAATTAATTAATTACAGTATTACAACGTTATTCAAATAGTTTGATTTCCTGTATCCTTCGTGAGGATGACAACTCGTCTTAAATGAAATTATAGCACGTTCCCATATTATATCATAAAACACTATTCGAAGCGTTATGTCTCCCGTGTTGTTACGTTGAAAGATGCTGCTCTCAAATAACGTGCAGAAATTACAGAATTTAGAAAGTTTCATTTTAACTAACAAATAAATACATTCGGATGTTGAAAGGAGGTTCGTTAAACTACCAGTAAATCACTGACAAAGATCTCTCATATTTCGTCTCCGATCTTTAATCCTTGGGTTGGTGGGTGATTACACTTTGATTTCCTCAAAACTTCATGTCTAGTGCCATCATATTTATTTTGCAGTAAGTTTGTGTTGCCACATTCTCAGTTACGTGTTCCTTGAAAGTCTTTAAGGCATTTTTTGTCTGAACTATTCTGCCTTATAAATGTTGTGTGTAATTTTCACCCTGCAGTTATCCATCTACTTGTCTGAAGATCTGAAGAAATAACCAGTCTCAATATCGTACAATGAGTCCTTGGTCTTCTGTGTTCCCACTGGTATTTAGTATTTTGATTTTGATTTCTTCCAACATGAAATGTAGGATGCCTTTGAAATAAAGAGTACCAATACAGAATGTAATTATCGTTTATTTACTTCAACAATCGCATGTTATCACTGAAGTTTGACAAATGATAATCTGGGCAATGAGTGATAATATCACACCACAAAGGGTGGTGTTTCAATATTACATAGTCCCTCAGCATAAGTTACTTATTGCATTGTCTATGATAAAAGCCTTCGAGAGTCCAAATTGTTGCAGAAATTCTCAAAGGAACATGGAATGGTCTCTTGGCATCGAAAATCAAGGCATTTTTTTTTCTTTTCCGATGGTATTTCTCTTTATAATAATGGGAGGCTCATATTAAAGTCTCTCCTATGAATATACTCCTTCAGGTTGACTGTCAAAGGTCTGAAGGTTCATATTAGAGTCTATGGGGTACCTTTGGGACAATATTAATCCACCTATTACTGGAGAGGCCAAGTACCTCCACAAAGGTTGCTGTATCCCTTTTCCTACAAGGTATCCTTTCTCCTGTCAATGATGCTAATTCTTCCCCAAAACATTTCTCCCAATTTATTGGGATCATCATTTGATGTGAACTTGGTGCGGTTTTACGGCCGGATGCCCTTCCCGACGCCAGCCCTACGTGGAGGGTAATTGGTAGTACGGTGTATTGTATGTAGATGAAGAGAATTGTATTAAGATGAACGATAATACCCAATGCCCGAGCCAGAGGAATGAACCAGACGCACTGGAAATTCCTCGACCAGCCGAGAATCGAAACCATTGAACATTCAGCTAAGGGGCCTGACAATTTCGTTGATGCTAATATTCTTTTCAATGTTTGAAGATCAAATTGCAGTAAAATACTCGTTCATGGGAAAGAGGATTAAATCCTGCAAACATAGCCTATTACCATCTGAGCTACGCAGTCTGTCGATAATAGATAGAGCATAACTGGGAACAAATGTTAGTCCGACTCGTTGGCTGAATGGTCAGCGTACTGGCCTTCGGTTCAGAGGGTCTCGGTTTCAATTCCCGGCCGGGTCGGGGATTTTAATTGCTTCTGATTAATTCTGCTGGCTCGGGGGCTGGTGTAGGCCTATGTGTCCGTCCCAAAACTTTCCTCATCATATACAAACAACACACTACACTATCAACCATCACAGAAACACGCAGTAGTGATTACATCCCTCCATATAGGGTTGGCGTCAGGAAGGGCATCGGCCATAAAACAGGGCCAAATCGACCTCTACATGACTCCATATTAGGACCGCACAAGTATGAATCACGAATATACGGTATGTAGGAAGCAATCCACAAAAGAATTTCAGTTTTAGAATGTTAGTCAAATAACGGGAGTAATATGGTAGTGATTACTGAGCAACCAACAAAGAGCTCTACAAAACAGACATTTTGGTACTTTTAGATTTTCATCGTACAAAATAACGAAATTTCCTTATTAAATCGGTGAAACAGTTGTTAAGAAACTTGTTCTAGAAGCAAGTTTTTAATGTTTACCAAGTTACAGATTAATAGACTATAAATACAAGGTTTATACACTTCTCTCGATACCCCTACATTTTGAAAACAAATTGACAGTGAAGGCTGTGGTTTCCACGAAACTGCAGATAAATCTACATTTGTTACAATGGTAGTATTGTCATACATTACTTATAAGGACTGTGGCATTTGGTTTACAATTGTTTGAGCACGGTTTCTAGCATCTGACATTTCCAATGTGGTTTGTATCAATAACACACAATCTACTGACCGCGTATTATAATAGTATTAGTCAACTCTTTAAAGCAAGCTAAGCTGCTAAACGAAAATCACAAGAAGAATATTTTCTTACTACCTGAGTAGTGTCATTTATATAACATGCGTTCTTCCCAGACAGTACTTTATAAACCAAACCTACCCCACAGTGTTACAGCCCTGATGCGGACGGGCCTTAACCGACCGCTGCTCAAGCCAAAGACTTGCAGATTACGAGGTGACGCGTGGTCTGTCCGACGAATCCTCTCGGTCGTTATTCTTGGCATTCCAGACCAGGTCCACTATTTCGTGGTCAGATAGCTCCTCAACTTTTCTGACGTAGGTTGAGCGGACCTCAAACCAGCCCTTATCAGATACAGGTAACAATCCCTCACCTGGATGGCAATACAACTAGGGGACTCCAAGTAAGAGGCAGATTCACTACCCCTAGACCGCAGGGCCAGTTAGGAATTGACTCCAAGTAAGAGGCAGATTCACTACCCCTAGACCGCAGGGCCAGTTAGGAATTGCTCTATGAGAATAATGTCATTTGCTTTACGTCCCACTAACTACTTTAATGGTTTTCGGAGACGCCGAAGTGCCGGAATTTAGTCCAAGAGTTATTTTTTACGTGCCAGTAAATCTACTGACACGAGGCTGACGTATTTGAGTACCTTGATATACCACCGGACTGAGCCAGGATCGAACCTGCCAAGGTGGGGTCAGAAAGCCAGCGCCTCAACCGTCTGAGCGACTCAACCAGGCTGCTCTATAAGAAATGAAATCATAACTCTTATTCAAAATATCCGCTGTTTGCTGTTTCTTAATTCACTTAGTATACCTGTATCCGTCTGACCGGCCTCTTGGCTGAATGGTTGGATTCCCGGCCATGGCGAGAATTTTATCTGCATATGGTTTAATTACTCTGGTACGGGGACTGGGTATTTGTGCCCGTCTCAATACACTTTGCTTCGTCTACACACAACACATCACACTACACCCACCACAGACATCCAATCGTGAATACATTCCTGTACCTAGGCTTGGCGTAAGGAAGGGCACCCATCCGTAAAACTCAGCCAAATCCGTACCAATAACCGAACCCAAAACTTGGTATAAATGTCAAAAAGAAGGAGGAGAATATGATATTTGTCTCTTGGCACAAGCTAGAGTAAACTGTAGCTTCCACTGAAGTCTAAGTCTTATTTAACATGCTATAAAAGGCCCTACTCATAGGGTCAGTCATGCTGTAATAGGTTTTGGTAGGGCCTAGTGACGAAAGTGTTACGTGCCAGCCCTATCGTAGCTTCCTTTTGTTTCCTGGAAGGGATCACTAAGCCAAATCGGACACCCCCTAGCCTGCTAGAGGACATGCCGTGGCCTCTTCTTCTATTGTACTTTCGTCGGGTTTCCCCGTGTGGCTTCTCGAAGAAGAAACGAGAATGTTCCGTCTCTAGCCGAGCCCCGAAGATTCTATTACTCCATCATCAGGATACAAAACGGCGGCTAGCCGCGAGCAGTCAGTCAGTAGTTGGGGTAGTTGCAGTAGGACAGCTGTAGAGCTGGCTTGTTGTTGTTTTTGTTGTTGTTGTTATTGTTGGAGTATCATGACTGTGGAACAGTTGGTGTGAGTAGAGTTGGAGCAGTGTTAATTGTCGTTGTTATGAGGAATATCGCAGTGTCAATAGCACTACTGAGTTGTGGCTGTTACGCGATCGCTGTTTTATGCATCAGTGCTGAAGAGTTCACAGTGTGGAGTGGCCACATGAATTGACTGTGTTGACTGTATGAGAGGAGGACTTCATGTGGAGATGAGCCAAGAAACAGTCCTCGTGTGTTGTGGTGATCAGCAGCCCTGTGTTCAAATCGGTCTGTGAGCAGCTGCTGTGTGTGAAGTGACAGTGTGCGGAGCGAAAGTGAAAGCTAAAGTCTGTCAGTAAGGATTATAGCCCGTACGACTACAGACTGTCTTCGTCAGCCAGGTGGTACGAACTTTTATGTTTCGCTAAATGGTGAACAGGTAGCTAGTCAGCCTGATGGGAGACAATGTTGCTACGTGACTATTGAAAGCTACCCTCCTTTTCCCGGTATAATTAGAGAGCCCCTCTCTCTGGGAGTATAGCTCTGAATTGTGATATCTCCGGTATTCCTCATCTTCCAGTACCGGGCCTGAGATCTTTCTGAAAATTCTTCTCCCTCTGACTTCCTGCTTATAATCAAGCCTTCTCTATTTAGTGACAGACACACAGGCATACTGGTCTGCCAGCCCGATGACTATTGTGTAGTGTTTCAGCTTCATTTTTCCTTGTATATATGTTGGGTATTCAGCCCGAAGGCTGGTTCGATCCTCCACAGCTCCACCAAAAGCTATCATGGATAGCCCAGGCGTCACTGAAGAGGCATACTAGGGAAATGAGGAGTGAGGTAGTTTCCCGTTGCTTTCCTCACCGAGCCAGAAGTTGCTATTGCACATCAGTCTGCCAAGCCCACTGAAATGCATGCACCAACTGACCCTATGAGCGATATTTTCACACCACGCATATCAGGGACTGGCTGTATAGGGAGCGATATTAATAGCATCCCTCATACCTCGATCACTTTCATATTGTCAAAGCGAAGGTCGCCAGCAAGGGCATCATTTTTCCTTACAGGCATCGTTTGTTCTACTGTCGGTGTTCTGTGTCAGTCAAGAGGCCAGTTCCAGCTTGTGAACTCTCGTGGAGAGGGCTGCTTTCTCTGAAAAGTTGGATTCAATCCGGTCGCCAGTCGTTTGATTTTGCCCTGTTCTACGCTCTATGTTAGCCTCTCTGATGTTCCTAAAGTACATGGTTTTCTCCAGTGACGCTTGGAGTCCCGCTATGGCCGCTTGTCTTAGACCAGGGCCATCCAGTCATTGCGCTCCGAGAACGCGGCCGCGCTCGGGGAGCACTGGGTCGTCAGACTAGCGCTCCTTCCCCTACCACCACTACAGTGTGGCAGCGAGGAGACCTGAGACAGACGGACAATGTTCGGACCGCGCTGACTAGATACGTACGTCCGGTCGTGCGGCAAACGGCTTTTGTGGGTTTGTTGACATCATATTGATAAGGCTGTTTTGCCATAAAAAATATACCGCATATACAAATCGAAAGGTACTCCGATGTATGAAATATGCAGGAAACGAAATCAAGTGTTAAGTAAAGAATAATTTGATTTTTTCAAAACTTAAATTTGAACATATCTGAGAGGAAAATTCAACACAATTTTATCAATATGAACAGATAGTACAGACCCTGAGTGACTTTTGCTCAGTCGTTTTTACAAGCTTTTGGTTTTGGAGCAAACAATCTTTTCCAAATTGGGTAAAATATTTCTGGACACAGCTATTCTTAAACAATTGCACAAGTTTCTATAGCTAATCGTTGCACGATGTTTATTTCTGGTAAGCTTAAGAACCGAAAAGAAACGCTCAGAAATGTACGTTGAGCCGAAAATTGACAGAATTTTACAGGCATGTTTATGCGGAGAGCCGATGTAAAATTCTTCTAAACTTCGTTACATTAGAAAGTGGTCTTTAAGACTAACATTGCACTGCAGCTCAGTCAACTCTGATTGAAATAGCTGTGGAGTACTGTCTGCACTAAGAGAAGATGGTCGAACAAATACATCTAACACCGCTTGGAGTTCTGATAATTCTGAAAATTTATTTTCAAACTATTCTTGTAAGTGGCGAATTACCTGAAATTACTCATCAAAGTAAACACATTATTTCACTGTTTCAAGCAATGGAAAATGTCCTGTGTTCCTTGCACGCAATTGGTTTTCCCACAAAATCAATTTTCTTTTCCACCAAATCGCAGATAACGAAGTGTTCAAAGCATTCTGATGGGCATTAATGTCACTTAAAAACGCCAAGTCCGCCACCCACTTAGGATCACGCAAAAGAACTTCGGGCCGCCCTTTTATGTCACAAAAGGTATCTGTTGCGTTCCGCAAGTAAAAACACGATGAAGCACCTTCGCCTTGCTCAGCCATCTTACTTCTGCATGGTACGGGATATCCGGATACTCCGCTTCGATGTCATCCAAGAACTCTTAGAATTGGCATTGCGTGAGTCCATGGGAGCGAAGAAAATTTACCATTCGCACAACTGTTCCCGTTTGTAAACAAGCATTTTAAAATTAAAACAGTAATACTTACAGAATGTGCTACTTGAAATTTTCTTTCATTTCTTCCAACTTCGATTGGCGACTTGGCGTCTGTCAAATCACCGTAATCATCCCTGTGGTTGGCACTGTAGTGCCGTTCCAAATTGTGTTTTTTTTTTAAATACATTAAATCTCGGTGGCACACTAAACATTTGGCATGCCCTTTATAAGCAGTACAGAAAAATAAAATTTCCCATTCTGCTTTAAAGGCTGCTACTTCTACACTCTTCTTTTTGTATGATGTTCAGTCATGACAACTGCGAAACCGATTTAGTTACACGCTGACAACAAAGCGCATTGGACTAGAATAGCGACTGATGGATTGGCTGTTCGCTTCGGCGCGGCGGGCAGACCGCTCGCTCAGCTAGCCAAGCTCAACTACCGAAACTACCTTCCATCAAAGCGCTCGGAGCACTCGCTTAGAGCGCGGCCAGAGCGCTAGCGCTCGGGGAGTGCTATTTGGATGGCCCTGTCTTAGACAATTTGAGCTAGATCGCATTCTTTTCAGTCCTCAATTTTTAAAAACCATTTAAGTACCTATTTTAAGTTTGGAGGTACTCTGTCAATATTGTCCCCCTTCCAAGACTTGCGAAGACACTGTACGAGGATGATGACGAAGCATGATATCGCTGAGAGACACTTTCAACTGCCTGCCACATTTTGTTACTGACATGAAAACAGGCCGACTCTGTCTTGTTCATACTTGGCTGCAGTCTCCATTTATGGAAATACGATGCAAGTACACATATATCCGTGGTTGAGGTGACTTTGGCAGACTCCGTATCGGTATTTTGAATGACAATTGATAACTCATCGGCATAAGCAATTTTTACAAGACACAGTTAGAGTAACATAGCAGCCAGTACGGACCCTTGTGTTAGACCATGCTTAAGTTTCCTACGACGACTCAAGCTGTCATTTATGACTACACGAAAGTATCTATTCGATAGCATGCTGCTGATCAGGTTGACTAAGCATAGGTCTCCAAACAATGCCATAGGCTACTTTCAAATCAACAAATGGCTCACAGGTCTTTGTGCATCTTTGAAAACCAGCTTCAAATATCCCATCACTTGATCAACACAACTCGGTTCGGTCTGAAGTCAGCTTGCTCTATTGGAATGATTTAATTAACCAATGTACTGATTCTCTTAAGGACTTTGTGACACACACTCAGAAGAGCTATTGGTCGATAGCTCTCAACCTGGTCAGTTGATTTTCCAGACTTAGTTTCCTTGAACTTTGGTGGCAATTTTCCACACTTTAATACATCAAAAAAGAATGCAGTTAGGGATAATCTTGTTTTAGGTCCACTATTGACAAGAAACTCAGGAAATATTCCATCAAAACCAGCTACTTTACCCGGTTTGACATACATGAAAGAAGCATCTAACTCAAATTTCGTGAAAGGACATGAGAAATATGAGGTGCTTAGGGATTAATCTTTAGTCGCTTCAGTAGTTTCTTCTCTGCAGGAGCCTTTGAAACATTCACAATGTGGTCTGCAACGTGATTTGGGGTAATATAAACCTAGTCGTTTGTACGGTTAGCAATGCTGCCCCAAGCTTTCCTGCTGGAATAATAATAATAATAATAATAATAATAATAATAATAATAATAATAATAATAATAATAATAATAATAATAATAATATATCTCTATCGTTAGGCAATATACTACAAGCACGAAATCCTCTGTCAGTTGTAACAAGAAACTAAAAGGGGTGAACCCCAAGGAGAGCGAGTGCTGGCAACCACGGGGAGCCCTGTTAAGTCTGACATTCCTTCCACATAATTGTGTAACGTGCTTCTCTTTCACCTCTCCTATTCGACCTTCCTTCGTCAAGTTTTTTGTTTTTTTTTTGTTTTTGTAAACCCGACGGTTTATCAAGAAAATGGTTATTTAGATCCCTTTAAAATGATCATCAGTCTACCACCACAACTGACTCGGACGCGAATCAACCACTCTCGGGATGAGTGTGTTAAACTAATCTCTAGGATGGGTAACTAAACTTAGTTCCTGGCATGGCCGATAAAGAGAATGCTGGGTATCGTCAAGAGATTTCACTATAACTCAGTCCTTAAACCACTCCAACCCCCACGCTGCAACAGGCCCGAAGAGCCATGACCTACTTAGCGACCGGTACTAAGCCCGAAGGTCTGTAGATTACGAGGTGTCGTGTGGTCGGCAGGACGAATCCTCTCGGCCATTATTCTTGGCTTTCTAGGTCAGGGCTGCTTCTCACCGTCAGATAGCTCCTCAATTGTAATCAATTAGGCCGACTAGACCTCAAGTGAGCCCTCAGATCCAGTTGAAATCCCTGACCCGGCAAGGAATCGAATCCTGCGCCTCCGGATTAAGAGGAAGGCAAGCTACCCTTACACCGCGAGGCCGGCTGACCCAATCCTTGTCCGGAAGATACCTCCAAAATATGCAATACGGTATCAAAAGTGCTGAATGTGTCTATCGTGTGTTGACCACCATAGTTAAATCCGTAAACGCACCCATCCTGAGATTGGGACAGTCACATTTTCAGCACTTTCGTCTTAGAGTTTATATTTTCCTAATACGTTCACAACGGATTTCAATATTACTTTGCCTCCTCCCTGCCGTAAGTGAAATATTTCCGTCCTTCGTATTGCTGTATTTTCGGTGCTTCTCCGCCTATTTTCTTTTTCGTGTACTATCCGAGAAATACGACGGCCCACAGGGTAGCCGGTCATGTAATACCGGTGGTGCACCCACGATCTGCCTCTGTTCTCATAAAGGCTACTTCGAAAGGTGAGTTCTATTATGAACATTAATCCATATGGCAATATTTTACACAGTATACTAATTTTTCCAATCACTACCGAAGATTTGGGGAATTATTTATCTTCGTTGTACGTCCCATTATTGCCACAGAGACCGAATGTCATGCCATATAACAGTGGCGGTTCGTGATCAATTTCGCCAGTGGGACCCGATATAAAGTTTTTGGCCATGAATATGGGCTTGAGGCAGGCGTTTTTGAAACATGGGTTTCTATACTGTAGTGTCTATACTATGTAACCGTCCAGGCTTCTCCAGCCCTACTAATTTAATATAATATAATTTTACGCGATATCATTTGATATCAAGTTTATCCGACATCGGCAATTATTCATAACTAGCGAATGTACCCGTGCTTCGCTACGGTATTCTACATTGTATTCGAATATCGAAGTAAATAGTGTGCATGCATACCATAAGACACGCCGGATTTAGTGGCCTAAATGGCTGGTCCTATGATATGTCATCTATTCCTGGGTCAGATTGAGTTAGAAACGTGGAACAGGGTAACGTTCTTGTAAGATAATCTCACATTACATTACTTTTCGGATAATTATGTGACAGCTACATACATAGCATTTGGCTCATATATGGCTACTGGGTGGGCCAATTTTCGTGAAGAGTTTGATGATTCTGTGTTTCATATAAGTAATCGAAGGTATGAATTATGCATGTGAAAATTCCAAATTGACTTAACATCCATTAATAGAGAAAAATCAGACGTAAAAGGGATACAGATACGGCAAAAAGTCATAAGACCAAGGTTGTAGATCATTCCACATTGAACGGAGATTGTGCAATCTGTTATGTGATAGGAATTTCCGAAGGTCTGCACCATCATTAAAATTGCCTGCATATTTCGATATTCTTCGGTGATAAAAAGTGAAAATTTTAAAGATCTTGGATGTTTTCCGTTCGTTACAGGCTAAAACGTATAATTTTGTCAAATTTCAATTATCTTCTTTTTCTTCTGGCAGATTATGCCGCAATCTGGATTTCGGGCGAGGCGGGTAAAAATTAGGACTTTCAGGAAACTAAACCAAAAATTATGCAGATGGTCATTATTACCCCTTAAACGGAAAGCTGTACGAAAATTTCGCCTAAATAGTCAGTGTAGAGGCACACAGTCGTTACGATTTGATTTATATAGATAAGGAATCTGCTCCATGTAAAACACCTTTTTGGCTATGTCCGCTGGACTTACCCTGCAAAACTGACCATTCATGATATCTCCCTTATTAATCCTCCTGACGAAAAAATGCACATGAAAAAAAGGTTTAGAGGTGGAATTCCATCACGTTTGGTCGATTTCCAGTCAGGCTGGTCTTGTTCTGTATATATTGTGGAAGAATAAAATCACCATTTCGGTTCCCTATAAACCGCCAGTCCATTCCGGAACATGAAATGTTATTTACGTTTAAAACCTACCTTTCGACAGGTGGATGCTAAATATGAATTTTGTTTCGAATGTCTTCAGTAGTTTTCAAGTTGTAAGGAATACGCTTTACACGCACCCGCTCGTGAGTTAAGTCCGATGGGACTTGTACAAAAAAACGGTCCGATAATGATATCTCCCTTATTAATCCTCGAATCGAAATGATGCACATGAGAAAAAAGGTTTAGAAATTAATTTCTACCAAGGCAGGTAGATTTAAATTAACGTTGGTTGTGTATATTTTGTGGAAGTGCAAAATCACTGTTTCGGTTTCGTATAAACCCCCAGTCAGTTCAGGGATTTAGAAACAATGTTTGCCCCAAAACCTATCAAGGACAGGTGTATTCTAAATATGAGTATTGGTGGAAATACATCCAGTAATTTGTAGCACTCGCGTACATACGGCGTAATTAAGGAAGAAAATAATACAGTTAAGAAAGTTGAAAGTAATAGAAAATGGATTATAACTGAGGACAGCCGGATAACGACAAATATGTAAATGCCAAGTTAATGTATTAGAAAATCAAATGCCCCTCAATAAATTATGCCTGTGTGAGTCATGGATATAATAAAGCGGTAACAGAGGAGAAATTTAGGTCCATTGATTCCTAGGTAAACAAATAATAAGAATATGACTAGTGGTGTTATTACTTAATCTATTCGAAGGCGGTTATAACATCCAACGATATTCCGCCAATATCCCGCATATAGGCCCATTGACGCCTCTCTTGCCTTCTACCCAAGGAACAACCACGAATTTAAAAGCATGATGAGGAAAATGGCAATACGTTACTTCCCTGCTGGCATGCAGTCAGAGACGTTGCCATGGTAACCTGTAGGTTCGTTGTCGGTCTGTCGGTCACTCAAAGCAGAGCATGGTACCAGCAGGACATTGTAAATTTCTCCGTCAAGTAAAGAGTAAGGTAAATTATGGACGTAACGAAAGTTGTTTATAATGAAGAGACGTTTCACGTACGGTAAACGAAGTTTACAGAAAATCGATAGTATAAGAGAAAATGGAGGAAAACCATTCTGGTTTTCCTATAAACCCCCGTCTATTCAATGATTTTAAAATGATCTGCATATTGAAACCTTCCCCGGGATGTGTATACTCTACATATGAAGTTTAGTTGAGATCTATCCAGCCGTTTCGACGTGATGGTGGAAAAACCATTCTGGTTTTCCTATAAACCCCCCGTGTATTCAAAGATTTTAAAATTATATGCATATCGAAACCTTTCCCGGGAGGAGTATACTCTAAATATGAAGTTTGGTTGAGATCTATCCAGCCGTTTCGACGTGATGGTGGAGAAACCATTCTGGTTTTCCTATAAACCCCCCGTGTATTCAAAGATTTTAAAATGATATGCATATCTAAACCTTCCCCGGGAGGAGTATACTCTAAATATGAAGTTTGGTTGAGATCTATCCAGCCGTTTCGACGTGATGGTGGAAAAACCATTCTGGTTTTCCTATAAACCCTCGTGTATTCAAAGATTTTAAAATGATATGCATATCGAAACCTTCCCCGAGAGGAGTATACTCTAAATATGAAGTTTGGTTGAGATCTATCCAGCCGTTTCGTCATGATGCTGGAAAAAACATTCTGGTTTTCCTATAAACCCCGGTGTATTCAAAGATTTTAAAATGATACGCATATCGAAACCTTCCCCGGGAGGAGTATACTCTAAATATGAAGTTTGGTTGAGATCTATCCAGCCGTTTCGACGTGATGGTGGAAAAACCATTCTGGTTTTCCTATAAACCCCCCGTGTATTCAAAGATTTTAAAATGATATGCATATCGAAACCTTCCCCCAGATGAGTATACTCTAAATATGATGTTTGGTTGAGATCTATCTAGCCGTTTCGACGTGATGGTAGAAAAACCATTCTGGTTTTCCTATAAACCCCCCGTATATTCAAAGATTTTAAAATGATATGCATATCGAAACCTTCCCCGGGATGAGTATACTCTAAATATGAAGTTTAGTTGAGATCTATCCAGCCGTTTCGACGTGATGGTGGAAAAACCATTCTGATTTTCCTATAAACCCCCCGTGTATTCAAATATTTTAAAATGATATGCATGCCGAATCTTCCCCGGGATGAGTATACTCTAAATATGAAGTTTGGTTAAGATCTATCTAGCCGTTTCGACGTGATGGTGGAAAAACCATTCTGGTTTTCCTATAAACCCCCCGTATATTCAAAGATTTTAAAATGATATGCATATCAAAACCTTCCCCGGGATGAGTATACTCTAAATATGAAGTTTGGTTGAGATCTACCCAGCCGTTTCGACGTGATGGTGGAAAAAGCATTCTGATTTTCCTATAAACCCCCCGTCTATTCAAAGATTTTAAAATGATATGCATGTCGAACCTTCCCCGGGATGAGTATACTCTAAATATGAAGTTTGGTTGAGATCTGTCTAGTTGTTTCGACGTGATGGTGGAAAAACCACTCTGGTTTTCCTATAAACCCCCCGTATATTCAAAGATTTTAAAATGATATGCATATCGAAACCTTCCCCGGGATGAGTATACTCTAAATATGAAGTTTGGTTGAGATCTATCCAGCCGTTTCGACGTGATGGTGGAACAAACAGACAAACAAACAGACACGAACAATTTTATTTATATAGATAACATATTTATTCAACGTCAATCATTTGTAATCAAGGCCTTTTGGAATCATATTGTATGTATGATAACATCGTTTTATTATTTCAATTATTATATTATGTAGGATAGGAATTCATTATGTTGTAAATACGGTCAATATGTTGAGACATAGTTATTTTCATTTCATCTCATATTTGTGTATACAGAGGGTTATTCTTGAAGCTGGGTATTTTGCGTGACTCATGGGTTTTGGGGAAGGCAGTAAACAGTGACCCGTGCGCGAGGCTTGCATACCAGCAGAGTACATCATCGCCACGCCTACTGCACTCGACAAGAAGGAAGAGAAGGGGAGATGATAATGCGATCTACGAATCAGATGTTTCGTTATATAGAGATCTGAGATTGAGCTGCTACCAAGAGTGGGGGAGTCCAGTGATATTATAAAGTGCGGAGCGAGATACTTACGGATACTCCATCACTACTACTTCTACTGTGAACATCTACTTTGAACGACGTTATTTGATTTTTGAAACAGTATGTGGTCGCTCCGCGACATAGTTATTTTGGTACAATGTGTTATCGCTTCGATACAGTACTCAGCTGCGGTAATGTTATCGGATCTGCGTGAGACGAAACAAGCTTACGGCTTGTGGTATTTTCAGTAAATATTCTGGACGAAGAACTATGTTTAGTTCAAGTCCATGGAATTTGGTATAAGTCTGTACCGTATAAATTGTATAGCTCGGTTGGATTGAGATTTCCACTAATACGGAAAAATTCATATCTCTGAATTTTCTCCTCATACGATCAACGCTGATCAGTTTTTACAAGTATAGGGCCAATGTCTAATTTTAAGACTAGGCAAGTAGGGAGTGTTAGTCCAGTTAGCCCGTACCATATCAGAGAAGGAAGGAAGGATGCCCAAGCAGCAAATTCTACATCGAGAAGAAGAGAACGAGTAACCACGGAAACCAGATGACTTCAACGGAAGCTGCAATTGGTGAGCTTCAATTAGATAAAGCAAGCAATATTAAATTCAGTAAAGTAAATTATAAATTCCTCCACGCTTTAAGGAAACTTTTCCGATTAATCTCATTTTTTTTAATAATAAATTCATTTGTATTTTATATTGCGTTAATTTTCTTTCTTAAGCGATACTTAATGGTTAATTATTTAAAATCCTACCCCTCTGATTTAAGTATAAGTCTCTATGCTAGTAAATATAAATTTTGGTTTACAGTTTTGTAACCCTGCCGCCCAAACATCACATACAGAAATGGGGAACCATGGAATGTTAATTGTTCCTATTTGGGTGGCAATTTGCGGGCAAGCCACAAATAGTTTATTTGATATTCATGTGTCCCAAGATAATAACTTTCATCTCCCCAAGTGTTTTGATGAGGGGTAGAACAGTTACGACTATACTGTACCACAAAAACTACAAAAGAGAGTGCAGATAGCAAAATATATCGGCCTAAATATATACACTAAATAGTTAATAATAAATAGAATTGAACTCACCATATGGCACATTACATTTATACAGCAGTTGAGCGTGCCTATTCTTGATTGTCAAACATTTCAGCGACTCTGTTAGTGAAGTTGGGAATTTCACCAATTTCCTCATGAATTGAACTAGCAGCAAGTGAATTCAATCTGGTTTGACCCATACTATTCTAAAGGTAATTCTTGACTCTTTTTAATAAGCTGAAACTTTGCTCTGCTTCCGCTGTTGAAATTATAACTGTTAGTGAAATTTGTAGAGTTTTTTATACCACAAAGAACGATTCTTCGAAGGAATGTTTCATGAAGAATGCGAACAAATCACGGACTGAAGGAATATCTTTAAGGGTATCATTACGATAAACACTGAAAGTTAATTTTTCAGTTTCTCATGGGAAATAAATTAACTGCAACTCGATGAAAATATATTGACTAAATTCGTAGGAAAAATGTATCTGAACGTAGCAAACTATTTCGGACCAATAATTTCGAAACTTCTAAATACATGAGACTGTTGGAATCGGTCTTTCATTTGGTTAATCACTATATCACACACTTCTTTGGCATCCACAGTCAGATTTACACCAGAGCTGTATATAGATCATTTTGTTGTTGGAGTAGAACATTCATCTTCGTCTACCTGATACCTTTCATTGTTATCTCTTATTTTAGAAACAGCTGATTCAAAACGTTATAATGCATTGGATATGGTAACTGCATTGGCACTCTGCATCGGAATTGTATTATACAAAATATTGACATGTTTCATCATCTCATAGAAGAATTTCAGAAAGAAAAAAAAATCTGAAATAATTTTTAAAACCAAAACACTCCCTTATTGTTACATCATCCCTATCATCATCGTTCTCAAATTTCTCAAAACATTCCAATAAATGTGTGATTTGTTTTCATGAACACTACTCACAACCCGAGACTGGAAGTTCCACCTTGTTGAGGAAACTGATCGCAATACATCACTTCTCTTAGGCGATGAAGGAAAAAACGCAGTGAATCCAGTAATGTTTGCGAAGAACAACCAAACAGATTTTATGTTCTTCCTACAAGCATTTCGTATTATCAAATTTAGTTGATGAGCGTAACAGTGAACGTACTTGGCATACGGAAAAGAATTCAGCATCAGAGCCTGAACACCTCCCTTACTCCCTTGCATCACCGCGGCTCCATCAAAGGCCTGAACTATGAGCTTTACCTTTCAAGCAGTATTTTCAGAACCTCGCTGAGACCATTGGCTGTTTTATCAGTAACATTTTCAAAGGAAATAAATCTTTCAACCGGTTTATTGTCCTTAATGTGCCGCAATATGATAACAAATTGACTTTGACAAGTAATGTCTGTTGCTTCATCTGCCTGCACAGAAACAAAAGTCACCGAGCTCGATAGCTGCAGTCGCTTAAGTGCGGCCAGTATCCAGTATTCGGAAGATAGTAGGTTCGAACCCCACTGTCGGCAGCCCTGAAGATGGTTTTCCGTGGTTTTCCATTTTCACACCAGGCAAATGCTGGGGCTGTACCTTAATTAAGGCCACGGCCGCTTCCTTCCCACTCCTAGCCCTTCCCTGTCCCATCGTCGCCATAAGACCTATCTGTGTGGGTGCGACGTAAAGCAACTAGCTAAAAAAAAAAAAAAAAAAGAAACAAAAGTTGCAGCGTTGGTATCTTTGACCAAGTCTTCAATGTACAGTTCGTTTTGTACAATATGTGAGGTATATTTGGAAACTGATGTGTGAGTGCCGTTCAGATGGTCATCTAACACACTGTCGAGATTACCAAGAAGATATAACAAATCTAAAAAATTACCACGGTGCGCTAAGTCCTGTGCTAAGTCAGTATGGCCCCTCAGTGCTATCCTGTGAGTTCCACAAAATTTTAAGCACTCTGCTACTATATTTAGTATGTGTCTATTTTTGTGACTACTTCATTATGTTTCTGGATTGAGATTTTGTACGCAGAGTCAGTTTGTGCTGCAATGTTCACAGTCCTAAATATTTTGTATTTACAGGCATTTTCTAAGTTTAGTGCGCTTTCCTCATGTGTTTTAATTCGTTCACTTAAATGTTTTCGGTCCTTACACTCGATCGTTGACCACAATCCTTCACCACGACATGACAGAGTAAAAACAAAACAGACTTCGTATCTCTTCAATCAATGTTAACCATGACATTTTACTGGGCCATATATTACAGAAAGTTCTATTTTTCTTGCCATCAAGTTGAGATAACGTGAAATAATTTGGTTGGTAAGCGCCTAAACGTTTCATTTGAATCTTTTCTTCTAGACTTAATGAACTGAAGGGAGTTTTTAATGAACAATCCACTCGGTTCATCTTAAACTAGACACTCGCTTGTCCACCTAATAATTGAGAATTGCCGTACCGCAATAATCACATTTCCGCCCCGTGGATCTGACCTTGGGGGGAGGGGGAAGGAGCAAGGCGTTTTCTTCTCCCTCCAAAAAATCTCCTCCTAGATGTTAAGTCACCTTATAACATAGAGTTCGGTAGTCTTCGGAGGCGGCTAAGCATTGGCGTATACTGAGGGCTACCAAGGCTATCGGTGAAGCCAAACCTCAATTGATAACGATGGAAGTTTGAAGCACATTATAATGTAGGCATCTGACACATTGCTCCATTTTCAAAACTTAAAAGCAGTGAGAAAAAACGTCGCACGTATTTCTGAGAGCTAAGCTTCGGAGACTGATATCGCAGCCCAGACTCTCGTTTCTCTCCCCTCTATTCACCCACAGCGGCCTGCTGCAGTGTATCGGTTAGGAGTGGGGGCCGGGGAGGATAGGTGTGTTAGGCTTCGGTCCGTCAGATCGCCACTACTATCAACCATGCGTTACTCATCGTATATACTTCCTCATCTCATACTTCCGACTTAATCATATAGATAACAAAGTGCTGGTATTTCACTCCCGTTTCCTTCTACATCATTGTAGGAAGACAATGCAGGGCTGCTGTTGTAGGAGCAATATAGTTTTATTTTTGTAGGTACAACTGCTAAAATGAAATGCAAACTTTCAAGCTCTCTTTTGTTGGTTGGAATCGAACCCGTGATCATAGGTCAGACACCACCACTGATCTCTCGAGGAAGCTCCCAGTGAACGATGGGTACGACCGCTGTAAAATTCAGCAATTTTATTTAATAACTAGCGAATGTACCCGTGCTTCGCTACGGTATTCTACATTGTATTCGAATATCGAAGTAAATAGTGTACATGCAGTAAATAAGATTGTTTTAAAATTGCATGTCTCTTAGCGTTATCCGAGAAAGAGCATGGGGAGGTCCCCGTAAGTTGTTTCCAATGTAAAGTGTTTGTTACGGATTTGTGATATAACGGCAGGCTCACTTGCCTACTGGCATTCACAATCGAGTTGGGAAGTTTACATTATAATTGCAGGCCCCATTGCCTACTACACGGACAGAATCGATTTGGGGAGTTTTCGTTAAAATGGCAGCCCCCTTTCCTACTTCAGGACAGATTACAGTTGAGGAGTTTCTATTATAATGGTAGGCAATTACCCTACTATCACTCGAAATTGAGTTGTGCAGTTATCATTATAATGCCAGGCCCATTTTCCTACTGCCAGCCAGCTTACTGCCAGTCACACCAAGTTGGTGAGTTTCCATCAAAATAGCAGGCCACTATGCCTAATGCCAGTCACATTTTAGATGAGGACATTTCTTTATAATGGCGGGCACCCTTGCCTACTGCAAAACACAATCGGGTAGGGGAGTTTTAAACAAAACTGCATGCTCACTTGCCTTCTGCAAGTCAAATCGAGAAGGGAACTATTCATTACAATTGTAGGCCTTCCTTACTAATGACAGTTACACAGGAGTTGGAGAAGGAACCCGTTCCTACTGCCAGTCAAAGTCGGTGTGGGGAGTACTGATAACAGTATCAGACCCACCCTTTCTCGATCGCTAAAAATCGACATCAGTGAATATATATAGATCGGCATACGAAAGTATATGCGTGTTTACAATATTGAAGACCTTCATTTACAGATTAACTGCTACTAAACGTACGTCATATCGACAAAAGGTTATACCATAAGACACGCCGGATTTAGTGGCCTAAATGGCTGGTTGTATGATATGTCATCTATTCTTGGGTCAGATTGAGTTAGAAACGTGGAACAGGGTAAAGGTTTTGTAAGATTATCTCATATTACATTAATTTCGGATAATTATGTGACAGCTACATACATAGCATTTGGCTCACATATGCCTACTGGGTGGGCCAATTTTCGTGAAGAGTATGATGATTCTGTATTTCATATAAGTAATTGAAAGTATGAATTATGCATGTGAAAATTCCAAATTGACTTAACATCGATTAATAGAGAAAAATCAAACGTAAAAGGGATACAGATACGGCAAAAAGTCATAAGGCCAAGGTTGTAGATCATTCCAAATTGAACGGAGATTGTGCAATCAGTTATGTGATAGGAATTTCCGAAGGTCTGCACCATCGTTAAAATTGCCTGCATATTTCGATATTCTTCGGGGATAAAAAGTGAAAAATTTAATGATCTAGGATGTTTTCCGTTCGTTACAGGCTAAAACGTATAATTTTGTCAAATTTCAATTATCTTCTTTTCCTTCTGGCAGATTATGCCGCAATCTGGATTTTGGGCGAGGCGGGTAAAAATTAGGACTTTCACGAAACTAAACCAAAAATTATCTAGATGGTCATTATTACCCCTTAAACGGAAAGCTGTACGAACATTTCGCCAAAATAGTCAGTGTAGAGGCACACAGTCGTTACGATTTGATTTATATAGATAAGTAATCTGCTCCATGTAAAACACCTTTTTGGCTATGTCCGCTGGACTTAACCTGCAAAACTGACCATTCATGATATCTCCCTTATTAATCCTCCTGACGAAAAAATGCACATGAAAAAAAAGGTTTAGAGGTGGAATTCCATGACGTTTTGTCGATTTCCAGTCAGGTTGGTCTTGTTCTGTATATATTGTGGAAGAGTAAAATCACCATTTGTGTTCCCTATAAACCGCCAGTCCATTCCGGGACATGAAATTTTATTTACATTTAAAACCTACCTTTGGACAGGTGGATGCTAAATATAAATTTTGGTTCGAATGTCTTCAGTAGTTTTCAAGTTGTAAGGAATACGCTTTACATGCACCCGCTCGTGAGTTAAGTCTCCCTTATTAATCCTCGTATCGAAATGATGCACATGAGAAAAAAGGTTTAGAAATTAAATTCTACCAAGGTAGGTAGATTTCCATTAAGTTTGGTTGTGTATATTTTGTGGAAGTGCAAAATCACTGTTTCGGTTTCGTATAAACCCCCAGTCAGTTCAGGGATTTAGAAACAATATTTGCCCTAAAACCTATCAAGGACAGGTGTGTTCTAAATATGAGTCTTGGTGGAAATACATCCAGTAGTTTGTAGCACTCGCGTACATACGGCGTAATTAAGGAAGAAAAAAAATACAGTTAAGAAAGTTGAAAGTAATAGAAAATGGATTATAACTGAGGACAGCCGGATAACGACAAATATGTAAATGTCAAGTGAATGTATTGGAAAATCAAACGCCCCTCAATAAATGATGCTAGTGTGAGTTATGGATATAATAAAGCGGTAACAGAGGAGAAATTTAGGTCCAGTGATTCTTAGGTAAACAAATAATAAGAAGATGACTAATGGTGTTATTACTTAATCTATTCGAGGGCGGTTATAACATCCAACGATATTCCGCCAATATCCCGCATATAGGCCCATTGACGCCTCTCTTGCCTTCTACCCAAGGAACAACCACGAATTTAAAAGCATGATGAGGAAAATGGCAATACGTTACTTCCCTGCTGGCATGCAGTCAGAGACGTTGCCATGGTAACCTGTAGATTCGTTGTCGGTCTGTCGGTCACTCAATGCAGAGCATGATACCAGCGGAAAATTGTAAATTTCTCCGTCATGTGAAGAGTAAGGTAAATTATGAACATAACGAAAATTGTTTATAATGAAGAGACGTTTCACGTACGGTAAACGAAGTTTACAGAAAATCAATAGTATAAGAGAAAATGGAGGAAAACCATTCTGGTTTTCCTATAAACCCCCGTCTATTCAAAGATTTAAAAATGATATGCATATCGAAACCTTCTCCGGGATGTGTATACTCTAAATATGAAGTTTGGTCGAGATCTATCCAGCCGTTTCGAAGTGATGGTGGAAAAACCATTCTGATTTTCCTATAAACCCGCGGTCTATTCAAAGATTTTAAAATAATATGCTTATCGAAACCTTCCCCGGGATGAGTATACTCTAAATATGAAGTTTGGTCGAGATCTATCCAGCTGTTTCGACGTGATGGTGAAAAAACTATTCAGGTTTTCCTATAAACCCCCGTCTATTCAAAGATTTTAAAATGATATGCATATCGAAACCTTTCCCGGGATGAGTATACTCTAAATATGAAGTTTGGTTGTGATCTATCGAGCCGTTTCGACGTGATGGTGGAAAAACCATTCTGGTTTTCCTATAAACCCCCCGAGTATTCAAAGATTTTAAAATGATATGCATATCGAAACCTTCCCCGGGATGAGTATACTCTAAATATGAAGTTTGGTTGAGACCTATCCAGCCGTTTCGACGTGATGGTGGAACAGACAAACAGACACGAAACGTAAAAACCACCGATTCGGTCTTGAGTTGACCTAAAACGGATAAATATCTGAAAAAATTGGCAAAACAAAAGAAATTACAGACAGCGGACCGCCTACAATTTTATTTATATAGATAGTGTACGGCGTCTGTGTAGGGTTGGTGGTGTCCCTATGAGGATAAAATGAATGGCGAAGACGTCATAAACACCCAGTTCCCAAGCCAGGGGAATTAACAGTATGATGGGGTTGATTTTGAAAATTGATCCGGGGCCATCGGACCAAAGGCAAGCATTCTATCCATTTAGCCACAAAGCCGGAATTTAATTTGTTAAAACTTCGCCTACCATCTCCACTGATCAGGGGTTGAGTATTGGCAGCAGCAGAGGCCAGGGCAGTAGCTTGTGAAGCAGATTTCATAACACAACAGGCTTCTCCGTTGGCTATTGGCTGCGGCTCAAAACGTTGAAGGCTTGACGTTCAGTAAACCTACCATCGAAAAGGGGTAACCTAAGTCTACTGGTAGCCAACGTCTAGATCCCAGCAGAAGTCACTGATCAATCAATCAATCAATCAATCAATCAATCAATCAATCAATCAATCAATCAATCAATCAATCAATCAATCAATCAATCACAACTGATCTGCATTTAAGGTAGTCCAGGTGGCACAGTCCCTTGTATTTTCTTCGATAATTGCAAAGAATTTGGAAATATATTGAACTTCTCCCTTGGTAAATTATTCCAATCCCTAACTCCTCTTCCTCTTAAACGAATATTTGCCCCACTTTCCCCTTGAATTCCAACTTTATCTTCATACTTCTTTCCTACTTTTAAAACACCACTCAAGCTTATTCGTATACTTATATCATTCCAGGCGAACTCACCACTGGCAGCTCGAAACATACCACACAGTCGAGAATCTCGTCTCCTTACTCCCAAGTCTTCCCAGCCCAAAGTTTGTAACATATTCGTAACACTACACTTTTGTCGGAAAACACCCAGAACAAATCGTGCTGCTTTCCTTTGAATTATTTCCAGTTCTCGGATCAAGTAGTCTTGGTGAGGATCCCAAACACTGGGGTCTTACGAGAGACTTATACGCCCTCTCATTTGCATCTTTACTACATCCCCTATATACCCTCATAACCGTGTGGAGAAATCTATAACCTTTCTTGACAACCTCCTTAATATGATTTCCGCAATATACCTTACCCTGTACTATTCCTTAGTATCTAGTCAAACAATCAGCAGTAACAACGTTAATATTACGGGAATTACTTCCAGAAGACCAGAGATGAATGCTAGTCCAGATGTGATGCTCGCCATGTCAGTTATTTCTCCTCTACCAGACGTAAAGTTTGTGGAAGAGCTTACTTTAACTTGCCTTGTGGGTGGGGGCAGTAGAATAACACCCACGATATCTACTGCTTGTCGTAATAGGCGACTAAAAGGGGCTCCAGGTACTCTTAACTTGGGAGCGTGGTCTGGCGACCACGGGGTCTTTAGCTGAGCCGTGGCATTGCCTGTACCAGGCTCCTCACCTTCATCTGCCCTACTCGACGTTAGTTGATCAACTCTTGTTCATTTCAGACCCCGACGGTACAGTATTAGGTCACGAGGCCTAGGGCGTCTTTCATTTTCATGCCCGTAGTGGACTTTGTCTTTCTTTGGCCGATACCTTCATTTTTCTAATTGCCGGATCCCCTTTACTCGCCCCGCTCCCCCCGAATACTGTTATCGGAGGATGATTGCCCAGTTGTATGTCCTCTTAAAACAATATTCAGCACCGCCACCAGCGCTATGACAACAATGGTGTGGCACCACATTCTCTATGCGGTCCGTCCTTAATGTTATAAATGGTGGCTGCCATAATATCCTAATTTGAAGGGGGTATGCGAAGTAGCTCCTTTGGGAAGAGCTTTCGCATTACTGGCCATCCGCATGGTCGTTTGCAAGACTACTTTTTATTTATTTATTCTCTCTCGACCGCGCGTCAAAATGTATTTTTTTTTTTTCATTATGTTCTCCATTTTTCACCTTGAAAGCCTTGCAGGCGGCCATGGACCGGGGGTGACAGTGGCTCTTGAGCGGCAGTGGTCTAGCGCCGGGGATGTCTTGGTATGACCGCGACAGGGTAACCATTGCCGGAAGGAGATATGGGATTGCCTGGTGGGTTTAGGTAGGTTTCTCATAACTTCTCCTTTACGGAGGGGTGGAAGTAGCTGGCAAAAGACTAGCCTTTGCACCTCAAGTTATTCTGTACTCTTGTACTAAGCTATGTTCCTGCGTTAGTTCTCGCTTGTCGGTCATTTGTCCAAACAGGTAGGTCACCACGGGCTGTGAGGCGGGGCGGAGCCTCACGGCACCCCCCACCCACCCAAAAAAAAAGACATACTAACACAGCTCTATTCTCTTTATCTCGCCTAGAAAAAGGCAAACCTTGTCGAGCTGGGTTGAGCGATGACCGTCCGACCAGGCCTCCAGTGATTTCCATCTCTTCGGATAGTTGATGAAGCACGAGGATAAACGTCATGACGTGGCTTCAGAAATTGGAAGCAGATTTCTGTCTTAACCAACATCGATGTCTTGACGGAGAGGAACAAGAGCTTGGATAAGAACAGTGAGTATGTTGAATAGCAATGTGTACTACTATGTATTCTTTTATCTGCCTGTAAAATAAAGTTTCTCCGTGCAAGATTTTGTTTCCTTCTTTTTTTAAAGGTGCGTTGTGTACTTATAACACATGGTACCCGTCATCGTTGAAGGGTCTGCCTTACAAAGGCTACACCACTCTTAGTATTGAGCCATACAAAATAGACACTGGGGTGTACAAAATTCCCTGTATTTGCGGCAAGATATACATTGGCCAAACATTCCGGTTCCATTGGTAGGCCTACTCGTATCAAGGAACACCAACGTAATATCCGTCTCAGCCTGCCAGACAAATCAGCAATAGCTGAGCACGCCCTATCTATATCGCGTTCCAAGATGTTCGACTACTACTAACATGTTTTCATTCCTTCCTTGAAGGGTGAGGTGAGCCTCTTAGACGGTGACGCCGTCTTATAGACCAGGAGATACTTGGAGAAAGTGAGGGGTAGGCGTTCCTTGCCTATAGGAACTGTCTCGGCATTCACCTTAGTGCAGGGGAATGGAAAACCACGGAAAACAATTTTCAAGACAGCCGAAGGTGGGGACCAGCCCCTCTCCGTCTCCCGAATTCAGAGGCGTGGAGCCGTGTCCATCCCTCCTCTGCTCGGTTGGCCGGTCAGAGTGCAGAGCTGTTGGACCACGGACTAGCCGTGACCACTTGAAGGCCCAGACTCACCCTGCATCCGCCGACCCGATGTTCGAACTCTTACCCACTCTAAACACTACTGGTCTGGGATTATAAGGGAAGCTGTGGAAATACGTATTTCAACAGAGACACTCTTTGTCATTTAAGTAATACGTGGTTGCTAGCCATTAAGAATTGATATAGGTGCCCTTTCACTATTATTATTACTTTCCGATTTTTTCCAAATTCGTATTCTCCTCATCACGAGATAGTTAGCACTCCGCACAGGGAGCCATCTAGTGACGAACGAGAGTACCACTTACTATAGACAACGGTAAAACACTCTTAAGTTCAAGTCATTCAAACCTTCATTCATTTTTAGAGGTCTTACTCGTGAACAGACGCGATTATCTTTAGAAGACGCAGAGCGAAGTTCTCTGTAAAAAAAAAAAAAAAAAAAAAAAGCCCAAAAGCTTATTATCGTATCTACATACAAACTATTATTATCTACGTAATGTCATCATCATTAATTGTGCAAAATTTGTATCACCAGTATATAGTATTTCAAGGAAAGTGTGTGTTTGGTGGTTACTTACACTAATATTTCATGTACATGTATTTCATGTACATCACCTTTAATTGGTCCGTTTCATTTGTAAATGATCTGAAGGAATGCAGTTTATCAAGTTTCGATTGACTCAAGGGGAAGTATAACTGGACAACCATCCTAAGCAAAATTTGAAAAGTTCCAACAATGCTTAGAATGAATGTATTGTCCAAAGAAATACAAGCACCATAAAGGGCTTGCAAATGAAAGACTCTCTAGGCCTCAGAAACCTAACACCGTCGGAACAGAAAAAGATCAACAGTCGACGAAGGGAGGTCGGATAAGAAATATGAAAGCCAGTAGCCTGACACAAATAACTAGAAGCAATGTCGAGCTCAAAAATGCTACAAAAATTAAAGCCTCTGGGAGCCCTTTTAGTCTCCTTTTACGACAGGCCAGAGATACCGTGAGTGTATTCTACCGGCCCCACACACAGGGGGAAAGTAACATTATTATTGCTATTATTATTCCTGTCCTATTACTAAATTAATTAGTCAGCCCGTACCGGAGTTAGGTCTAGTTTTACGGCTGACTATCCTTCATTACACCAACGCTGTGTGGTGCGACGTCATCAGTATTACGTGTTTCTGTGGTGGATGGTAGTGGTGGATGGTAGTGGTGGATGGTAGTGTGATGTGTTTAGTGTGTATGAAGTGTATGCATATAATAATAATAATAATAATAATAATAATAATAATAATAATAATAATAATAATAATAATAATAATAATAATAATAATAATAATACCATCGGTTCCCCGGCTATTTAAACTACGCGCCTTCTATACGACCATCTATGCCAACGGCCCAACGGACCTGAAATTGTAAACTTCCGAAGAATTTCGTCTTCTACAGTTAGATGGCTCTAACATCGATTTGCTAGCTCACTCTCACAGACTAAAAACAAACCTAGAACTTAGGAAATATAATTTTTCTTATTAGTAACCTTTTTCTGAAGACTGTTTTTTAAATGTACCGAAGTTGTCAACACTTCAGCTGGTTCCTCCTCTACTGTAATCTAAATATCAGATGCTTGTAAATTTGTTCTCTAACCACTCAAAACCGGGGTTGTGTACAGGAATCCAGCCTATCAGCAAAGTGTGGTTCAATTTAATCCGGAAGCTTCCCCTTACAGAACTACATAAGCAGGGCACTTTAGGGCCGTCTTGTCTGAATTGCTCCAGTGCCTGGAAGTGTGACTTGACGGAGGCCTGGGAGGCAGGGGCGCGGCCTGCTTGAAGAATATCCAGCGATACAAGGTAATGGCAGAATTTTCCTAAACATGTGATAGCGCCTGCGGTAGTTTGAGGGGAAGGTTTTAGCCGTTTTCTTTTAATGTAATTTTCTAAACGGTGGTTTAAATGTAAGATTTTCGGCGAAGTCTGAGGACTCTGTTTCTATTCCCTAACGGAAAATATGTAACATAAGGGAAAGAAGAGTGGTGACCCTCTGCCGCCCCCCATTCAACTTTGCAATTGGGTGACTAAGGTTTTCTAACTCTAATTTTTTTAAATCCTGTCTTGGCTTTAAAGGTTCCTCCTTTAGTTAACCTCTGTATCTTTGGGCCGTAAGCTCAGTTAGGTTTTTAGTAATTTCTATAAGGAGTGTCGGAGCTGCGCCTCCTTGCCTTTTGTTAATAGCCAGTTATGTGCAACCTTTTCTCTTTTACTCTTAAAGCCATGTAGTATGGGTAATTATGCCCCTGTTTATCCTGTATTATCCATAAGGCAACTGTTCTTCGTTGCAGCTCAAAACGCTTAAGTCTTGTTATTCACTAAACCAACCATAGCAGAGGGGTAACCTAAGTCTAGTGGTAGTCCACATCTTGGACTCAGCATACGCCACTGCTGCTAAGGCGTTAAGTCGGGAGAAGGTGGTAGGTGGTTTTATATCAATAAATTAGATTAGAACGCGGACATTCCTTCAGAGAACTACATTTTCCAATGGAGACTGTTCAGGCGGTACATCTGGTGGTAGAGCTCTTCACATTTCGTATCATGAAATGCATAGTATACATTATGGCAATAGGATATTTATTAGGAAAATGCATTTATGGTGCAAGTTCAATTTTTTTACTTGTGATTATTTTTGATAGCTTCGTACTTAAATCATTCCTTCAAAGTATTTATTTATGAATCAAGTTCAATTTTTCTGTATAGTTGTGAATATTATTGGGAACTCCGTATATAAGACTCGTTCAAAAATGTATTTGAGAAACACGCTCAATTATTGTTTCTGTTTGTTTGTGAATATAGGAATATTTGCATTAATAGTTGTTCCTCATTTCACATGCCTGTGGTCAAGATAATCATGACCCCCCCCCCCCTCGATAATTACCCGGAGTCGGCGCTCCTGCTTCCGCACACAACCAAATGAAGCGTGAAATGAAGCCAGCGCAACGGACCAGCTTCTTCTGGCCCCAAACGACGTGATAACTCGCTAGCAACACCCATGAACACTGCCACTCTGCCAGGTAGCCGAGGAGGGGATGTAAGCCAGTCGACTTATGCGCCGCTGAGAACATGTTGGGAGGCGAGGTGGTTGGGGCCAGCAAGGGGATGCAAGCCAGTCGACTGATGCGCCGCTGAGAACACGTGGGGAGGCGAGGTGGTTGGGGCCAGCAAGGGAATGTAAGCCAGTCGACTGATGCGCCGCTGAGAACACGTGGGGAGGCGAGGTGGTTGGGGCCAGCAAGGGGATGCAAGACAGTCGACTGATGCGCCGCTGAGAACACCTGGGGAGGCGAGGTGGTTGGGGACACGGAACCGAGGCCGTTGACGGACTATTAGCGTTCAATATCATACTCGCTTCATAGTGTTTGCAATAACAGCTACAAATAATAAATTACAAAGGTGGAGCCCGGTCCCTCTGGCCCCTATAGTATATCCGCCGCTGCCATACACTATGATTCTCTTGAATCCGTACGGCAAATATTGAACTCCCTATTAAATGTGCTGAGAAGGCAAAAATATATGAATCAGTATGTGGGCGTGTTTCACCGGTGGTACACTACGGCCTCTTACATATTAATCTTACCTGTGGAGATGGTTTCAGAAGAGGTTTCATTGGTGTCACTTCATCTTCAAATACCACACCTGTGACATGTTCTGCGGCATCTAAACTTTCTTGAGCGGGAACTAATGCCGTGGTGCCCTCGTAGAAACAAGGATGTACTCTGTGAGGATCTCTCTCACTTATATCGCTGTAAAAACTAGAGTAGTAACGATCACCAGCATTTGTAGGTGGTCTGTCACAAAATGCTACGTTTAGTTTGGTTGGCCTTACCCCCAGATTATTTTTATTCCTTGCATTAAGTATGTTGCTGGCGGATCGACTTTTGATAATATCTCTCTGACTAAACACCCGATCCTCACGCCGCCCACTTACTGTGTGGAATTTTGCGTCCATCAGTTGAGGGTAACGCTGATAGTCCTTTCCATTATTACGAGAAGATCTCTCGTACGTTTTCTTATAAGTCGGAAAGTCTCTAGAGAAAGCTGTCAAACTGGAAGCATGATGCAAGGCTGAATCTGCGCTGAGTTCATTATAGGAACCGACGGAAGGAATTATAATGTCCTTGTGGTAGTAGTGGTGACCGAGAATATTGGCTGAATGAGATCGTCGAATGAAAGCTGTATCGTTATTGTCACAAGATCGTATGGCACAATTAGGAACATCCAGCACGTCAATGGTGGGCACTTTTAATATAACATCACCGCCTCCTACCGTAAACAGGGCACTTTCTCGAGGTGTATCCCCGGGGACTTCAGTGTTTGCTGCTGAATTGTGACATCCATTCTGTACACAGTTTTCGGTTTGAGTCAATGAACTGTTGAGAGCTGTCTGATTTGGATCTCTAGGCCCAATTTCATCACCCACGTCCTGCATTTCATGTTCATTGTTGGATTCGCAACTCGATTTAAATTTCTTTCTAGACTGCAATGGAGTCTTGGTAATAGATACTGTCTCAATATAGCTTCTTTTATTACTGGAATAATAATTTTCTGAGCTATGAGGACTATTTGCAAGAACTTCAGTATGTGATTCGTTTGAATGACCTGTATCAGAAACATCAATTTCGTCGATATATTTCAGCCTTTCATAACCATAGTCAAAATGATTCACACTATTAGATATTTTAATGCTAGGAATCTCTTGACGACGGCTCTGATTCTTGATTTGTGATAAAATAAGATTATCAGCATCTTCATTAGTAATGGAGATGTTCGTAACATCCTTGATTAGTTCAACAGGATTACTTCCATTATCTAACGAATCTCCTTCTGATAATACCGGTATTTTATTTTTGTTTGAATTCTGAGAATTGCCGTCAAATATTGGCTGTGATTCACTGGTGTCTTCTTCCTCTGCTTCCTCCAGTATTGATTCAGTGATCGTATTGCAGTTCGTACTGAACTGTAGTAGACCTTCGCGTAAGGGGATCTCTTCGCTTTTGTTACCCTCGTTAATGTCAGATTCATCATCAGTAGAGAGATACCGTCCGCCATCGTTGTCAGTTTTAAGTCTAATACTTCTTACGGAGATGATGGATTTTCTACGGAGTTGATCTTCGATACGGCGTTCAAAGGATTTTCTCCTTAGGAGCAGCGAGGAGGAGTCTAGGGGCTTCATAATCATTGCCCCTACTAAAGTGTTCAAGCTCAGCGCGGAAAGAATGACTTGCGTGCCTCGGAATCCGTATTGCTCCAATAGAGTCTCTATTAACAAGGGATACAGCATGACGCCCACAGCTGCCATCAGCTGCGCAGCCCCCATAGCACACGTACGGCGTCGCAGAAAGTAGTGGTTAATGCATGTGAAGGATGCAGGTAATAGGAGACCCAATCCTGTTCCTGGAAGAGAAAAAAGAAAGCCTTTGTCAATAGGAGATGCAGTTGACCCTCATTTATTGTTATTAGTATTAGAAAATTTGAACATTAAAATTTCCTTTAGAAAAGTACCACAAAAATCAAAATTAATAATTAGACAGTTGAATCTGCCCGAGAATTCTTCTTCTTTGGATCAGAAATCCACCTAAAATAATGCAAAAAATAGCACTTCGCCGTAGTGCAATACTTAATTTGAATATGATCTGGAAAAACAAAGAGAATTATATTGAATCAAAATTTCGAACAGTAAATGTTTCATAATTTATGTACGTTTGTTTGTTCAGTCCTTAACACGAAGGCTGGTTGCATACTCAACATCTCCACCATCAGCTATCAAACATAACCTAGACATCATTGAGGAGGCGTACTAGGGAAATGGGGAATGAGGTAGATCCCCGTTGCTTTCCTCACTGAGCCAGAAGTTGCTACTACATATCAGTCTACCAAGCCCACTGAAATGCATGCACAAACCGACCCTATGAGCAACATTCTGACACCATTCGTAACAGGGATTGGCTGCATAAGGAATGGCATTTCTTGCATCTCTCATACCTCAGTCACTTTCACATTGTCAAATAAAACTGAGACAGATCAATAAAACTAACAAAATTGTTATAGCCCATGCCATAAGACACAATACACTATAAACACTAGGTCTCGCCAGCAAAAGCATCATGATTTATAAAGCATCATATTTATGGCTGTTCGATGAGAGCTTTCAAGAGAATAAATACTCTGGTGTACACAACAAATTATATTATGTTGCTGCTGCTTCATAAAATTTTCTTCATACTTCATAGTCAGTAACGTATGTGATTTTTTTATAAACTACATGATGTAGTGTCTGTTCAGATTAGTATATTTGTAGTTAATTGGTGTTAGGACTAGGAAAGAAACAAACGAATTCTGTACGCTAAATAACATACCGAAATTTACCAAGAGATGAGCAGATATTGAAAAAAGGCAATGAAAAAACCATTCTTTTCTGAGTTATCTTACCTAGGGCTAAGAAGTTTTTTTCTGTTATTCGAAAATTATAGGAGACCTTTGGAAACCAGACACTTGTCTGTACTATGGATTTTAACATCTGTCGCCTTTCTCTTAGAATAGGAGCAGACTGTCTGCCTTTAATTGGGACGCCCTGCCTTCGATCCCATTTTCCGAAAGATATTCATTCAGCTGAAATGGGGTTCACTCCGCATCTCAATTTACCAAATGTCAAATGGGAAGGAACTGCGAACGACAGGAAGCATGACCAACAAATGGCAAATAAGCAAATATGGGAAGGGCAGCTGATTCAGAAAGTGATGGAACCAACTAGAGGGAGGAATATGTTGGACGTGGTGCTGCTAAAACCAGATGAGCTCTATAGGGAAACCGAAGTAACAGATGGTATTAGTGATCACGAAGCTGTTTTTGTCGTAATTAAAAATAAATGTGATAGACAGGAAGTATTAAAATTAGGACTATTAGGCAGTACCATATGGCTGATCAAACAGGAATGAGAGAGTCAGTTAAGGATAACATGATGGCAAGCATAATTGGCAATCATACAAATTTTAGTGAAAAATGAAAGGGTATATATAGGTACTTTAAGGCATAAACAGGTTCCAAGAAGGACATTCCAGGAATCATTCATGAACAAGGGGAGCGTGTATGCGGGGATCATCAAAAGACAGAAGATTTCAGTCAGCAGTATGTAAAGATTGTTGGTTACAAGGATATTGTCCAGATAGGAAAGGTGACTAATACTCAAGAAGTATTAAAATTTACCTATGTCAACACTGATATTTACTGTAAGACACAAGAGTTTAAAACCAGAAAAGCGGTTGGAATTGATAAGATTTCGGGGAATAGAGTAAAAATTATGGGTTGGGATGTAGTATCATACCTGAAGTACTTATCTGATTATTGTTTGCATGAATGAGCTGTACCAAGTGGATGGAGTGTTGCCATAGTAGCCCCTGTGTGTAAGGGAAAGGGTGATAGATACAAAGCTGACCATTACAGGCCAGTTAGTTTGACATGCATTGCACGTAAGATTTGGGAAAGCTTTCGTTCTGATTATATTATACATGTTTGTGAAATTAATAACAGGTTCGATAGAAGGCAGTCGGGTTTGGGAAAGGTTATCCCACTGAAGATCAGCTTGTAGGATTCCAGCAAGATATAGCAGATATCCTGGATTCAGGAGGTCAAATGGACTGTATCGCCATTGACCAATCTAAGGCATTTGATAGGGTAGGTCGTGGGAGACTACTGGCAAAAATGAGTGCAATTGGACTAGACAAAAGAGTGACTGAATGGGTGGCTATATTTCTTGAAATTAAGAGGGGAATTCCTCAAGGCAGTATTATTGGACCTTTATGCTTTCTTATACATATGTCAATGATATGAGTAAAGAAGTGGAATTACAGATAAGGCTTTTCGCAGATGATGTTATTCTGTACAGAGCAATAAATCAGTTACAAGAATGTGAGAAACTGCAAAATGACCTCGATAATGTTGTGAGATGGAGAGTAGGCAATAGTATGGCGATAAACGGGGTTAAAAGCCAGGTTGTGAGTTTCACAAATAGGAAAAGTCCTTTTAATTACTGCCTTGATGGGGTGGAAGTTCGTATTGGGGATCATTGTAAGTACCTAGGTGTTAATATAAGGAAATATCTTCATTGGGGTAATCACATAAATATGATTGTAAATAAAGAGTACAGATCTCTGCACATGATTATGAGGATATATAGGGGTTGTGGTGAGGATGTAAAGAAGAGGGTGTTAAGTCTGTGGTAAAACCTCAGATAGAGTATGTTTCCAGTGTATGGGACCCTCACCAGGATTACTTGATTCAAGAACTGGAAAATATCCGAAGAAAGCAGCTCGATTTGTTCTGGATGATTTCCGACAATAGAGTTACACATATTTTGCTAAGTTTGGGCTGGGAAAACTTGGGAGAAAGGAGACGATCTGCGCGACTAAGTGGTATGTTCCGAGCTGCCAGAGGAGAGATGGCGTGGAATGACATTAGTAGACGAATAAATTTGAGTGGTGTTTTTAAAAGTAGGAAAGATCACAATATGTAGATAAAGTTGAAATTCAAGAGGACAAATAGGGACAAATATTCATTTATGGGAGGGGAAGTTAGGGATTAGAATAACTTACGAAGGGAGATGTTCAAAACAATTTCCAATTTCTTTGCAATCATTTAAGAAAAGGCTAGGAAAACAACTGATAGGAAATCTGCCACCTAGACGTCTGCCCTAAATGCAGATCAGTAGTGATTGATGATTGAACCTCTTGAATTCAACTGATGTGATCATACGAGACAGCGGACCTAGTGAAGAAAACCTCCATGGCCAAGAAAATTGTCACTGACCACGTGACACTTCAGTATCTTCAAGTCATTTGGTTGGTCAGCAGTTGACTTGGCGGTCAAGGCCCTTAAGGGGTTGTATTTGCTACGGTTTAGGTTTAGCTTTTATGATCATCTGTCTTACTTGCAAATACTGACCCACAACACACGGTAGAGTCGTGGACTTCCTTTCTACTGTATACTTATGCTGCAGATTTATTCATTATAAATATTTCATGTTGTTATTGTTAGATTAATGCAGGCGTTGTAAGGCAGGCCTTCTGAAAATGCTGGGCGGCATCTGTCGTGTACAGAAAACTGTATGTTAGTGTCGTAGATGGCAGTGTTGTGTCTGGTGTGCGAGCTGTAGAAATATCCTCGAACCATAGGAATTAAACACTTAAAATTAAAATATTTCGATTCGACCGGGAATCGAATCCGGGGCCCCAAAGACTGAACACCAGGACGCTGTTCAGTCAGCTATAGAGCCAGACTCTTATTCAGTGTTTTGTGTTATCAGAAGGTATTGGTTGTATTGTGAATTCAAGGATTGGAATTTGGTGCATGATTTTGAGATGGCTGTCCAGTAGTGGCTCCACTGTGCAAACATTTTATCCAGCCACGCGGCACTAGCAAAATGGTATTCGATATGGAAGCATAGAAGCGCTACAAATAATATAACAACACCACCGTAAACGACGACAAGTATAGTGCCGTTTTGGGTACATCCAATACTGAGAACTCACAGCGAACATGTTCTGAGGAGCTAAAGAAGCACTAAGATAAATATTTTAATTATTTTCGAATTTGATAACATTCAGTGGATTACTGTCCGGTAACGCACAGTAGAACCTGAATGGCCTGGCGGCTGAGTTAAGGTCGGGGAGTGCCTAACACAAGTGGCCGATAAACAGTGGACGAATGCAACCACAGGTAGTGAGACATGGCCACTACCATAATGAGCTGTACGTGACTATAGCATGGCAAGTTGACAAGCTTTTTCTTTTCTTTGGCTTTTGGCCCCATCAGCCATGTACAAGTCACACAACAATGTATAATATATACACATGACAGACACAGGAAAGAAATGACAGACAGTCTTCCACATCACACACTCCCTGTATGTTCTGACATACTCTCTGGTTGACAGGAGAAAGAAAAACTGGCACGTTTGTTGGAAGTTGAGTTCAATTTTAATCAATTTAGCTTACAAGTTGAAATAATACCCCAGAACCCAAGCGATATAAGCGCTAGCACTCGCCATTACTTAGCACACGGAGATAATACACTTCCGATAGAATAAATGCCATACCTTCTCTCTCTCCATAACATCACCACCACCCTCCAGTTCCTAACCTCCCATAGCTACCCCGGACCCTACTTCCGACGGACTTAGGCACATCATATTCATCATTACAAATTGTATCACCTCATCCATCATTCTGAATTGTAAAATTCACTAAAATATCAATAAAGTCTTCTATACAAGCACTTAGACAAGACGCAAATCCTGTCCCATCTCCTACTTCTTCAAGTCCTTATCCACCTCCTTCTTCCCTCACAACTCCCCAACCTGCCCGCATCTCTTGGCCAAAGAGAGGGCTAGGTGGCCCGCCCCACTCCTTTAGGGTGGGGAATGAAAGCATTTGATAGATAGATAGATAATGCCATACCTCCTCCCCCTGACAACCGCCCCGAACTCATCGTCCTCGTCAGAACCGTGGACTCGCCTGCAGATCTCACCCGCTCACAGTTTCCTCCTCCTACCATCGAAGATATCATTCGCTTCACCACCCTTACTCTCCTCAATCTATTCCCATATCATCGACCCTTAGTCCTCTCTCACTTTCAAGCAGTGGCTAACCAGACTTTAAACCTCCATTTTGTCACCACGCACTCAGGCCTAAACTCCCATTTTCAATTCACCCGTTTGGAGACGGATTGTCGACCCAAACCTGCGAATTCCTCCCCTCCCATCTCCATTCTATTTGTAAATATCCAATTCTTCTCAACCAAGCGTCTCACCATCCTGACTCTCATTCACCAGCACCCAGTCCACACCATCTTACTCAACGAAATAATGCTCGGCCCCAGAACCTCAGCCCATCTTCCTGGATACATCCTCCATCGAGCAGATCGCCCTGAAGTCCGCAGGATAGGTTCAGCAATAGGTATGAAAGGTTCCCTTCCTACTTGCTTCCACGTTCCCCCACCATCTTCTTAACTTTCCAGAATCCATAGCAGCCACAATCTACTTTCGCTCCCGCATCTTACATCTCGCTAGCATTTACACGCGTTCCAGCTAACCTCTCCCACTAGATTACTTCACCCACCTCAGCAGGACCTTTCCACACTGCATTCTTCTTGCCGACCTGAATCTCAGACAGATCCGTTCGAGGAATGCACAGCCTCCACCCTCCTCAGTTACATCGATTCCTCCCTTATCCCACTCCCTGGCCCAACACGCTCCTCACCCCAGACCACACCTGATGAATTCATCACCCATAACGTTCTCACATATCTCATCAATATTACACTCCTTCGCAGAATTGGCAGTGACCATCTCCCTGTTCTTTTACAAATCCCCACTCACCACTCATTCTCAAACCCTTCACCCACCCCCACCAACCAATACCCAATTTCGCTCCAACCAATTGGAATCCATACCGTTCCGCCCTCTCCAACACGCTTCCACCCCCCCCCCCTGACCGACCAGGCCTCAGTTGATAACCTCCAGGATCTCCTGCAATCTTCTATAACCTCTGCTTCCAAAGCCAATATCGCCACCACTTTATATTTCCCCTCCAAACCGCGCCTCCCGCCTTAATTTCTCCGTCTACAGAAACTTTCCCAAACCTATCTCCAGGATTGCACTCGCACGCATGCCACCTATTTTCTCGGCTTGCACCGCCAACACCTCAGCGCAGTACGTAACTACCTTATTGCTCACAAATGTCGCTCGTGGTCCCAAGCCTGCACAACCCTCAACTCCCTACATGCTCATTCCTCCCAATATTGGCGTCGTATTTCCAGCCTCCTCGTCCGGTATAGCACCCCTTCCTATCCTATCATTCATCAAGGAAAGGCTCCAGCTAATACCAAGGAAAAGCTGGAGATCTTCTCTGAACATTTCGCATGTAGCTTCAACAACCAATTATCCCAACATTTCTACCTTGCTGATGTACTACTCCATCATACCGTTCAATACTCTCCTGGACTCATACCCTATGTTGCACACACCCCTCCCCTCACCCTCTCGATTCTTCCATCACCCCCACCGATTCATATCACCCTCTCCAAATCTCGCAACACCATATCCGACCCCGACAATATCCGTTACCCCGCCATATCCGTGAAGCCCCTCGCATCCTCTTCACCCTTCTAGCCATCCTTTTCACTTTCATCCTCCATACCGGCTTCTACCCAACCGCCTGGAAGACATGCATCATGCTCCTGTTTCCCAAATCCCGAAAAGCCCTGTCCGACCTAGACTCGTACCGACCAATATGTCTCATTTCCGTCCTAGCCACGCTTCTAGATAAAATCCTGGTCCACCACCTCCTCTCCCACCTGTCGTCCCATCACCTTCTCCCGCTTTCTCAAGGAGGTTTATGTCCCGGCTTCTTTTCCCACGACCAACTCCTCAAACTCATCAAATTGCCTTCGACCGTCTTAACCCTCCATTCTCATTACTTTCGATTTCAACAAGGCTTCGACTCTGTTTAGCATGCAGCCCTCATCTTTAAACTTCACTTTTTTGCCCTACCCACTACCTACATTCGCCTCATCACCTCTTACTTCTCCCACCGATCTGCCAGGATATCTCCTCTTCATTTGTCTTCATCATCATTTCATCCTCATCACGACGCGCAGGTCGCCTACGGGAGTCAAATCAAAAGACCTGCACCTGGCGAGCCAAACATGTCCTCGGACACTCCCGGCGCTAAAAGCCATACGCCATTTTTTGCATTTCCCATGTCCTGTGGTCTTCCTCAAGACTCCTCACTATCACCCATATTCTTCATCTTGTTCGTTGCAGATATTCCTCAACCACACGCCCCCATTCAGTTACTTCAATTCGCGGATGATACTGCAATCCTAGTACCCCTTCCCTCCGCCACTAGCATGAACAACCTCCTAAAACCTATCCTGGTGTGACTGACAAGTGGCATCTCCTTATAAACCCCTCCAAAACCCAATCAATCCTAATCCGTCGTAGTCGCCGTCGCTTTTCAGTGACCCGTGACCCCAACCTCCTCCGACTCACCCGACACACCCCACTTACCACTCAATCCTCCCTCAAGTACCTTGGTGTAACTATAGACGAATTCCTCAATTTCCGCCCGCATCTCCGGATCCTTTAAACCAAATCCTGCCGTCGAGCACCGTTGGTTTGTCGGCTTTCCGGGACCAACTGGGGTCTCGACTCTAAACTTCTTCTCCTCATCTACACCGCCTTCATCCGCTCTGCCATCGTCTATGGTTTCACCAGTGGCTGATCGTTGCCGACTCCCACGCTACCCTCCTTAAACCTTCCTATCCATGGAACGCTGCCTAGTCCGCATCGCCCTCCGCCTTCCTCAACTCTTTCAAACCTCTGACCTGTACAACATCTTCCTAATTCCCAAACTAGATACTTTCCTCTCCTTTCTCACTACCCGCTATTTCCAACGTTCCCGTGACCGTAACAATCCCATCCTCTCCCTTCTTCTGCAATCTCCCAAGACCCCTCCTTTCATCTGCACCCCACTCCATATCCTCAAATCCCTTCACACGGCCCCTCCGCCCGGATGGTATGGGAAGACTGTTTAGGGGCAATTTCTCATATTCGTTGTTACAACGTCACCCTTTTTATCGACCACACAGTAGCCAGTTTGTAAACATCTTCACTTACCTTTCTTTAATCAATTTAGTGTAGTGATAATTAATAGATAGTCCTTTTAATTCATGTATTTCCAATATAGGTCATATGTAAATTTATCCAGTTTCCTAATGTAATGTTTATATATTTTAACCTTGGGTGCACGTGTTGGATCTTTTATAATTCACTTATGTTCTGTATTAGGCTCTGATAAGGAAAGATAAATATCTATGTACGCTTTTTTCAAACTATGTAAAATGTATATTTCCTTATATCTACTGTGTTAATCAACTTTTGTTACTCATGAAATTCGTGTCACAGCTATCCAAGATGTCTGTAAAAGATAAATACTCAACGAATGTCAGTATGTCAACCAGATGCCCTATATTATAATATATACAAAATGAAACAAAAACAAATAAATAAAATAAATCAAGCACAAAAACCCTTCCCTCCTATGCCTGCACTATCTAATAAAAAGTAATCGTACCCTAGCCTCAAGACCATCCAGTCCTTCAACACATCCCCAAAACCAATAATCTTTTTCTTCCCCAACTCCCTCTTCCTCCAATCCCTAACAACTCCGTCCAATCCCCTAGCCAGGGAGAGGGTGACACCCTCTAGGTGGCCTACCCCACCTCTTTAGGGTGTTGAATGAAAACTTGGAAGTAAGCAAGCAATGTCATATTCCACCAAAGACTTATGTGAAAATCTCACACTCAGTACTGAACAACACTCGGCGTACGAAAACCGAATTAACAGGCTTTTTAGGGCTGGTGTTGCCAAACCGAGCACAGAAACGTCTTCCATGTAAGCTGGGAGGAGCACTGACCTGCGGTCACTACTCTTCACTTCGATTGGTTCGTGACGAGACACTCCACTGTACATATTAGAAAGCTCGTGGTCTTGCTTGACTAGAGGTCCTCAGAGTGTTTAACGGCGTAAATGAGAAAAAGTCTCCAAGCGATGACAGGGTATTGAACGAGGAAATTAAGTCATTCAGGGGAAATGCGGTTCACTCAGACTCAGACTCTTGGCTACAATTTTTTCGGCTTGTTTAAAACTGGGACACTTCTTTCATGTTTGGAAGACAGGTAAAATGGTAGTAATTCCAAAACCAGCGAAGTTTAGATTGTTCCCTCAAAACTGTAGACAGATACCTCTGTTATCGCGTATGTCCAAACTATCTGACAGACCTCTTCAAACCCGCCTCAATGGATACCTGGGTACCCAAAACATATTGCCACCGGAACAATTTGGTTTCCGGCCGAAATGCAGTGACCCTCTTATGGCGCTACGTTTAACTAATTATGCCAGAAGATCTTCACCTACACCGTAGCATGCCAGCAGTGTTTTCCGCTGTGGAGGAAGCTTTCGACACTGTCTGGCACGAAAATTTCATCATAAAACTCATCGAGGCTTATCATATTCCAAATTACCTAATCAAAGTTATACCGTCATATTTGACTAACGGGACATTTTACGTTTCCTGTGAGGGAGAGAAATCCACCGCTCGGGCACTAAAAGCCGGTGTCCCACAGGTCTAACTTCTGTCCCCCACCCTACGGCCTGTATTTGAACGATCTTCCAACCCGTCAAGGAGTGGAGGCCTAGCAGTACGCAGATGGCATTACAATTTACACCTCTAAGAAGAGAAATGCCCATGGTATCTCCGCGCTGCAACTATGGATCACGTCATTCTGGGAGTGTTGTATCCGAAAGAAGGTGAAAATAAATCCTACAAAAATTCAGGCAATTGTTTTCTCAAAGCGTCGGCCTAAATTTAGTCATCTTACTATTAACAATGTCCCACCGTCTTGGACCAACGAAATTAACTATCTTGGTTTAATAATGGTACGTGGTTTGTGCTGAAGACACAATATACAGTAGAACAGGCCTTACAACGAGCTGAGGCACGGGTGGCTGCCCTGACACCTCTGCTAGGAAAAAGAACATATCTCAAGTATTAAGAAAAATCCGAAGGCCCCGGGTTTGTTTCCCGGCCAGGTCAGGGAATTTTACCTGGACCTGAGGGCTGGTTCGAGGTCCACTCAGCCTACGTGATTACAAGTGGGGAGTTATCTGACGGTGAGATAGCGGCCCCGGTCTAGAGAGCCAAGAATAACGGCCGTGAGGATTCGTCGTGCTGATCACACGACACCTCGTAATCTGCAGGCCTTCGGGCTGAGCAGTGGTCGCTTGGTAGGCCAAGGCCCTTCGGAGCTGTTGCGCCATGGCTTTTTTTGCTTTTATTAAGAAAAATATTTACCTAGCATGTGTGAGGCCTATCCTGCTGAATGGTTGTGAGGCCTGGGATATTCCCAAAACTCCAAAATTACAAGTATTCCAAAACAAAACTTTGAAAATGATGTCTAGAGCCACAACAATACTGAAATATAGTAAAAATATACGACACGAACGTATTCCGCTTATTAGATCTCAAGTGAACAAAATAGTAAAGATGACCAAATCTAGAATCCTCCTTCGTCACTCAACCGACCTGGCATCCTACTCTTAAAACTGGTCATAAGGGCCAAGAAGCCAAACACACGATTCAAACTGATCTTACGGTCTTTTCCAGAAAAAACTAGAAATTGTTTCTTAAAATGTGAGATTTCCCTTCACCCCCTCAATTACTATGACATTGAAATTTAAAACACAAAGTAAGTGAAGAGGGGGTTTCTTTTCTGCCGGGAGGTAAAATACCACCTCTCAGCTAGGTCAATTTTCCCATCCAATGCAGCAAACAGAAAGTTTTCCGACTCGTCAGGGATTCTCGAAAACGAATGGGACTTTCACTTACTTGCCCTCAACACAGACCAAAAGAATATATATATATATATATATATAGAGAGAGAGAGAGAGAGAGAGAGAGAGAGAGAGAGAGAGAGAGAGAGAGAGAGAGAGAAATGTATTTATTTCTACTCCCCCCCCCCTTTGGAGGCTGCCAAAAAGACAAAGCTTGAATAAAAAATTGATTGACAAGTACAAAGGTCGTGTAAATGATGTATATACGTGATTAGTACATTACTTAATAAAAGTCGTATCAATCAATAATTATGAAACCCATGAGGAACTCCTTATGGACAAAGATATAGCTAAGAGTATAAATGATATCTTACTATTGTTAACGAGCCTTTCAGGGATGCTAACCCAGTATCCTTAATAATTTTTTCGAAGTTTGAACTTCTTTTGCGGTTTCACTTGGAGTTGCCAAGCTCTACGAATGCCGTGTCTGCGCTGAGTCTATTAAATCTGCGTACAGAATACACACCACAGCCTGTGGCAGCCACTGCTGGCGGTGGCTGGGCTCCGTTTCTCATCGGCCTCTTTGAGAAACCGTGGAAAGAGACTAGTGCTGAGGCTTTCCGTTCTAAATGGAAAGATGTTCTGAAAGCAGACGTACAATATAACACAACGTGACTCCCACAGCTGTTTCACATCCAGAAGTTGTAGTCAATAGAAATGAAGGTTTCTGGGTGGTACAAGCCCCATCTCCAGTCTAGAGAAACAAACATTGCGTGACAAGAATAGCAGCTGGTGCCACTGACGCCTACATCACACCTCTACAGGCTAGATTGCCTTCACAAGCGAGACTGAATTACCCTTATATTCTTATTTAATCACTGATAGAAACGGGCCTGTTATTTTGTTTAGAGCCAAGGCTTCGTAGCTTGCAAACCAGCTAATAAAGAATGTTATTACATTAGATTTTTGAAGTGATTTAAATACTGTATTGAAACATTTAACTCTTACAGTTACACGATTATCATACAGATAGGTAGAGCCTTGCGCGGATATAAAAAATTATATCCGTATCCGCTCCGCATCAGCATCCGCACTTCCGTCATACGCACCCGCACCCGCATCCGTGAATGGTTATCCGCATCCACGGATTGTTATCCGTGGACACTGTAAATATTTAACTACAGTATATTACACCCAAGGTATTGAAACGGATAGATCTATTAACATAATACAATAGGCTTGACACCAGAACTCCTACAGTCACAGGTTTATGAGGGATTTTCTCATGCTACAACTACCGACGTATTGACCTTTGTTCCTTCCTTCCATTAATTGCGGGCAGGAGCCAGTTAGGCTTAGGTCAGATTTACGGCTTTATGGTCTCAAGGCTATTTATAAATCACCATTCCCCCAATCGCCTAATCACCAGGAAAAATAAGAGTATACCTGAGTGAAAATCAATAAACGTCATTATTTAGAAATTATCAGCAAAATTATCCGCATTGCCTTACAGTTTCTATCCGCCAAGACACTAACAGACAGGTTTAAAAGAAGATAAAATTGTAAGATTCATATGCATTCAGTAAGTGGTAACTTACAACTTCGATTTTAACTATGGAATGTGTATCATCTTCGACTGACTTCGAAATTAAGACAGCATATCTTTCATTAAATAAGCATGAAACATACTAGGCCTACAGTATCTGTTTAACTTCTTTCCAATTATGGTCCATGTCATACGATTAAGTCGCAGCTAGATTGAAGATAAAGGAACCTGTCGGCTGTCGAGGCCTATCACGCTTCTGCTTCTTCTTCTTCTTCTTCTTCTTCTTCTTCTTCTTATTATTATTATTATTATTATTATTATTATTATTATTATTATTATTATTATTATTATTATTATTATTATTATTATTATTATTATTATTATTATTGGCATTTGTCCCAAATTGTTGAGATCGGCTTTCGGCTTAATACAACAACATTTTTCAAATTTTTAAATCTTTAAAAAATTCCTCTGTTGATAAATTTGTTTTTATATTTCATTTGTCCCGAGAGGAGGATTATATTGTGTGCTTTCTCTTAAAACAAAAATCATCATCACCACGCGAAGTGAATTAGGTCCAAATTTACGGCCGTATGCCGTTCCTGACGCCAACCCTATGTGGAGGAATGTATTTATTATTGCATGCTCCTGTGATGGTTGGTTTGTATGAACGTGGATGGAGAGAAGTGTATAATTAACACGAACACAAATACCATAACAGTTAAAAATCCCTAACCCGGCTGGCAATACCCCCCTGGGGTATTCCCTGCCAGTCGTAAGAGGCGACTAGAAGGGGGACGAAGGGCTTCCAACTTGTAAGCGTGGGTTGGTGACGAGGGTTCCCCTAAGTCCGGAATTCCTTCCACTTGTATCAGCTCCTCGTTTTCATCTTTCTTATCTGACTATACTTGGTTGACTCTCGCTCTCTTCAAACACCGACGGTATTGTTGGCGAGGCCAAGGGAGTCCTTTATTTCCACGCCTTACGTGCCCCTTCCCTTTCTTTAGCCAATTCCTTGATTCCTCGAAGTGTCGGACCTCTTCCACAGTCCTCCTGAACAGTGTTACGAGAAGATGGTTGCCGAGTTGTACATCCTCTTATAGCAATAGTCCCCACCACCGGCCGGGATAGAACCCTGGGCCCTCTGAAACGAAAGTCAGTACGCTGACCATTCAGCCAATAAGCCGGATGAGACCTTTCACACTTCTCTGGCCGTAAAATATTAATGTTCACGATCTTTTAAAAAAAATCACTCGAATAGTCTTCGTGTCAGGGACGGGAGGGGGTGCAAATTTATTTCTACAATGACGTTCTACATTTAAAAATTTGACGTTTATTCTTTCGAACAACTGTCCAGTCTGGTTTTTGTGTTAGGTAATGGCATGTTTTCGAGTTTGTATCCATATTTCTGTCTTTCAACATCAGTTAATCAGGGAAGGACATGGAGACGATTCCCCGTTCTTCTCCATTCCTCTGAAAAATTATACCTGTATATTCAAGTCACTAGGCCTCCGTGGCTCAGACGGCAGCGTGCCAACCTCTCACCGCTGGGTTCCGTGGTTCAAATCCCGATCAATCCATGTGAGATTTGTGTAAGACAAAACGGAGGCGGGGCAGGTTTTCCTCCGGGTACTCTGGTTTTCCCTGTGCTCTTTCATTCCAATTACACTCTCCAATATCGTTTAATTTCATTGCCTCTGAGGAGAGCGACAGGCTTCGGCAGCCGGCACAATTCCTATCCTCTCCGCTAGATGGGAGCTTCATTCATTCCATTCCTGACCCGATCGAATGACTGGGAACAGGCTGTGGATTTTCATTTATATTTTTTCATTCAAGTCATTATTTTACCCAGTTTACTGCCCCTCAACAGTTGCCCTGGTTGATAGTAAACTCAATCACAGTTGTCGCTTAGTCTGGATCAAATGATACGAGAGACGTAAACCTCGCATACAATGGTATTACCTGACCTTTGTCCGGCTCCTTCGTCAGCGTAGTGGCTTTCGGTTCAGAGGACCCCGGGTTCGATTACCTGCCGGGTTGAGGATTTTAATCTTAAATTGTTCTCTTGGTTCGCAGACTGGGTGCTCGTGCTTTCCCTAACATCCTTGCAACTCACGATCCTCACACAACACCACCCTCCACCACAATGACACACAGTATGTCGCCTACCCTCGTTGGAGGACCTACCGTACAAGGGCGGCACTACGCTAGCAATAGTCATAGCAAATATTAAAATCTAAGACTTGAACTCTTGTATTGTATTTTATTATAGGACTTATCTAATGAGACTACCGTCTAGGGTGCAAACGTAAAAGAAACAGTCTCTGTTACAACTGCATTTCTTTTAGGAAACTCGCAGTTTCGAAACAGTACAGCACGTTAAGGAAACTTGGAGGTCGCTAGACAAATCATGATACTGGAGATCAGTGTTGCCAACTCAGCGGATTTTCCGATAAATTTGGTGGAATTTTAAATGGAACAGCGGATAAAATTTCCTTTTAGCGGACAGCGGAATTTATGACGGATTCTCAAATTTCTGTTAACGGTTTTCAGCAGTATTTTATCGTAAGGAGAAACAATAATATAGAAGTTACTATAAAATATCCTATACTTGCTGAATAGAACTTACCATCATTGTTTGCTGCTGCAGTCGTCACTGAAATCATGGAGAGCTGGGTGTGTTGTGTTTGATACCGCTTTTCTATGCCGAAAGGAAAGATGCAGCAAAGTAACACGAGATGGCTGTCTATACAAGTCGCAAGAAATCGTTTCGTTTCCAAATGGTTTGAGTTAATGACCCATTTTCAAGTAACAAAGTCAAATGAAATGTGTTTCACTGCCAAACAGTGATATCATTAATAAACATTATGTTGTTTTTCTGAAACCCTCTTCGTCAAAATGTTGGAAAGTCAATATTTTTTTTTGTTGCTATTTGCTTTACGTCGCACCGACACAGATAGGTCTTATGGCGACGATGGGACAGGAGAGGGCTAGGAGTGGGAAGGAAGCGTCCGTGGCCCTAAGTAAGGTACAGCCCCAGCATTTGCCTGGTATGAAAATGGGAAACCACGGAAAACCATCTTCAGGGCTGCCCACAGTGGGGTTCGAACCCACTATCTCCCGAATACTGGATACTGGCCGCACTTAAGCGACTGCAGTTATCGAGCTCGGTAGTCAATAAATCATTCCAGTCGAACTCTACAGACCATATCGCCAGCAGAATTGTTCCGAGATACTACGGTGATATTTTTGCATTAGATATTAGTAAATATAAATTTTCTTAAATATATCTTGGCTATGAACACAATGAAATCTGTGATGAAAGTGAAAAATCATTCGAAATAGATCTGAAAATGTAAAATGTGCCTTGATGGTGAGCCGCAAAGTCGACGGAAAGTTTCTTTGGCTGCTGTGAAAGAGTGCTGAAGAGTTAGGATATTGGTCTAATGCTGTTGTTAAAAGAGCTCTGAGCCAATTAGATTAGATAAAAAAATATTGAATGTCTACCGCTATTGTTTACCATTCGAGCAGGATTGAAACGAGTGAAGAAGTGTTGCAGTGATCATGAACTGACATCAGATATTTCGAAAAGGAATGGTATCGTACCAAGGCTTCATATGAAACAACAGAGGAGGAGATGATGACGAAATTCTGTTCTAAAACTGGCGAGTGTCGAGTTCATTTCCTTTATACATAAAACTGGTATATGTTATTTTGATTTAATTCGAAATTTAGCGGAATTTAGCGGGGTTTAAACTAAAATTTAGCGGATAAAATATTTCTCGGTTGGCAACACTGCTGGAGATCACTCGGCCTCTGTGGTGGAGTTTGCGTAACCTGATTGTTCTTTACAATTTGATTTACGTCGCACCGACACAGTCGGGTCTTATGCCGACGATGGGATAGGAAAGAGTTAGGAGTGGAAAGGAAGAGACCGTGGCCTTAATTAAGGTACAGCCTTTTGCCTCGTGTGAAAAATGGGAAACTACGGAAAACCATTTTCAGGGCCGACAACATGGGAGTCCGAAACCACTATCTCCCGAATGCAAGCTGAAAGCTACGTGACGCAAACCGCGCAGCCACTTGCTCTTTTTTTTTTTTTTTTTTTTTGCTATTTGCTTTACGTCGCACCGACATAGATATGTCTTATTGCGACGATGGGATAGGAAAGGCCTAGGAGTTGGAAGGAAGCGGCCGTGGCCTTAATTAAGGTACAGCCCCAGCATTTGCCTGGTGTGAAAATGGGAAACCACAGAAAACCATCTTCAGGGCTGCCGACAGTAAGATTCGAACCCACTGTCTCCCAGATGCAAGCTCACAGCCACGCGCTCCTGACCGCACGGCCAACTCGCCCGGTAGCCACTTGCTCGATAACCTGATTGTTGCTTTTATATTATGCTCATGGCGGTGTTTACTATACTCCTCCTCCCTCAGGGGAATAATATAATAAATATTTCATTCCTAGCAAAGTCACAGTTGGTTTTCAGGAGCACTGAAAGCATATATGATGGTAAATATATTGAACTACCTTGTATGATGCTGAAGGTTATGACCATGTAGGCTACACTGCTGGAGAACGATGAAAGATAGCAGCCAACGAAGTAGAACAGTCCTCCAACAATAGTCACTTGTCTGCAACTGTACAGCTGGAGGACTCTGTTCGCCAACACCCCTGTAACATACACGTAATACGTATGGGCATGTGCAAGTAATTCTTGAATTTCAGTAAATTAAAATAATTTCCCTCTGTGTGGGATCACTAGCATACAGAGTAATAATTATAAGATGTTGAATAGGGCCTACATATTAAGCCAACCACGTTAGAATAGATCAGTGATGTGAATTACAAAACTTCTCTAAACATTCAGCTCACAGGAACACGGAGGGTGTGTAAACAGTTTGTGTGATAAATGAGAACAACACATCAGGACTCTCTAGTCCCAAAAATGTAATTTCCGTTGCTGCGGTACCAATGATATCAATGTTTAATACTAAACAAACATAATAATTTAGACAAATTATTAACTAATATGTACATTGATGACATCACAAGCCAGGATGTTAATTTATATTCCTTTTCGTTTATGCCGCCACAAGCCCAAAACAGCATTACGTCTAAAATAGTAGTATTTAAATGTAAACCATTAAAGGCGACATTATTTTATTGTATGTTTAACTTCTATTAAAAACATATTTTCTGCTCTAGGTCTCTGTATTTCGGCTCGGAATATGCAGCACCATTATGGGAGACTTCAGCTCATTCAAAACACATCGATGTGCCTAACAGCGAAACGGCAGTCATCTCTGGGTGACTTGAAGCATCACCTACATACAAACTGTTTTTGCTGACTGGATTTTCTCACCTAAGACAAGAAGATTATGGAGGCTGAAAGAAAAAAAAAAGAAGAAGACCCTCGCTATCTGTTGTACGGCCACCACCCACCAGAGCGTTATCAAAGATCAAAGCGGACTTTTGTTTCATGTTCAGAAGCCTCCAAGGTTACCAAGAAACCAGTAGCATCACGAAATGGAAGGCCGTAATGACATGATTCATTTGGATATCAAAGAAGAATGTGCCCCTAGGAAAGACCTCCCTAATTCAGTATGGAGGTCACTGGACCGACTGAAAGTAGAGGTCTCGAGATGTAAAACCTATCTTCAGAAATGGAGATTGCTATCTGCGGGGTCCAACGCACGAACTGTGTGAATTTGGTAACCTCCAGAATCCCGCAGATCTCCTTGTCTGCTATGTAGTTGAACCCGGCACTATTCAAGACCTCTTTGAAGCCAACCACAAAGCCATCGCAGTTTCTGAATTTTGGAAGAACTTTACTACTTGCCCTGGACAAGGAAAGTAAGCAGGTACAATGCGAATACGAAAATATAAACAATTTCCTTAAGTTATGACCTTAGATAGTGCAATGTGGATGACCTTCAAAGAGCACACTGGACTTTTAGAGGAGCAATGTACATTTTAGTAACTGATAGAAATTTATGTAGATGTCTGTATTAACGTGATGCATATTGTAATGACATTTTTCATGTTAAGGAGCAGCAACCAGTTTATTTTAGAAATTGGTAGAAAAACCACCTAGATGAAATGGCGTATGGCTTTTAGTGCCGGGATGTGTCCGAGGACTTCGGCTCGCCAGGTGCAGGTCTTTTGATTTGACACCCATAGGCGACCTGCGCGTCGTGATGAGGGTGAAATGATGATGAAGACGACACATACACCCAGTCCCCGTGCCAGGGGAAATAACCAATTATGGTTAAAATTCCCGACCTTGCCGGGAATCGAACCCGGGACACCTGTGACCAAAGGTCAGCACGCTAACCATTTAGCCATGGAGTCGGACACCACCTAGATGATACCACTTTAGTAGGTTTGTAATTTTGTGGCTCAGGCCTTATTATTATTATTATTATTATTATTATTATTATTATTAATATTATTATTATTATTATTATTACGAAATCTCACCTGGCAGAAGGGCAAGGGCAAAATACAGTCCATTTATAAAGGTAACATCACTGGTTCCCGCTCCAATATTTTCCAGGAAAGCTCCGAATATCAAGCCGAAAGATCCCATCGGCCCTATTGTAACCATCTGAAAGAATATCAAAATATTTTTAAATTACAGTAGTATCCTTTGAATCTCAACAATATATCCATTTAAAGTCACATTCCGAGACCACAACACAATATAGAAAAGTCGAAAAACTAGACAACGTATTCCATCAATTGTACGTCATGGAAATGATATAAATATTTATTTCATACATGATACTTTTCAATGAAGTACCAAATTATAGTATAATTCATAGATTTTAACACGTTTATTATTTCGTTTTGAGGTGGATAATTAGTTTGCATTGATCATCATTTACATTAGATTATAGGAGTCCTGAATTGTAATCAGATGACAAACATATAATCACTGTAAAATTATTATTGAAATTGTCCAGAATGATACAATATCGCATAAAGTAAGGAATCGTTCACCGAAATCTTACGACTTAACATTTAGCTGATGGAATGGACATATTGCAAAACGAATATACGCAAAAACTCCATCTGTTAATTTCGGAAATAGTGGCAGAAATCTCAATAGCAACACGTGAGTTTTGGCAGCCCTGGCTGCCAGTCGGCCTGAACTGATGACTTTATGCGGAATGTCCAGTTACCCGATTCACCACACCGAGCTAACGAAAGGGTGTTGCTGATTCCAGCTCCTTTTTTCACGAGATTTCGATGTACTGTAACCTTTCCAAGGCATCAGTACATGAACCAGTTACCATTGTTCATAAATATGACGTTAGAATGGAGCACCATCGGTGAGCTTCGAACTCAGCCCGGTTTGTCGAAGCCTCACCCTCCCCTACTGGAATAGTTCGCTAGCCGAGTCGGTATTGCATTTTTCGGGTCTGTGGACTGTCCGATGGGGCGGTAAGTCCTTTAGTAATAGTCTCTATAGTAGGGGGAAAAGTTAATTATGAGAGGAATACCATTTCATTACTAATGAGAAGAGAGACAATATCTTGTATAACAAATTTTACTTATACTAGTGAAACACATTATTTACATGGGTATGCCATACAAACACCTTACATATAGTAACTTGGGTGATCTTGACGTTTAAATGTTCGGTAGTCCTTTTCTACACTTCATTATACGTTTAAATATTCAAACTTAAGAAGGCGTTCCCTCTCGAACTATGACACTACCTCAGACTTAGAGAGGCGTTTCTTCTCTAATTATTTCACTCTACACTTATATTACATCACACACATATTTACTCACTATGGGCACACCCCGCTGTAAATCTGTTTACCTACCAAGAATTAATATATTCAATTTGCCTCAAATTATGATTTAAGTTTGCTAGTATCGTATGAACTGAAATAGGCAATTTACACTCCCAATCCTTTGAAAGTCGCGTTACAACACTACCTTAAGTTAAACGTTGCCAAATATGCAGTATGATAAACACGCTCATTTCATTAGGATTTTTATCAACACATATATCAGGACATTATTTACACAACGATGTTACCTATGGACAAGCATTTAGCGACTTCAATACCAGACATCATAAACAAAGTATTATAGCACTACCTGCAACAAATGGACAAGAATATATACATTTCACATACACACAATGGGCCGCAGGTGGCCTTATTTACCTGCCGCTTGTGACAGTAAGCTTTACTGTCTCCTGCAATGAACTCAGGACCTTCTGAGACAGGGTATATCTGACCTGGAAATCCCTATACGCTGTGAATAATTAAAGAAATAAATTGGAGGGATCCTTCATTTAATGCTCATTTGGAATCTCTGCGACGTTGGCTCTACTTAAATTAACACGCGTAATCTTTGTGCCGAAAGGAAAAGAAACTCGCCACTTGTATCTGTTCTATTTCACTGAAGAAAACGCCTTCACTCCCCCGTTTAAAGGGGCTCATAAAACTCGAGCTGTGAGCTGTCCGTGACCCACTTCCAAAGAGCGGTTCACTAAGCCTTATCGGGCAATGGCTTCACGGCAAATAATCTATTCACTTCTTTCTATACTGGCCACAAATGGCATCACACAAATCACGGCCCTATATCCGGCCTAATCAACATATTCACATCGCGATATGCGCCTCGCGTGTCTTAATGACAGATTCCAAGGAGACTTCACATTTCATTTCACAATATAACTTGTGGCTACAGCCTGTTCAGCCATTTCATTTCCTCTCGGTACACTGACCACGATGCAAATTTAATGATGATCTCCTGCCACCAGGGTCCAAGTTAACTTGCGTATTCGCGAACTAATTAGCGATGTAAGATATATACCTCAATCTCATGCTCTCTTCGTTGTTCCAGCAGCTTTAATTTCTAGTAAGGAGGATTTCCTAAGAGCTTGTGAAGTACAAAAAAAATCAGTTACTGAGATATCTTTGAGGACTCCTATTGGCTGTAGAAATATGATAATTGGAGTCGTTTACGTAGAATATTTAAGCCCTTTTACTTGACAGTACTTCACGTATAATTAATCTGAGGTCCTTAAATTTACGTCATGCATTATCAAACCCTTGTAAAAAAAATGGAAGTAAAGTATGGTCGTTCCCAAACCATGAAGAAAGTATCCTATAAAAGACCCAAATAAAATGAAATTATAATTATTATCCCTCTGAAATGGCGTGCTTGCAGTCTACGTTATATCTAAGTGAAAAATTTACATATTTACAATGGGACACGACCTTCAAAGAAATAAATACTTGGAAATGTACTCAGTCTTCTGGATACCACGTTCACAGCTTTACAGGAGGGCACTCCATGGATTTAGACTGCTTGCATCACGTCATCGGCGATGTGAAGACCCATGATGACTTCCTGGCAGGTCTTACACATGACAGCGACGTTCCAGACGTTCTCGGCTACCAGGCGAAATTCCGGCAAACAGCTAGATGACTCGTTCACTCCGATACACAGGCAAAATTCTGGCATTCAACTGGACGTCGGCGTTCACTCCGGCGTTCACGTAGACATGTAAATGAGGGGAAATTATCTCAAGTGAATACGTTAGTTTATCACACACCACAATTTGAACATATGGTTGGATTTGCTCAATAGCACGAGCATTCCAACCCAATGTCGGTAATGTCCCAGAAGCCCGACATTAATCCCTTCTCATTTATCTATTCTTCTTGTAGGCAGCGATTATAGGCCCAGAAATTTCACTAGCTTCCCTAGAAACGACAGTGGTTAGGCCACTAATGTATCAGCATTCTCGTATTCATGATACTAGTTCAGGCCTGTTCTAATGCACTTAGCCGTGAGTCGAGCTCTCAACTGTACTACGGATTACTTTAACGTGGCGCTGTCCTCAATTAGGTCTACACTGAGCCGTTCACTGACTTTCTTGGTAATTCATATTGATATCAAGCACGTTGGCTCCACCCACTTCGCTAAGTACGTCCCTATATATGTTAACTGAGCCGCATTAACTTAGACACATAGGAGGCTCGATGTACGACCTTTTCTACACACGGACATCGGTTATTACGGTTTCGTACCGTTCCTATTTATTAATTTGCGGCACACTGTACACGATAACATCTCACTCAGAGGGTGATTATTCCCACATACTCACAGACTTTAATGAATCACTGTATTACACTGCTCAAATTACAAGATTATTTCTTCACAAACGACTCACACACAAACCACGACGAAATACTACCGTATTGGCGCTACATTGCAAAAGCACTGGGTAGTGTCTCCTCCTCAGCTCATGAATATATAGGCGCGCTACGCTAGAGACCCGAATGCTGAGGGTGGGGGGAAAAATGCAATCCTTTCTCACACATTGGTCCGTTAATACGCAACTTACAGTGACGAACAGGATATCAAAATGTAGCTCTTGTATTCCCATCTCCACTGAGTGACTGCTATTAAAATAACTTCGTAGGTTTTGAAGCAATCTTAAAAGCGTCCTTTAGTCTCTGGCGGTGAATGATGACGAGCACAGGGGATTCCTTGTGTTCCTTGGCACGGTTAGGGTCCAACATCTGTTAGTCATTAAGACGCGCCCTTGTTTACAGCGTAGTTACCGCTATGTCAGTTAAGTAGAGCACTTCTCGGTCCCATAATTATGCGTAAAATTTCCTGATTCAAATGAATGTTTGCGCTTAATTATCCATTGGGTATTTTGCGATTTATAAAAATTAACAGAAATAAAACAGTTGAATGCGTTAAGTTGGCAGTGGTGAATAAGCGAGGAAAACAGGGTATAATGTTAGTTTTCACGTTGGATCTACTCTCTGGGCTCAGCTAGTGACCTAGATTCTTTGTCACGTGATAACGCGTATCGTTTCATCTCGCTTGCGGTGGGAGTGAGAAAACTTCCCGTACAAGCGCTCTTGCACCGCCTTGCTGCTAATTACCAGCAACTAGAGCTGGGTCACGCGACTCTGGATATTGCAACTCGAGTCCTGGAGCGGGCAGAAAAATTCTAACTTGGGCAGTTTTTATCGTAGAATAACGCGGAAAACGGCATATTTCATCTCCTGGATATCATGACATACCATAGGTGACGTTGTGAACGGTCACAGTACATTTTGTGGCCGTGAAGTTGAAAAAACTGCAATTGGTCTTTTTCATATACCATTCAACAATATATCCATTCTCTCGAAAAAATTTCAAAGTTGGTTTCGATTTAAGTTCATTGCAAAAATATAAGGTACCAATTGAGTTGGCCACTCGGTTAGGGTCGGATAGTTATGATCTTGCATTCGTATGATGGTGGGTTCGAATCCCACCGTCGGCACCCTGGAGATAGTTTCCCGTGGTTTCCTATTTTCACACCAAACAAATAAAAATATAATGAAGTCTTCAAGAGGTATAGACTATCCAGTAACTTCTTTCATTTTCCTTAGAAAAAAAAGAACTACAGCAAGATTTAATACCATCTTACCAGAAGATACAGTATGTATAAACATAAGGGAGACGATATTTATGCATTGGCTTGGCAGATGGTTTACCACCTGAAAGACTAAGATACAAATCCTTGTAATTACAGCGGGGAATTTCTGCTTAAAAATAACGTTGAGTCCAGCCTCATGCCTAATACCCAAAATCTTAAGTAATTCCAGATATGAATAAGCCCGCAGAACGACTGCTCGAGGTTTCAGATTCCGGCAACTGCGAGTGGTGTCTTTAATATGACAAGCGCACGGCTGCAAGAATGACATCCGGGCTTAAGCCCCCATTTAAGTTTTAGATTGAGCCTGAGTGTTTCTCCAAACCCAAATTAACATGGAAGAGTGAACGATGAAGGTGATAAAATAGAATAATCGTATGGCCTCAGCTACCGTGTGCAAGCAATTTAAAGTGATGCCATCTGGCTGTCTGCTCGTCAATTTCGAAGTTCCATTTTACTCTAGGCCTACTAGATGGCAGAATAAACTTAATCTCTCTTGGACGTCTATGCCTGAATATTAACGAATTTTGTCGGATAAATACAAAATGTGTTAGCAGAGATCTTTTATATCCCGACACCCTACGACATGGAGTGCCGAATGGACTTTTTATCCGGCCTTCAAAAATCCAACTACCTCAACGGGGTTTGAACCCATTGTCTTGGGATCCGGAAACCGATACTACACCACTGATCCACAGCGTAGCAACGATGAAAATAAAAATACAGGATGTAATTAGCGCAGCCGCTTATCTGTTGGCTTTCCACCCAGAGCCGAGGTTCAATCCCGATCCTGGGTTGGAATTTTCACTTGAAAAATGACGTTTCGTCACGAAGTATATCAGTCATAAACACCCTGCTTAAAACCAAAATGACCACGGCCGCTTCAATGACCCAAGAAATACCTGGGGTAAGTAGAAGAAAGGCTTTCTAGAACTTAAACTCTCTCACTCCGTCACTCTCTCTCTCGATGATGATGATGATGATGACTGATAAATAGTCATCGCTAAATATTCCATGTATAACATACGTAAAATCTAGTCCTCCGCATATAACTAAATATAATTTAAATATTTTGTGGTCCGCCTCTGTGGTGTAGTGGTTAGCGTGATTAGCTGCCACCCCCAGAGGTCCGGGTTCGATTCCCGGCTCTGCCACGAAATTTGAAATGTGGTACGAGGGCTGGAACGGGGTCCACTCAGCCTCGGGAGGTCAACTGAGTAGAGGTGGGTTCGATTCCCACCTCAGCCATCCTCGAAGTGGTTTTCCGTGGTTTCCCACTTCACCTCCAGGCGAATGCCGGGATGGTACCTAACTTAAGGCCACGGCCGCCTCCTTCCCTCATCCTTGCCTATCTCTTCCAATCTTCCCATCCCCCTACAAGGCCCCTGTTCACCATAGCAGGTGAGGCTGCCTGGGCGAGGTACTGGTCATACTCCCCAGTTGTATCCCCCGACCAAGAGTCTGAAGCTCCAGGACACTGCCCTTGAGGCGGGAGAGGTGGGATCCCTCGCTGAATCCGAGGGAAAAGCCGAACCTGGAGGGTAAACAGATGATGATGATGATGATGAAATATTTTGTGCATTGTTGTTGTTGTCATCGTCGGATGAAGTGTTACTTATTTGTTTGATTGTCTTGCAGGTCCTGGCCAGTGAACAACAAAGTCATGCCTTTTTAAATACATTTATTTGCAAAATAATAATAATCATAGTAAATGCGCGGCATGAACGAACGGCGCGAGTAGGCTACAACGAAAGTTGCCAAACAGTATCACCATTGGCAGGCACGTGTTCTCTTCTGCGTTTAATGCTGATTGTTTATGCAGAATTACCACTAGGGGCCGTAATTGCCCTTCCTTCATTCAAAGACGCAAAACAGCGAATAAGGCCATAGTAGAGTATGAGCTATAGAGCTAAGTTGGATGAATACGCAGCATGCCCCGACGACACATTTGACAGACTTTGACCAACTAAATGAGCTTGAGAGAGGTCGTATCGTCGGACAAATGAAGGCACGTTGGATGTTTTGGCACATTGATCGCCGCTTAAACTGTTCTCTCTACACTGTGCACCGGTGTTGGGCGCAGTGGGAATGTGAGGATATACGTACGCGTCGACAGACTCTAAGCACACTACTGCCGTCACTGCGCATCAGCCAGAGTCACGTCACAATAGCTGGTGATAAGATGTGTCCACCAGTACCACATTCAGCCGGTTGGTACAGAAGGATGACCTCTACCTTTGTGACCTGACCATCGTCGAGCACCATTTGAACTTCTGCCAAAAACGGACAGCATGACAGCTTGCAGACTGGTGACAAGTGGTGTTCACCGACGAATTGAGGTTATTTCAGGAAACAAAAGACCGCCGAATTCGAGTCTGGACACATCCTGGCCAGCACAGAGATCCACGCTTCACTGTAGGGTGGCACACCGCCCCAGCGATAGGTATCATGATGTGGGGGCGCCCTTCCCTACAATTCCCGCTCCTTACTTATGGTGACGGAAGAAACCTTGGCGATACGTCGGGAAAATTCTGCTACCGTGTGTCCTTCCCTTCCTGATGCAGCCCGAACATCCCGTTTTTCAGCAGGATAATACCCGGCCTCACACAGCATGGATATCTCCGGCTTTCCTTCGTGATGTCAACATGCTTTCTTGTCCAGCAACGCCTCCAGACCTCACACCTATTGAGAACGATTGGACCAGTTTGGACGGCAAATTCGGCCAGCGGCAACTACACTAGATATGGAGTGTCTATTGCGCCAGGTGTCCCAGGATATTTCTCAGGAGAACATCCGACGTCTTTATGCGGGTATGACCGACCTTATCGCCACCTGTCTCCGTGCTGCGGGTGATCCAGCACTGTACTAGGCACGTCCTGAAAGTGTTTGTTACCCTGCAATAAATGCTCGGTGCAGTATAATATTTCAAAGTTTTATTTATACCCCGATGTCCTTACGTGCCCTTGGGATAGCTCCTTCATGGTGCCTATTTCTTTTCTTTTTTTCCCTTTTTAATTATTTTTTCAAATGAGTGCATTTATGTGAGCAAAGATTTTCGAGACTTGCGTTCATCAGAGGCATTCTATACGAGACTGTGTGTGGTGGCCGCTCTGTTGCAAATACTGATCTCAATATAAATTAACTGCTTTCAGTAATGCAAGCTCAAGTATCTCCACGAGTTGTCAGTATTAATCTTTGTCCATCCAGTCTACGTACTCACCTTCTGAAATTACTACTTATACTAATTACTTGTCCAGCTATTAACAAAACATTTTGCGTTCGGCAGATACTCCACTGTCGGCAGCCCTGAAGGTAATTTTCCGTGGTTTCCCATTTTCACACCTGGAAAATGCCGGGGTTGTACCTTAATTAAGGCCCCGGCCGCTTACTTCCCACTCCTAACTCTTTCCTATCCCATCGTCGCCATAAGACCTATCTGTGTCGGTGCGACGTAAAACCAATTGTAATATATATATTACATTTCAGAACACGATTTAGTCTTCATAATTTTATTTTCCTTGTTAACTTCAGCATTTAGGTATTGGTAATACTTAAAAAAGAATTTTGAAAGAAGAGGCGGTACTTCAGACCAGGAAAAGGTGGGAAAGACTGATGTAGACTCAATAAAGGGTGAAGAAAATCATAATATCAAGACATGCATAATTCATCGGATTGAAGATTAATGCACCACAAACTTACAAATACTAGTCCAGCTCCTAGAACAACTAGCCAGCCCCAGCCGCCATCAGGAGCAGGCCATCTTCCAGGGGTCCACGGGCCACGGTCTGTACTTAAGAAATCCTGTATGACAAGAAAGCATTGTAATATTAATTTCACAGCTTTATTATTAATATTAATATTATTAAGAGATGGGGAAACGTGGTCACGAACATCGTGCACATTACGTATTCAAAATACAATTGCACTCGGTCTCTGAGAAACTTGTGCTTATTTACGTCCGGTGCCTTGTCATCTAGTGTTGGCTCCTGAGTGCATGATTCGAAGCAATGTATCGACTCATTCAACTGTCCGAGTGAATCGAATCGCAGCAACGGAGGGCTCACGGCACACGATTCAGCTCACTCACGGATCAATGAGACACAAAACACACCGGAGTTGAAACCAGGCCCTGGACAGTTCTGGGAGGATATTGAGAAGCTGAAGGAAGTTATGAAGGAACTATTGATGGACCAAAACAAGGAATTGCAAGACATGAACACTGATTTGAAAAACGGAACTATGGAGATCAAGGAGTGTTTGGTTCAAAATAACTTTGAGTTGGAGGAAATAAAGAATAAAGTTCTGGAATTAGAAGAAAGAGTAAGGAAGTTTGAGATGAAGGAATTGACGCGAAGGGCAGATAGAAGGAGAAATATAATTATATATAGACTGGCTGATTCGGAAAAGGAAACTTTTAACGGGATTTTAACTTAATACATGAAAAAGTCAAAGTTGAGTGTAGTGAGAGTGACATTGATAGTGCTTTCAGAATAGGAAAAAACACGGGAAGGCCAATTAAAGTATTCATGGAGTCAACCCTAAAAACCCGGAAAAATGTTGATAACGCGAAACACTTGAAAAGATAGGAAATTTGGATTAGGAAAGAATTTGATGCGGAAGAAATGAAGAATATGAAAGTAATACGCTACCAAATATTTCAAGCAAGGAAGTCAGGACTAAAAGCATTTAACGCTGGAAACAGGCTTTGCGTGGTAGGCGATTCTTGGTCTAGAAAGTGTTCTGCTGAGCAATTGCAGGAGACGGTACAACGACCAGAGATGTCAGTAATTCTTAAGGTCAGTGTCACGGCTGGCGTATGCGAGAACGCTGAAGTAGCAGTAGCAGCAGTAGGCCTATTAGAAGTGGTACCTGAGCAACGCGAAAGTAAAGATACTGATGACTCGCCGAAGAGATATCAGCTAACCACGAAAACTGGGGTATAGAAGAGGAAATATTTAGTTCACCAAGTGGATCCATTATGCAATCAGAGAGAGCACGGATTACACGTAGCAAAGCAGCCAGTGTAGTACATAAATCCATGAGAAAATAACTAAGTTTGAAGATAGGATTAATAAATATCGAAGAAATAATCGGTAAACTTGGAAATGATGAAATGATGAAATGAATTAATGCGGGGTAACGAGATTACAGCGATGCTAGAGACGTGGGTACCGGCAGGGTACAAGTTACAGATACCGGGCTATAACTTTTGGAGCAAATGGAAAAAAAGAAGTGTGAATAAAGGGAGGTATCCGGGAAGAATTTCAGCCTTGATAAAGGATGAAATATGTAACCAAGTAGAGCACGTGCATTCAGACACATATGATATGATTTGGCTGAAGATAATGAAAAGTAGGGAGGGGGGAGAGAATTCTTTTAGGTTTCTATTGCAACCATCATCTCCTGAGTGCATGATTCGAAGCAATGTATCGACTCATTCAACTGTCCGTGTGAATCGAATCGCAGCAACTGAGAGCTCACGGCACACGATTCACTCACTCACGGATCAATGAGACATTTTGATAAAAGGTTGATGACCTTATTGACGTAGCAAACCAGATTCAATTAAAAGATGAAGAAGCGGGAATATTTACAATGGGAGATTTTAATGCAAGGGTGGAAGAAAAAATCCAGTATAGGCTACGATAGAGAAATAGAAGACATATTATTAGCAAGAAGGAAAAGTAAAGATAATAAATGCAACAAGAATGGAGAGGAACTACAAGAAGTGTGTGCTGTAGAGGAATTATACATACTAAATGGTGGGTGGTTAGGGGATGAAACAGGGAATTTTACGTGTATGGTGGATTTAGGAGGGAGTACCATATATTTAGTTATGGCAAATAGAGAGTCAATTTATTATAGATGGACAGCTTCTCATCGTTTCCCAGTGGTTATTCGTCCGCTAGGAAATGAAGGAAAAGCAAAAGAAACAGATGAATTATACACAGAAACAGTTGGTAAGGTATAGATGGAATGAAGAACATAGATATGAATTTAGAGATTATCACAGCAGGAAACATTTGAAATTCTTAAGGTAGGCATCGAAAATATGATAGAGAATAATAACATATAGGAAGCAATAATAATGATTGAAAGATCGATAGTAATAGCTGGTAGAAAAATGATACTAAGAAAGAGAAGGGAATACAAACAAAACCTGTGGTATAATGTGGAAAGTAAGAAAAATAAACCTGAAGTGATAAGGGCATTAAAAACATACAGAAGTGAGGGATCACAGGAGCTTAGAATAGATTATCCTAGATTAAGAAAGGAACAGAAAGATCTAACAAGCGAAAATAGAAGGACGTGGCAGAAAAGAGAGGTACAATTATTAAATTATTGTAAAGAAAATTAAACTAAGAAAGTTTGAAATATAACAAACACAATATTTGAAGAAAATATATATATTTTTTTTGCTGTTTGTTTTACGTCGCACCAACAGGTAGGTCTTATGGCGACGATGGGATAGGTAAGGCCTAGGAATGGGAAGAAAGCGGCCGTGGTCTTAATTAATGTACAGCCCCAGCATTTGGCTGGTGTGTTAACAGTAGGGTTCGAACCCACTATCTCCCGGATGCAAGCTCACAACTGCGTGCTCTTAACCGCACGGCCAACTCGCCCGGTTGAAGAAAATAAAGGTAGAAACCAAGCAAATACAGTATAAGTGAGAAGGAGTGAATAAGGTACTTTAATAGGCTCCTAGGGGGTAAGGATGAATGGAAAATTAATAAAACTGAGACTAGTATACTGAGGAGTATGGGGAACACCAAGCCCATACTAAACGATCCAATAACCATGCATGAAGTGTTAGAGACATTGAGAAAAGTGAAGGTAGGTAAATCAGGTGCTATTTAGCAGAATTACATACGAATTTTGGAAAGAGCTAGGTAATAACAGACAGATGCTGGAAATAATAACTAAAATATTTTACAAAACTTTTGATGGTAGGAAAATCCCAAAATGTTGGAAAGAAGGAATAATATGTCCTATATACAAAAGGAAGTGAAACAGATTTTATACCAAATAATTACAGGGGTATCACTTTGTTGGATGCACTGAGTAGGATATATACCGTACTATTAGCAAAAAGAATTATAAAATGGACAGAGTACTCTTCACTCTCTGTATACCAGTCGGGATTCAGAAAAAGAATGAGAACCACAGACAGTATAATTAAAACAATAATTTATAATTTCATAAAAATAAAAGGTGGTAGGTTATATATTACAGCTATACATCTGCAAAAAGCTTTTGATTCGGTCAGCAGACGGGCTGCCGCTGCGGGGCTGGCTAGAATAGACATGTCGAATAAAATTATTAAGGTTCTAGAAAATCTATCTATATGCGAAGGTGATATGCACAATTAAAGTAAAGGAGGATCTAGCGATTTGAGAGATACATTCAAATATTGGTCCAAAACACGGATGTAAATTATCACCAATTCATGCATTTTACTAACGAGATTTTGGATAGTGAAGGGAAGGAGGAGAGGACATGCCCATGCCTGAACGAAAGATAAATTACTGGTCTGGTTTTCGCAGACGACATCCTTCTGCTCTCTTTGACACTAGCCGGTGTGCAGAATAGTATCAAGAAAGCTGCTGAATATTGCAGGAATTGGAATTTCAAAATCAGCATTAAAAAGAAGTCCGCCTCTGTGGTGTAGTGGTTAGCGTGATTAGCTGCCACCCCCGGAGGCCCGGGTTCGATTCCCGGCTCTGCCACGAAATTTGAAAAGTGGTACGAGGGCTGGAACGGGGTCCACTCAGCCTCGGAAGGTCAACTGAGTAGAGGTGGGTTCGATTCCCACCTCAGCCATCCTCGAAGTGGTTTTCCGTGATTTCCCACTTCTCCTCCAGGCGAATGCCGGGATGGTACCTAACTTAAGGCCACGGCTGCTTCCTTCCCTCTTCCTTGCCTATCCCTTCCAATCTCCCCATCCCTTCACAAGGGCCCTGTTCAGCATAGCAGGTGAGGCCGCCTGGGCGAGGTACTGGTCATACTCCCCAGTTGTATCCCCAGACCAAGAGTCTGAAGCTCCAGGACACTGCCCTTGAGGCGGTAGAGGTGGGATCCCTCGCTAAGTCCGAGAGAAAAACCGAACCTGGAGGCTAAACAGATGATGATGATTAAAAAGAAACAAAAGTGATGGTTTCTAAACAGGGAAACAAACTAAAGAAAACCGAAAAGTAGTGGTTAGAAGGCACAGAACTTGAAGTGGTCAAAGAAATAGAATTCTTAGGTATTACAACAACATCAAATGGAATGGAATGTGGAATCAACAAATTAGGCGTGTTTTGAAAGGATGCCAAACACTGTCTATAAGCTACATGCTAATGTTTTAAACACACTCAAAAGTATGGGGTATTGAACTAGATAACAAAGAACTAGACGTAATTAGTAATAAATTCTGCAAAATAATAAATAATAATGGCTTTACAGTTAACAGCGGAGTAAGAATGCTATGTGAAGATATAAGCATACTGTACAAGCAGATATGGCTGGAAAGATAATTAAATATTGGCTGAGATTAAGAAGGGAAAACGAGAGGGGGGATGAAATATTGAATTTAGCATAAACACCAAAAAAAATTAAAAGGATGCTTGATAGAATACGAATGGGAGAATATTGGGATAGGGAGATGCAGAACAAAGACAAGAAATGGTGCAAGAAGGTAACGATTAGTGTGAAAGATATTCGGAAGCAAAAGATTATGGCAGAATTTAAGACTGTGAATTCTGTGAAATTACTCAAAAAATATAATTTAAGAAAGAAAGGCTTTCAAACAGAGAAGTAAGAGGTATGGTGTGGTGGCTAATGGGACTATATAAGAATAAGGGTTAGAGAGAGAAACATGACAAGAACCGCTGTTTACTTTGTGGGGAAATAATAGAAGAGGTGCATCTATTGAGAGTTCGTAGGGAGACGCAGACAATTAGAGTAAAATATCTAGTAAGAAAATATAAAGAAAAGCTAAAATGGGGAAAGAATTCTACACAATTATTAAAGTAGGTATTGGATAAGTAATGGATTGCACCGAGAAGAACTGCAAATTTTTGTATTTTAAAAAGCATATGACAAAAGGAAATAAAAAATAAAACAAACATTAACGAATATAAGGAAAGATAAGAGACATAATATTATTAGTAGGTTTAATAATAATATAAAATGTAGCAATAGATAAATTGTTGCACCGTACTGTCGTTATTCTTTTTTTCGTAACTTAACTATTAAACTGCATGAGAATTGAATGAGAACATTCATTCAATAATTCATTAATTCATCATTCATTAATTCATTCCTTCATTTGTTCGTTCATTCATGTTACTTGATGGTTATCCGTGATTGGGAGAGGGGATATTTTTTTTGTAAAATCCTATCATTCATCCACTCAATCATGAATGCATTCTCCCCAACTGGTGGCTGTCCGTGACTGGGTGAGAGGAGTGTTTATTCATTCATGCACGAGCACAATTCAGTGACTGAATTATTAAAAAAAACTAGTTGATGTACCCGTGCTTCGCTACGGGATTCTCAGAAAGACTGACTTTGTGGTTTTCCTAACTGAAATCAACATAGGTCATTACAAAAACGTAAGTATGAATGTAGCGATTAAAAGCAATGCTATCATATAAAATACTCGATCAAATGGAAAGCCGCACGTTTTATCACTTTTAACGAATAGTGCTGCGGTTAGATTGCGGTGCCAATCTAACAGTCCAAAGTTCCAGAGCTGGGATGACCAGGCTGCAGATTGCCATGAACACTCATCTGCCATTATTCAGTTAAATATGCACACTGTTCATTCCAATCAGTGCCTCAGAGTAGGAATTGAATAGCCCGAATGCTATGATGATACAGGGTGTTACGTACCAGTAGTATCAGAAAATTTATAAACCAGGGGATGGCATGCTAAAGAAGAAAGTTATCTAACTCACCATCTACTTCCCATCAATATTCGGGCAGGCTGTTATACTCTGTCCGACTGGGCGAGTTGACCGTGTGGTTAGCGGTGCGCAGCTGTGAGCTTGCATCCGAGAGATAGTGGATTCGAACCCTATTGTTGGCAGCGCTGAAGATGTTATTCCGTTGGTTTCCCACTTTCACACCAATCAAATGCTGTGCCTGTGCCTTAATTAAGGCCTAAGGCACTCCTAGCCCTTTCCTATCCCATTGTCGCCATAAAACCTATCTATGTCGGTGCGACGTAAATCAAATAAAAAATACCCTGTACGCAGCAGTAATCCTATCTACCGGAGATGAGGGGCAACAGAAGACACAAAGCACATCACGACAAACAATGGTCAATGTAATGGTATTGTTGATCAATGTTATGAGCTTTCTATATTGTAGGCCTTCACATTTAGTTTTCTTTGAACTCTATGATTTGTAAAATATTTTATACCGTAAACTGTAGTTTCTTATTCTCCAAATTTACTCACCGATTTTCATTAAATACTGTTTACCCATTTTCTCGTTACTCGGTGCTGATATGGACTTACTAACAAAAATCCAAATTCATGAATATCTTTGTGATCATAGCCAGTACGGTAACAATGTATAAGGCATGAATAATAGGAAATTTAACACTATATAACCTTAGTTATGTAGCATTCATCGATTACACCTCTAATAAGAAATATTTGAGAATTACATTTTAGGCCTTCCACTAAACTACCATTTCACTCAGCGTGAATAAAATAATTTACAGCCTAGACTATAGCAACTTATTCCGTGACTTTACATACCGATTTTCATCAAGATAGGACTACTAATAACAATATTTGAGAATTAAATTTTAGGCCTTCCCCTAAACTACCATTTTTCTCAGCGTGAATACAATTATTGATAGCCTAGATTGTAGCAACTTATTCCCCAACTTTGCATACCTATTTTCTTTAAAATACGACCACTAATAACATAAATAGTTGAGAATTCAATTTTAGGCCTTCCCCTAAACTACCATTTCACTCAGCGTGAGTAAAATGATTTATAACCTAGATTGTAAAGGCTCATCCCCTGACTTCACATACCGATTTTCATTAAATTCTCTTCAACCGTTTTCTCGTGATGCGTGTACATACATACATACATACATACAGACAGACAGACAGACAGACAGACAGACAGACAGACAGACAGACAGACATTACGGAAAAGCAAAAAGTGCATCTTCTTGTTACTATGGACATGACCGATACAGAAATACCATTATTTTCAAATTCTGAGCAATGTACAGACAAAACTCTTATTTTATATATATAGATGAAAATGTCTTATCTCTCAGTCACGGATAACTACCAAGTTGGGAGAGAATAACATAAATGAAATTTTATTCTGTATAACTTTTGTTGCCGCCTCTGTGGTGTAGTGGTTAGCGTGATTAGCTGCCACCCCCGGAGGTCCGGGTTCGATTCCCGGTTCTGCCATGAAAATTTGAAAAGTGGTACGAGGGCTGGAACTGGGTCCACTCAGCCTCGGGAGGCCAACTGAGTAGAGGTGGGTTCGATTCCCACCTCAGCCATTCTCGAAGTGGTTTTCCGTGGTTTCCCACTTCTCCTCCAGGTGAATGCCGGGATGGTACCTAACTTAAGGCCGCTTCCTTCCCTCTTCCTTGTCTATCCCTTCCAATCTTCCCATTCCTCCACAAGGCCCCTGTTCAGCATAGCAGGTGAGGCCGCCTGGGTGAGGTACTGGTCATTCTCCCCAGTTGTATCCACCGACCAAGAGTCTGAAGCTCCAGGACACTGCCCTTGAGGCGGTAGAGGTGGGATCCCTCGCTGAGTCCGAGGGAAAAGCCGAACCTGGAGGGTAAACAGATGATGATGATGATAACTTTTGTTATGTAGTATTTACTGGCAGTACCGCTAATAACAACAAACAATATAGATATTTCTGATCATTTACGTCTTATTCAGTTTTACGGTATCGACTATAATAGATTCATGAATTTATACTTTAGTTCCTTAGTCCATATCAACACCGAGCCACAAAAAATGGGTGAACAGAATTGAATGAAAATTCGTATGTAAAGTCGGGGAATTAGGCACTACAGCCTAAGCTATAAATAATACTCTCCTTAGGTGAAATGGTAGCACCGGCGCATGTAGCGCATGCACCCCATATCGACAATGAAAATACTGACGATGACTATAAAAATGAGAAAAATTATCTTGAAGAAACGATCGCTTGAAGAATAAGGCACGAAAGGAGGAAGGATTTACATTGGAAGCCCTAATATCAAAAAAGCAAAAGTCATCTCCGTACAGGTCTTGAAGGCCCCTGGAGGGGTGGAAGATAAAGGCTTCCACTATCCGTAACCTAGGCACTTGGTGGGGTAGGGTGGTTAGCTCTACGCCCGGTCACCTTTGCCCCCCATGAATTGATGCTTGCTTGTTGTTTTAAGGGGCCTAACATCGGAGGTCATCGCCCCCCCCACCCCACCCCAGGAATTAACCTGGTACTCATTTTTTGGTGTAGACTGAGTGAACGTCAGGGCCATGTGCACCTCCGGAAGCCCTAATATCACAGAGTTAAAAAAAAAAAAACTGAACTTGAAGGCCTACAATATCGAAAGCCCATAAAATTGATCAACAATAATATTACATTGGCTATTGTTAGTTGCGATACGTTTTGTATCTCTTAACGCCGCTCCTCTCAGATAGATGACATTACTGATGCGTACCGCGTGAGCTAAGTTACCTACCCGAGTAAAACAGCCAACCTGAATATTGGCGTGAAGTAGCATGCCATTCCTCTGGTCCATATATTTTCTGATAACTACGGGTACGTAAGACAATGGTTCATCCCGATTTCATGCTTTCACTCTTGCTGTAAATCAGATTTATTTTCTTCATTTACCGTAACCACCACTATAGCCAATGCTACTACATTTGTATGTAGGTATGTAGGACCTATATCTACCCCTTCGTCCCGTTTCCTGATTCGGGGTCGGGTATAAAGTGAGATGAAATGAGAAGGCATGTTTTGCGGCCGGATGCCCTTCCTGACGCCTACTTCAGCTGAGAAGTTTTTTTTTTTTTGCTATTTGCTTTACGTCGTACCGACGGCGACGATGGGATAGTAAAGGCCTAGGAATTCTAAGGAAGCGGCCGTGGCCTTAATTAAGGTACAGCTTCGGCATTTGCCTGGTGTGAAAATGGGAAACCACGGAAAACCATCTTCGGGGCTGCCGACAGTGGGGCTCGAACCCACTATCTCCCAATTACTGGATACTGGCCGCACTAAGAAGAAGATAAAATGAGTGATGGTGAATTAAATTGGATAAGGAGGTGGAAGGAATCCACTGTGGCCCATGAATGAGAACTGTCCTGGCATTTGCCTGGAGATGAAAATTAGAAACCATAGAAAATCATTATCAGGAAAGCCGACGGTGGGTTTCAAACCCACGCGTCCTTTGAATTCAGAGCTTGGCTCCTTTGTCGTAGGGCGTTGACACGCTTGGCCACTCCGCTGGTTTTTCACACATTTCCAAACATTTCTGGAAATATTAATTATATGTAAACAGGGGGTATAACGACAATTATAGATCTATTTTATAATCTTATATGTATCTTTTATAACTCTCACATATTTGCTACTGACCTGATTGGCAAGTCCATCAAAGACGAACAATACGACTGGGATATCTAGCCTCTATTGTTAGTCGTCATAGTAATCAACTAGCTAACAATGACTAATTGTTGTTATGATTGTGTAATAAACTGCAAAACCGCTCGGTCGTTATAATAGCCACTATTGATCAGGAAGATAATGAAGATGACTATCGAAATGAGGAGAGTACGATCACTCAAAGAATGTCGCACTGACACAGATAAGCCTTATTGTGACGATGGGATAGGAAAGGTCTAGGTATGGGAAGGAAGCGAACGTGGCCTTAAGATATTTATCCGTTTAACGTCAACTCAACATCGATCAGTGTCGTTCGTGTATGTTTGTCTGTTCCACCATCACGAGGAAACGGCTAAATGCATTTCTAGCAAACCTCATATTAAGAGTTTACTCCTCCAGGAGCAGGTTTTAATAGACTGGGGGTGTACAGGAATAGCAAGAGAGGTATTTAATGTTTTCTCAAATAATATCGATTTTCTGTAAAATCTTTAGACTAAATGTGAAACGTCCCTTTACTTTAAATCATTTTTGTTCTGTAGGCCCTACATAATTTCGCTGAGGGGATACCTGGCCGAGGCGCTAAAGGCGTGCTCGGTTCGCCTTGAAGGACGTGGGTTCGAATCCCCGTCAGGAAGTCGTAACATTTAAGAAACGAGATTTCCACTTCCGGAGGTGCACGTGGCCCTGAGGTTCACTCAGTCTACACCAAAAATGAGTACCGGATTAATTCCTTGGGGCAAAGGCGGACGGGCGTAGAGCTAACCACTCTACCCCACCAAGTGCCAAGGTTAAAGATAGTGGAAGCCTTTACCTTCCACCCCACCAAGGGCCTTCATGGCCTGTATGGAGATGACTTTGCTTACATAATTTCGCTAACTCTTCAAACGACGAAGGAAATTACTACAGGTTCTACAGGTTTTATCTTCTGCGGCTAGTGACGAGCACCCTCGTAGCGAGTCTACCGGTTGCCATGGCAACGTCTCAGACTACTTGCCAGCAAGGAAGTAACTTAATGTCATTAGTACCTAATACGTTGAAAGTCGATTTCGATTACAATGTGGCCCTAAAAATTAAATGTTCATTAACTTTTAATGTTGTCTATGCACTTCACAATTTTGCCCCACTCTTAGTTTTTTATCTTGACTAATTATACTGTACAAAAGTATTAAGTAGCTTCACTTATTTTTTCATCTATTTATTACAATACGGGTTAATGGCTTAACACATCGGACGAGTTGGCCGTGCGGTTAGCGGCGCGCAGCTGTGACCTTGCATCCGGGAGATAGTGGGTTCGAACCCCACTGTCGGAAACTCTGAAGACGGTTTTCCGTGGTTTCCCATTCTTACACCAGGCAAATGATGGAGCTATACCTTAATTAAGGCCACGGCCCACTCCTAGGCCTTTCCTAACCCATCGTCGCCATAAGACCTATCTGTGTCGGCGCGACGTAAAACCTATTGTAAAAAAAATAAAATGGTTTGACATAATTTTTCGAAAATCGGTAGGTTTATTTACGTACAGCAATAGGCGGGTAGTACGTCCGACTTGTTGGCTGAATGGTCAGCGTACTAGCATTCGGTTCAGAAGGTCCCGGATTCGATTTCTGGCCGCGTCGGGGACCTTAATCGCTTCTGATTAATTCTTCTGGCTCGGGGACTGGATATTGTGTTTGTGCCAACACTCTCCTTATCACATTCAGACAACATATCACACTACAAACCACCACAGAAACAAGCAATAGTGATTACATCTCTCCATATAGGGTTGGCGTCAGGAAGGGCATCCGGCCGTAAAACAGGGCCAAATCCACATGTGCGACGCAGTTCACACACGCGACACCACAGGTGTAGGAAAAAGCGGTAAAAAAATAGCCGAGTTGTACATTACTTATGATTTGATTAGTGTACTTTGGCGTATTATATCAAATATCAAACTTCAAATCGCTGTAATGAAAACCTGTACATAATAAGAGTTTTACAAAATATAAGTTCCGATCAGCTAAGTTTCATATATTTTCACCAAACGAGGCATAAAAACAGAGATATTCACTATTGCTCTATTACATTCTTCACAAACTTCCAAATTTGTCTAGAAATATTAGTTCTATCAAGAAAGTGTTTTGAGAAAAACATATTAAATATAAAATCCAGTATTATAACTTATATCTGGTACATTTTTGCCGTAATGGAGATATCCATGAATTGAGGTTTTTATTGCTAAGTCCATCAACGTGAATATGCCTAATATTATTTAATTTTTATGGTAACGAGTCTATTGGCGATAGTGGTATTTGCTGTCATAATTATGTTATAATATTTAAAGCACCTATTGATCAGGGTCAGGCAGTACAACTAGTGTGAAGACAAATTGAAAGTAGCCGATCTTAGAAAATGCAGCGAGTGCACAACCAATCACATCCAAAATTTCCTTCTAATGAATGCAACCAGTCGCATCAAAGACACCTGCCTACGATAACAGCAAATCATGATGAAGAAATGTTACTGAACCGCTTGGACGGGCTAATCTCAAACTCTAGTCAGTCGCTTATCTCTGGGAAGCAAATATTTTCTGTAAGTAGCAACCGCCCTGTTCAAACATAAAACACGAGCGCCTAACCAGCAGCGCTATCCAACCAATTTCCAAGCTATTCATCTAATCAGTTCGCAACCTAGGCTGATGACTGTTGAAGTAGTGGTGTAATTGTTACTAGGGCGATGCAATGAGATTATTATTTATCCTCGTCTTTTCCCCGTTTTATTTGGGGTTAACTTTCCTTGAACGCAATTTTCAGAACTTACGATTCTGTGTTATCTGTGTAGTAATATGTGTGTTTTTTTTTTTTTTTTTTTTAAAGGTTTCTGTTGATTAAAGCCTCAAAGAATCTTCGACTTTTCCTCAGTATTTTGGGAGATGTCTAAAACTCTCCATGTCACATGGCGGTCAGATCTCCTCACAACATGATCAAACCAGCGTAAACGAGATTCGATTGCCTTCTCGCAAGTGGATTTCACTTTAAAGCTCCCTCTAATGTATTTGATCATGATGTTCCAAGTTACACCACAACTCCGTCGTAGCATTCTAAATTCTATTCAGAAGAGATTTCAATCCTCTCGTTGAATGAGATTACTGGCTAAAGGATCTGGCCCTATAGCTAAATGATTAGCATGTTGGCCTTTGGTCCAAGAGGTCTCGGGTTCGATTCCAGGACCGGTCAGGGATTTTAACATTCATTAGATAATTCCTATGACTCAGGGACTGGGTGTTTGTGCCGTCTTCAGGATTAGATTTATTCTTTGGTCGGGCCCCATACTTACAGACGCACAGGTCGTCTATACGGCGTCAACTCAACAGACCTGCACGAGGCCTCTCCTGAGGCCACACGCCATTATTATTATTATTATTATTATTATTATTATTATTATTATTATTATTATTATTATTATTATTATTATTATTATTATTATTATTATACTGGCTGAAGGAAGACAAGCGCGGTAAGTTAAATACGTCCTACACCACGCAAAGCCAGCACCGTGGGAATGAGAAGAGAAAAGAGTAGAACAAGGAAAGTCGAATAGCAAAAATGAAATAAAGGAGTCCGACCCAAGAAAACAGAGAAATTACGACTCTCTCATTTCCCTTCGCAGTCTTCCGAAACACACCTCAGGAAAGTAACCATTCAAATGCTTAGTTCAGAACAGGTGAAAAACGTTACTGAAATTTTCTTTGCTGAGCAAATCTTGATAGCCATGGATATTTTTCTTTGGATATATCTCAAAGAACGTGTCAATGTCAATAAGCCAGCAACAACTGAGAAGTTCAAGAACGACATTCTAACGGAAATTGATGCGTTACAGCCAGAAAAAATCGATAAAATTGTGCAAAACTGAAAAGAGCTACCGTTGTGAGGAACCGAAGAGTGGTCATTTGAAAGACAAGTTTTCTCAAGTTGTTGCATCGTAGCTGAAATATTGACACGTCTTTCAATACCCAGAGATATAAACGATGATTGATTTCTGCACAATTCTATAGTAGCAATGATAGATGCAAATAAGATCCCGCCAACCCACGTCTCAAGTATTGAGTTACTGGGGTGTAATACCAAAGAAGAGTAAAACTTTGATTTAAAATTAAGCATAAATTATTTAAAACTTACCGACATTAAGTTAGAAGCCTAAAATAGAGACGTCCTTTAGACGCAAGTAATTAACACCTTTCAAAAATTGTACTCATTATATATTGAAGCTCTTCTTGCAAATAATCCATCGATTCTTCAGATTTGTATTCGACATTAATCCTTGTTTTACAGTAAATATCTCCTCAGCCATAGTAGAGATAATCCATTGATGAACTACAAATATCAACAAAGATTGAAAGTCACCTTAGTAAGAAGAAAACCACAGTTCAGTGAGAAGGTAACCTAATAACATTGTACATTACGGCTGGTTTGAACTGGGATTTAAGAGTAGAACGATTTCGTATTTGACTCTGTCATACTTGTCGTCACGACTGCCTAGCTGCGAGAGGAATGAAATATTCTCCATCTAGCACAGTCGGTAACAACCACACTAAAGTAATGTCAAATCTCTATAACAGCGTATAGACTCATATCCAATACATTGAACTATCCACACACTTTGAAAGTACACTTCACACTCTTCACGAGATTTACTCTAAAGAACTCTAAAGACTTCCAACCAAATCACGGGTCGCCAAGACACTAAGAGCTGCACGATAAAGAGACTTATCTTCAACCAGAAAGTTAGCACCCTTTTCTCAGTAGTGACGTTTGGGAACAACAAGTAGTTAAATAAAAGTTAAAATACAACTCGCTAAAATGATAGATGTAATCCTGTAAATTTTTTCATTGTTCTTTCACTCGAGACATGTTTACGTCTGGTAATAACAATGGGGAACATCACTCATAAACGTTAAGTCTCTCGGCTTTTGCATAACTTGGTTTTAATGTTCTGTAACTGAGTGTGCTTTGTTATTTTCATGGGACGGGAACCAGTTGGAGCTATTTTAATTAGCAGTGAGGACGTATTAAGCTCTGGTAATAACCAAGAATTTTAACTATATTTCTCACTTAAAGCAGAGTCCGCCTCCGCAGCGTAACGGTTAGGGTGAAATGAAATGTCGTATGGCTTTTAGTGTCGGGATATCCCAGGACGGGTTCGGCTTGCCAGGTGCAGGTCTTTCCATTTGACTCCCGTAGGCGACCTGCGCGTCGTGATGAGAATGAAATTATGATGAAGGCAACACATACACCCAGCCCCCGTGCCATTGGAATTAACCAATTAAGGTTAAAATCCCCGACCCGGCCGGGAATCGAACCCGGGACCCTCTGAACCGAAGACCAGTACGCTGACCGTTCAGCCAACGAGTCGGACACGATTAGGGTTAATAGCCGCCGTCCTCGGGGGCCCGAGTACTGCCAGAAATTTAAGAATGGCCGAAGGGCTGGTGTGTGGTTGAAATGCCGCATGCGGTTCACTTCCGTTGCGGGTGTGTCTGAAAAGAGCTGCACCACCCCGGGGTGAGGATACGAGTTTACTTAAAGCAGGAACAAAATATTAATTTTACTTTCCTTTAGTTAGCTGGTGATTGGAGCAAGCAACCTTGTAGTTTTATGTGACTGTTTATATCATGCTCATAGACAAGTGCACCCCAGTTTTAAGTAAAAGCCGGATAAGAGGGGTGTTGTTGTTTGAGTCGTCAGTACATAGACCGGTTTGATGCAGCTCTCCATGCCATCCTATCCTGTGCTAACATTTTCAGTTCTACATAACTGCTGCATCCTACATCTGCTCTAATCTGCTTGTCATATTTATATCTTGGTCTACCCCTACCGTTCTTACCCCCTACTACACTTCCCTCAAAAACCAACTGCACAAGTCCTGGGTGTCTTAAGATATATCCTGCCGGGCTGAGTGGCTTTTCGTCAAATTTAGCCACAGGGATCTCCTCTCACCAATTCGATTCAGTACCTCTTCATTCGTGATTCGATCTATCCTTCTCATGTTTAGCATTCTTCTGTAACACAGTATTTCAAAAGCTTCTATTCTCTTTTCTTCTGATCGAGTTATCGTCCATGTTTCATTTCTATACAATGCCACGCTCCAAACGAAAGTCTTCAAAAACATTTTTCTAATTCCTATTTCAATATTCGAAGTGAGCACATTTATTTTCTTAAGAAAGACCTTCCTTACTTCTGCCATCGTTAGTTTTTTTCTTACGCAAGTAACAATAGGCCTATTCATCCACTTCCTTTAAGACTTAATCTAATATTTCCTGCATCACCTGACTTCGTACGACTGCACTCCATTATATTTGTGTTGGACTTATTTATTTTCATCTTGTACTCCTCACCCAAGAATATGTCCATACAGGGATGTGAATTTTAATTTCGAAAATCTCGCAAGCTTTGCCCCGGATTCGAACCACGGTCGCTTTGGTGGGAATTTAGTGACGATGCTGTTATGCTATTGCTGCTGATTCAATTTGGATAAATTTTACAACGACGTTTATCTTTGATTGATATCCTAGCAGACACAACCTCCATCAGGCAGTGTTTCAGCCAATATTGTGTTTCTGAAAAACATTAAATACTGTACATTTGATACCACAGAGTGTACTGTAATATTATTCACCCTTCTGCTTGATAATTAGTTTATTATTCTTGGCGCTACGTTTTTTTTCCACAAAAACGTCAAGTACATATGACGCAGTCGAAAATTTTGAGAAATAGTATCAGTAAAAGTAATTCCGGGTTAACCATACATTTCAAAAATATTTTTTTTTACAGTTAATTGTGATTAGAGCCCTGAAGTTAGGCTAAATGCTTTTTTTTTTATCTGGGTGGATATATCGAAGTGTCACGTGGAGACAAACATGTTTCCGTACGTTTGGGAACGGTAGGACCAGATATTGTTTTGCCTTCTTTTGCCTATTTTAGCTTCCGTAGTCTATTTGAAAGCGTAATGCCTTTTTTTGCCTTTTTTAAGTTGTTGTCGATATTTTTGTTGTTATTTATGTACTAAAATTAATCAGTGAAAAGAAAAAAATATAAAATTCCTGCGGGTGTGGTGATCCCATCGTAATAATAGCCTACAGGAAGCGTCGAAGTGGGTAAGAACAAAGACAACCGGACATGTGTAAAACGATATGGACAGTTGTAAATGAGTATTCAACAATATACTACCGGTTTTCATTGTATTTCAGTCATAATTAACAAAATGGATTTTGGTGACCCTGTTTATGAAGCAAATAAAAATACAACGAACCTCTCACGACCACGAATTTTATGCTATTTTAAAAAAATGTTTATTAAATTTGGAAAACTCAAATGGTCATGAATATGTCTTTCATTAAAATGTGTGACGCGATGTTACCTAGCAACCGTGCAGGCTGTAATGTGAAGTATTGATGGATGGCCATGACATACATTGCCTGCGCAGCTCTCTTTACACAGATCCATGATCTGTGCAGCTTTTAAGGTACCGTTACTAGGTAACATCGCGTTACACATGTTGTCACGTGACACTATTTCGTTATACAAGTTCCCCCAGCTCTAAGACAATCCTCTAAATTAATATCGTGACACCAGAAAGTCGTGTAGGAATACTGATAATCATACATATATTCAATTGCCTACCACCGAATTTCAAACCATGCGTAAAATTCTTGTGACGCCATAAGTATGACGTCACGAAAGTTTTGTTTCTTGTGAACTGCTAAATAATACATTGGTCACGTATGCGGAGTAGCGAAACTTTGGACTTAGATAGAGACATGGAATTAATATCCTAAAACTAACGCTCTATGACGTCAGTTATGACGTCTTCACTTCTCAATCGGCCTGTAAACATGGTTGACAAGTGCACTATTCAATGTTTTATATCTCCGGTAATTGTTCAAGAGTGCAGTATTTTTGCACCTTATCTCTTTCCTCGCACCTTAATGAATATACCTGATAGCGTTTAAGAGTGCCTATTACGTGAATTGGCAACGGCCCGCTTATTTACCGTAACTCATTTGTGCGCCCTGAAATTGCCTGGCTGTGCCGCGACAAAAATTATGTAATGGAAAAACATGAACACACAACAAGTGTAGTGTATTTAAATACATATTTTTATAATTTCATTTACAGTGCACTATGTCTTCTGTTATGGGCTAAAGCAATATTGTTACTTTCATTGATCTGTCTCAGCTTTATCCTTGGCTTTGACAAGATGAAAGTGACTGAGGTATGAGTGATGCTAGTAATGCCATTCCTTATGCAGCCAGTCCCTGCTATGAATGGTGTGAAAATGTTGCTCATATGGTCAGTTGGTGCATGCATTTCAGTGGGCTTGGCAGACATGTAATAGCAACTTCTGGCTCGGTGAGGAAAGCAACGGGAAACTACCTCACTCCTCATTTCCCTAGTACATCTCTTCAGTGATGCCTAGGCCATTTATGATAGCTGATGGCGGAGCTGTTGAGGATTCAACCAGCCTTCGGGCTGAGGACTAAACATAGAAATCGATGGATGTAATAGAAACTAAAAGTTTTTCATTGTATTTCAGTCATAATTAACAAAATGGATTTTGGTGACCCTGTTTATGAAGCAAATAAAAATACAACGAACCTCTCACGACCACGAATTTTATGCTATTTTTTTAAAAAAATGTTATTAAATTTGGAAAACTCAAATGGTCATGAATATGTCTTTCATTAAAATGTGTGACGCGATGTTACCTAGCAACAGTGCAGGCTGTAATGTGAAGTATTGATGGATGGCCATGACATACATTGCCTGCACAGCTCTCTTAACTAATTGTAGGCAATGTAGACCCACGGTGTATCACACATTATGGTAACGCCCACAAGCAACACAAACCCATGGTGTTCCTCACATAATGGTATTACTCTCAGGCAACGCAGACCCATGGTTTTCATCACAGTGGTACTTATCACAGGCGCCAGTCAAACCCGTGATCTTTCTCACGAAGTGGTGCCAACCACAGGCAACGTGGACGCATGGTGTTCCTTATAAAGTGGTACTACTCATAGGTAACGCAGCCCCATTCTGAACACAGTGGAACCGACCGGTGGAATGTACACGATGACACTTATCAGAAATAACGCCCAAATCCGTAGTGTTTCTCTCATCATGGTACTGCTTTTATGTAACGCAGACCCATGGTTTTCTTCGCAAGCTGGTACTAGTCGCAAGTAACATCGACCAATGGTGTTCCACACGTAATGGTACTAACAACAAGTAATCACATGGTTCTAATATCATCAACCCTTGGTCGCCTAAGAAGTGATCCAAAACCAGGACGATTTGTTCACGGTGATTTCCGACAAAGAGTAGTGTCACGAAAATGATGGAAACTTTAGGCTAGAAAGATTGGTGGGAAGATTTGGAAGTAAGGAGACGAGCTGCTCGACTAACTGGTATGTTTTGTTTTTCTTTTTACAATTCGCTTTACGTCACACCGACACTGATAGGTCTTATGACGACGATGGGATAGGAAATGTCTGGGAGTTGGAAGGAAGCGGGCGTGGCATTAATTAAGGTACAACCCAGCATTTGCCTGGTGTGAAAATAGGAAACTACCGAAAATCATCTTCAGGACTGCCGACAGAGGGGTTCGAACCTACTATCTCTCGAATGCGCCCCTAACCGCACGGCCAACTCGCATGGTGAGCGGTATATTCCGAGTGTATGGCGAAGAATGACAATAGTGCACGAATAAACTTGAGTTGAGCTTTTAAAGGTAGGAAAGATCGTAATGTGTAGATAAAGTTGAAATTCAAGAAGACAAATTGGGGCAAATGTTCATTTATAGGAAGAGGAATTAGAGACTGGAGTAATTTACCATGGGAAAATTTCGACAAATTTCGAAGTTCTTTGAATCATTTAAGAAAAGACTAGGCAAACTATCGACAGGGGATTTTCCACCTGGGTGACAGCCCTAAATGCAGATCAATGATTTGTTTACTCTCACCGGGCGAGTTGGCCGTGCTGTTAGGAGAACGCAGCTGTGAGCTTGCATCCGGGAGATAGTGGGTTCGAACTCCACTGTCGGCAGCCCTAAAGATGGTTTTCCTCGGTTTCCCATTTTCACACCAGACAAATGCTGGGGCTGTACCTTAATTAAGGCCACGGCCACTTCCTTCCCATTCCTACGCCCTTCCTATCCTATAGTCGCTATAACACCTATCTGCGACGTAAAAAAAAAAATGTTTACACTTATTCAATACACGGAAGAATCGCAGACAAATACACTAGTAATTTTAATCTACAGGAAGTAATTTTTTAGAGGTTTTTTTTTTTTTTTTGTTATTTGCTTTACGTCGCACCGACACAGATAGGTCTTATGGCGACGATGAGGCAGGAAGGGGCTAGGAGTGTGAAGGAAGCGGCCGTGGCCTTAATTAAGGTACAGCCCCAGCATTTGCCTGGTGTGAAAATGGGAAACCACGGAAAACCATCTTCAGGGCTGCCGACAGTGGGGTTCGAACCCACGATCTCCCGAATACTGGATACTGGCCGCACTTAAGCGACTGCAGCTATCGAGCTCGGTTTTTAGAGTTTTATTTATGATGTTGGCCAGAGTCGAAAATCGTTGTTCGCATAGTTACGTTGCTGAATTTTCCTTTTCTTTCTAGTGGTTTAGTGTCGCACTAACACAGCGAAGGTTTTCGGCGACGTAAGGATGGGAAAGATAGCGGTCGTGGCCTTAAGTAAGGTACGAGCCCCAGCATTTGCCTGGTGTGAAAATGCGAAACCACGAAAACCTTACCGACAGTGGGATTCGAACCCACCATTTCTCAAATGCAAGCTTATAGCTACTCGACCCTAAACGCATGGCCAACTCGCTCGGTTTAAAGACTGAAGTAGTATAGTTTGGCATGAGTGATCGACTTGTTTCTCGACTTTCCTCTGGTTTATATGCTTCCCACTAGCATTCGTGATCTATCGGGAATGTTCCCTAACGTTTGAAATCATTCTAAAATAGGCAGGATGTGCCGCAATATTCCACAAGGTGAAAAAGTGTACCGCGAACCAAGAGTCTGATTATTGTCGTCTAAAGTACGAATTCATAACAATACATTTCATCCTTCACAATAATGAGATTCTCAGTTCGTAATTATCGTTGTATAGAAACGTTCACGAATTGTTTTTGACTGTGCTGGAAAATAAATGTGAGCAAAACAGTTCACACTCTCTCTGATTTCAAGCCAACCAGGGAAATAAAGGTACCAGAATTCAGAATAAATCAAGAAAAGAGTTACAATTTCGAAATTCGCTTGCTTTTATGAAAGATACTATGATTTAGTTTATGGCCTTGGCTAATCAAACAACAAAGCAGAATTACTCATTTAAAAATTTAAAGCTTTGATCTTGGAGTATTTTCCACCTACAACTACGCAAAAATAGATTTCAACATAGTTTTCACAAAAACACCTAGTTCTCCGTAACAGTATAGAACCTGTTGGAATCGGTAGCGCTGGAGCATAAATCTGAAGACTGTCAGTTGTTCATAGACTCCTGAAAAGCGAGTTTTAAAATATACAGTATTCCTTCAAGAAACGAAATATCCATCCATTCCTTTGGCCTATGCAGCTAGTGCGAAGTTACTTCTGCAAACATTACGTCTATCCAGAATCCAGTATGAAAATTAGGACTTTAATTACAACTTGGTCACGTCGAATTTTACTGCTTCTTGTGAAATGGGGTCCCTCTCCCTTATCGTTTCCTCAGTTCTGAGGATCGCGATCTCCCTCCCACGAGGCTATTGTTAAGTTGTCTCCATCTCCTTGCGGTCCTACGCCAGACGTGCTGCACCAAAGAGGTTCAGCACTGTTCCACCATCAAGTGGGAACTCGTCCACGATCTCCCTTGCAGGGAACATTTCTAAGTTTTTCTGTGTTGTTATTCCTACATCGCATTGTTGATAATCTGATACTGCGGTTAAGCTGCTGAGGAGCGTAGCCAACGGGGAGGGGGTTATTGGAAGTTATAACTCACCCCCATGGAAATTTTACATAATAAAATATAAAGAAAATGACCATAAACAAGTGAAAATCGACTCAAAGGGTTGTAAAACCAACAGATTTCTTTAATCTATTTTCTAAGAAGCCTCGAAAGTTGGATTTTAGATTGTACATACCATTCGCCGTAAAACTATTTACTTTGATCATATTGTTCTTGTTCTGTATGTTAATGTAACATATTGTAATGTACCTGTTCTGCAACCTGAATATCAACATAATTTACTTGTATCACCGTCCGTACGACACTCATGCATGCGCGCACCACATACCCACAAGCACGTCCATTATTTTCAGTCATCATCTTGTGACCATACACACCCCATTCCCCACCCCCCTCGGTCGATCCTAGCTACACTACTGGAGCTGCTTAACCATGGAATCATTGGTGCGAAATGCTATCGAAGCTATATGGAACATTCTTCGCCATCATTACATTTAAAAAGAATAGGTTTTCTTCAGGTCTGTAGCACGAGGAGTTCACGTTTCGGCTCCAAAGAGGAAAGCTGAAAATACTATCTTCTATCATCCTGGAATGGTAACGAGAAAAGGGTGATCCTTCCATAAATGGGCCGGCCCCGTGGTGTAGGGGTAGCGTCCCTGCCTCTTACCCGGGGGCTCGGGTTCGATTCCCGGCCAGGTCAGGGACTTTTACCTAGACCTGAGGGCTGGTTCGAGGTCCACTCAGCCTACGTGATTAGAATTGAGAAGCTATCTGACGGTAAGATAGCGGCCCCGGTCTCGAAAACCAAGAATAACGCCCGAGAGGATTCGTCGTGCTGACCACACGACACCTCGTAATCTGCAGGCCTTCGGGCTGAGTAGCGGTCACTTGGTAGGCCAAGGCCCTTCAAGGGCTGTATTGCCATGGGGGGGTTTCCATAAATGAAACAAATATTTCATTGCATTTACTGTTCTTCCTCTTAATCTTGGGAGCAAGGCTACCTTAATTAGAAATGACTGAACCAAGCTGTACAATTTCTGAGACGTTCTCCAATCTCTTGTGGAACCCTGTGCTGGCTACTTTTTTTGGCTCTATAACGTTTTTCAGCTTTATCCCAGGCATTTCTGGGGTCGCTGGAGCAAAACAGGCTTTTGGGGTTTAAGGCCGGATGCCAAATCTGACTCCACGAGGTTTTTGAGATGAAAATCTCAACCCAGAATTGATCGGGATTCGAACTTCAGCTCCCGGGTGGGAGGGCAGCAGCTAAGCCACTGAGTTAACCACGCTCAATAATCATTATTTTTGTCTTCATGTTAATAAGTAGTCCTATTCAAGCACTGATATTTTTGACATGAGAAACGAGAGAAAAAGAAACATTACGGATATCAAAGACAGCTGGCCAGAAATATTCATTCCAGGCTAGGAACAAGCTTTTATTAACCTCTTCTTAGTTTTGGGAAAATCGCATTTTCTTCAATGGTCTCTAGGTAAAAACTAGTTTAATATGCTTCACATCCCTACCTGAAGAACAAGTTTCCAAAAATCAGCCAAGCAAAACTAAAAGAAGGAATGTTTAAAATATAGGCCATCAGATCCTGGAATTGAAGAGAGAGACATAGTTTGAAAATAAGTTGAATGTGAAACAATAATTATGTTGGCAGACAACTATCGGACCTAGCGAATTAGCCATGCGGTTAGAGGCGCGCAGCTGTGAGTTTGCATTCATTTGATTACAAAAATTCTCAGAGTGATGAGGCAAATAGTAAACCAACTTGAAAGCGGTACAATGAAAGTCGACAAGACTCGCATGTTCGTTCTCTTTCAGGAGAGGAATTTTTCTAGTGATTTAACGTCGCCACAAGGGCACAAGGGTGAACAAAAGGGCTGGAATTGAGAACGTAGTGATTAAATTAAAATAGAGCCCCAGCATTTGTCTGGTATGAAAATGGAAAAACATGAAAAACAATATGTAGGGCTGCCGACGATACGATACAAACCACCATCTCTCGAATGCAAGCTCACAGCTATGCGGCCCGAAGTTCGCAGCAAACTCACTCTCATTCCGTCTTATAAGAGAGAAAGTTTCATTTTGTTTCAAATAGCCTTTCAGCCTATTAGGTCGTGTCGAGTACATAAGGTACATGCCAAAGATAACTATGTCGTCGCTATAAGACCTATCTGTGTCGGTGCGACGTAAAGCCACTAGTAAAAAGAAGATAACTATGTTAAGTACAGAACAACGATGGGCAACCTGGCACAGATAGGAACCAAACCCACAAACAGGATTTAGCATCCAATTCTCTAATGATTGAGCTACGGTGGCCTAGTCATTCCGCTCTGTTGCCTGAGAGTTTCATTTTGTTTAGCAGTGTAGTAATAATGATAATAATAATAATAATAATAACAACAATAATAATAATAATAATAATAATAATAATAATAATAATAATAATAATAATAATAATAATAATACAAAGTGTATAATAATGTTATTGATTTTACGCCCCAGAGCTTGTGTGGTTTTCCGAGACGCCGAGGTGTCGTATGTTTGACCACATGCCGGTGTAAATCGACTCGATACGGGATGACATATTTGAGCACCTTCAAATATCACTGAAGTGAGTGGGATATCGCCAATATGGGTTCAAAAAGCCAACGCTTTTTCGTCTGAAATACTCGGCCCATCGAACTTGTCAGTAAATCTACTGATAGCGGTTTCTTTCAGAAGGGAATTAACGATAATCTTACCAGTTTTATGCCGTTGCAGGACAAACTCGGGCAAATGAGGCACACGACTTCACTTGTGGTTTGAGGAACTAGCTGAATACCAAATGATGAGCGTGTTCAAGATACTAGGGATGAGTTCACACATGTGTATGACGCCAATGTTCAGCACGCAAGCAAATGTTGAGACGTCATCCAGACTCATTTTCGTCTGCTATTTGTATATTGTGTCCTTGAGTAGGGCTAAACTTATCTTTTTATACTTTTGAAAAATTCAGAACTAAACTAAATGCAAGGCTCGCTGCAAAGGAAATAATATTTAACAATGAAAAGTAATTGGAGTGAATTAATCACACTAATATCAGTAAATAATACCAATACTTTTATTCATGAACAACTACTATCTTGACGTAACACACGATAACAGTCGAATTTACTTATAAGTCTATATGTTTCCTACTTGCAAAATTTTAGGATGAATCGTGCGTGGTGCACTTTTTTGGATAGAACAGTTTCAGGCAAGGTGAAAAATCATTATATCAGTTGTTGGTGTTCTGACAAAAGAAATACAACCTGATAATAAAATTGTAAGATCATTTATATTGTCTTTATTCTATGACATACACCTTGCATGATTCATGTGTGAGGGTGTTCTATGTAACTGGTATTTCACATTGTGGAATTTCTGGGCAGAAGAGCACTAAATGTACTTTCTGAACGACCGTGTTAGAACCGGAGTTGAACAGTAATTGAGTAAAAATATTTGAATTACAGGTAACGAATACTTTTATAAGAATTTTTCCTTGTGATCGTTACTTTTTACGAAAAGCAATTTTACTCGTAATGTATTTATACCCTCCAGGGTTGGTTTTCCGCCGGATTCAGCGAGGGATCCCACCTCTACCCCTTCGAGGACAGTGTCCTAGAGCGTGAGACATTGGTCGGGGATACAGCTGTGGATGAGGACCGGTACCTGACGGCCTCGCCAGCTATGGTGTGAACAGGGGCTTTATGGGGGATGGGAAGATTGAAAGAGATGGGCAAGGAAGAGGGAAGGAAGCAGCTGTGGCCTTAAGTACCATCCCGGCATATACATAAGTATTACCTAGCTTGCATTTATTTATTTATTTATTTATTTATTTATTTATTTATTTATTTATTTATTTATTTATTTATTTATTTATTTATTTATTTATTTATTTATTTATTTATTTGCTGCTAATTGTTTTACGTCGCATCGATGCAGACAGGTCTTACAGCGAAGATGGGATAGGACAGGGCTAGGACTGCGAAGGAAGTGACCGTATGAAAATGACGTGATAGTGAAGTGCCATATGGTTAGTGTCGTGAGATAATCAGATAATAATTCACGACCGGGTCCGCTTCCTCTCACATCACACTGCTCCTCAGTTGTTTTCATGTTGCTGAATAAACCCTGTTCCACCTCACAGTTTAAAATTCTTGTGTGAATCATGAATCGAACCCAGATTCTCCGAGTAAGAGGTAAATATTCTATCGCTACGCCTTGGGACTCACTTTTTTCTTTGGGTTCGTTCTTTTCTCCTTCCTCCTTCAGCTTATACTAATATTTTTAGATCACTTGAGCTGTTGTACAAATGGGAAACCACGGAGAACCATTCTCAGGGTTGCCGACAAGGGTGTTCGAAACACATTTATTAAATTTGAAATTAATTTCTATATTGTATATCGCACTTCCTATCCACTGATGAAAATATTACATGGTATTGAAAGTGTTATATCACACTGGATTGTAAATATCTCAAATAATGTCGCCTACTGTTGAGTCGTATGCGAACGAAGCAGAAAGTTGTTTAAGGACCTTATTGACTATCCAGAAACGATCAAACGTAAAACTTCCGTAATATTCCTTTAGATACTAGAATCTGATGCTTGATGCTTGTTGTTTTAAGGGGCCTAACATCGCAGGTCATCAGCCCCAGTTATTAGAATTCTCAGCAAATGTTATTCATCTATCAGGGAGGATTTTAGTACACCAGTACCAAGTATTACATCCAACAAAGAAATATAAATTATCAAAACTCTTTGTGACTTATCGGAGGAAGCAAATACAAGTAGACAGCATAAATGTTTCACTGACAAGACAAACTTGCTAATTTGCAGCAATGGCTAGCTACAAAGTGCATTACTTGTTAAGGTTTGCCGAAGAGAGGCAACACAAAGTTACCGTAACTATTAACTGACCATCATTAGATAGTGGGATGTACGGTAATGTAAAATTCATTATCTGGCTTGCACCGCGGAAAGCCTGACTCACGTAGGATGAATCAGAAACACACGAGGAACCCAGCATTCGGTACGGTATGTGCTTTTCTTGAGAGCCCAAACGCAAATCATAATAGAAGCACTTATCTTCAACTCGCAGGGCGCATCACACGTAAAAGTATCTTGAACGAAAGTTAAATCCTCACAGCCAATTAATATAATTTATTACTTAAGGATATATATTTCACATTGTTTAAAGTCTTCTTCAGTTAAGGCCTATAATTCGTTTTATCAGCACCATAAATAATCCAGTGTTAAACAGCATGGACTACTATTGTAATCTGACGCCATCTGGGTGACTGCTCGTCAATTTCGACGTTCCGTTTTACTCTAGATGGGAGAGTAAACCTAATCTCTCTTGGGCGTCTATGGTTAAATTTTTGTCTGGTGAACACCATGTGTGCCATCAAATATATTTTACATGCTAACATCGTCCGACATGGGATGTCGAATGGACCTTTATTTTTATTTTTTTAATTTCCATCTTTCTAAAATTCGACTCTAGTGATGCACTTGACGTTCACTCGACAAAGTGATTACAACTCAGCCCAGCAGAGAACCAGTCTGTAAAACGGAAGGTCGAAATTGACTCGCAGACAGCCAATATGGTGCCAGATAAAAATGCCTATACAGAGTAGCTGAAGTATTGTTCTTTTCTCTTTTTGCCATGTGTTCCACGTCGCACTGACACAGACAGGTCTTATGGCGACGACGGGACAGAACAAGGTCAGGATTGAGAAGGAACCGACTGTGGCCTTAGTTGAAGTACAGCTCCAGCATTTGCCTAGTGTGAAAATGGGAAAACACGATTATTATTAGTAGTAGTAGTAGTAGTAGTAGTAGTAGTAGTACCGGCCTCGTGCCTATCTCTTACCCGGAGGCCCCGGGTTCGATTCCCGGCCAGGTCAGGGAATTTTACCTGGACCTGAGGGCCTGATTCGAGGTCCACCCAGCCTACATGATTAGAATTGAGGAGCTATTTGACGGTGAGATAGCGGCCCCGGTCTAGAAAGCCAAGAATAACGGCCGAGAGGATTCGTCGTGCTGACCACACGACACCTCGCAATCTGCAGGCCTTCGGGCAGAGCAGCGGTCGTTTGGTAGGCCAAGGCCCTTCAAGGGCTGTAGTGCCATGGGGAAGGTTAGTAGTAGTAGAATATTATTAACCGGCTCCGTAGTGTAGGGGTCGTGCCTGCCTCTTACCCGGAGGTCCCGGGTTCGATTCCCAACCAGGTCATGGGATTTTACCTGGACCCGAGGGCTGGTTCGAGGTCTACTCGGCCTACGTGATTAGAATTGAGGAGCTATCTGACGGTGAGATAGCGGCCCCGGTCTATAAAACCAAGAATACCACCGAGAAGATTCGTGCTGACCACACACCTCGTAATCTGCCGGCCTTCGGGCTAAGCAGCGGTCGCTTGGTAGGCCAAGGCAGTTCAAGGGCTGTAGTGCCATGGGGTTTATAGATTAGCCTACGTCTTCGTGCGTGGTTAAGTTGTCTTCTGAATTCATGAATACTGCACATTATCGATGTAGCCCCCTTGAGTGCTTTATCTTCCCCCCGGGTTCTCTCCTCCATATTTGCAACTCCTTTATGTCTTCTTTTCTTTTGTTGCATACCTCTTTAACAATGTTGAGTTATCTGGTTGATCTATATTGATTTTGTTGCGTTTATAACATACCTCTGTGATCTTAGACATACTATTTCCCAGTGAACTTTCAAGATCCCTGCTTCAATGGTTCAAGGTAATGTCTCTTAGTTTAACTTATTATTATGAATATCAGTGTACACACGCAAAATATTAGCACTTTGAATGAAATCCCGGCTTCCTCGTATTTTGAACAGACTTCGTTTTGAAATAAAGCCACTGTTCGTCCTACTGCTGTTTGAAACATTGGGCTTACTGCTGATTAAAACACAACATTTTTATGGAAGTACTGCGTCAACGAAACTAATAGCTTTCTGTAAGACTTATCGGCATTTTGAAAGAAAGCTCACCTGCAATAAAACCTAACTTTTATCGCAACAAATAGAAAATAGTAAGTTTAATTCAAACTTAAATATTACACTTGAAAAGAAACATATAGTTTATTGTAAAAGTAATTACTACAGTTAACATACTCTACAATGTTTCGTCACATATTGTATCTTTGAGCCATAGCTTTCTTCAGAGGTCTTCATCATCTTTCATGAAGCAATATCGAGATGGATCTATGCCTTAATTCCGAAGATTCTTTTGGCTTTCCTTACGTAAGTAGTCTTCTGATCTCAGGTTTCTTCTTTGAAATAATATCCCCGTTCCTCCTGGCTTTGCACTGAGGATCTTCACTCTACGTTTAATGTTTTCACTGTATTAAGTTACTGTGGTAATTAAATGAATTACTTAATACACATAACTATCAATGAGCGAATTAATTGGAATGGAGAGGATATTCCCCAGCTGGCAAAACTGTGTCCCTCGCTGATGATAGCAATGTTTTTCCCCGCAGGGAGAATGGTTCCCCTCTCCCATTCTTCTGCCCTAATCTAAATATATTTCAATAAGATATTACCAAGTCGTTTTAAAGTACCGTATCTTTTCAGCAGAATCGCAGTAGTGCTTAAGTCTTCAGAGCAGTGTAAATGAGGGTTCAGTATAATGTATAAACTGGCTAAGCTATGAAGGCGGTGATTCCCAATCGGGGTTTCCCGGAGTCCTTGGGTTCCGCGAAAATGAATTAAATATTTTGCATATAGTCATAACTCAACCTTTGTCTTTTTACAGCGAACGCTGCGCATGAACTTTGTTGATGATTCGACAGGCGAACTTGCCATCTGGTACAACGGAAACAAGCTGGTTAGTATACCACGGCCGACTGGATTTGTATTAAGCTGGTTTAATATCGGCCTCAGTTGGTAGTCTTCGGTGTTCCCATTTTAATAATGATACACTAAACTGTTGCAGAACTTCATGTTTGCTTATCAAAGTTGCAGCCAAGAATAAAATTTGAGCTCCAAGAGACAAGCCCAAACATCACTATCAGTGTTAACAAAATTATGCGTTATTAAAGAATTGTTTACCTTTTCATCTAAAAGTGAATCTTTAAAAACCCCTCTGCAGAGACAGTATAAATACAAATTTCTTTGAGATACTTTCACATAAATTAAATAAATGTTGTTATAACTTTTCATTGAATATGTACGAATTAAAATTGGCTCGGCTACTGTACATCACCTTTGCATGTACTGTTGCTCATTCCACCTTAAGAAAACAGTACTGCTCTTATGGAGCTACAAGGAGTGAACACACTCCCTCTTAGACAACCATAATTCCTCGTGATTAAGGGATATTATACTGAAATTTTTAATGTATTATGTAATACAGACAAAAAGGATGAGGCATTATGGCCATGAATTATTAAAATAACTACATAAGCTTTCCTTTTTCATAAATATATTCGTAGGGAGGAAGCTCAATGGCAGGAACAGCCATCGCATGGTTGCCTTCCTTCATTTTCCTTTCCCTGTGTTGCGCTGGTACAAGCTTCGTGTAGTCCCTCACTCTGTGAACTGCCGGCAGCTTAGTTCTGCAGTGAAGTCATCTACATTATTTATTTGTTGCGTGAGTGTTTTTAGGCTTTAAATCAGTGCGTAATTGTCTTGTGTTGAGTGAGAGTTGGTTGTATATTGCATACTATTTGTCTGTACTCCATTATGTTCGTACTGCACAGAAGTTGTTACTGAGGATTTTGGTGTTGTGGTGTGCAGCGATACGTCATGGCATAACCTGTACTGATAAAAAAAGCCGTGTGTTTTATTTGTGCTTGGTTGTTTATTTAGCTGTTCCTTCGTAAACGAATTTTAATTTTAACACTTCTTTCACAGTCGCACTTAATGTTTACTATTTGTTTTGTGAGCGATACGACAGCACAGTAGTACCCCGCATTGCCTGGGGAAATTTATTAAATGCAATTAAATGCATCCCTCACCCCTCGAGTTCATAATGTTCTTTTCTATTTTCTCCCCAAATTTGCCTTACACTTCAATGCTGAGGACTTTTACGTGCCGTAGTTTACCTCTGATTCTCTACAAACCAAAAATAGCCCCTGTAAACTGCCGTCCCCTTTAGTTCATAAAAATAATTTGCAGCTTAGTTTCTTCCGCTTGTTATCTTGAACTTAAATACTGAATTTCACAAATTTAGGCCTATATGCCTCCTTTTCCGTAATGCAGTTGAACAGAGCCGTTCGATATGGCAACCCTGTTGTCATAAGATCAGTACTGTTTTCTTAACATGGGATGAACTATAGATTCAAGTATTGTTACGTGCCACCTCTGCCGTAGCACCGTCGGTATTTCCTGGAAGAGATGAGTAAGTCAGGCCGAAACTCTCCCAGTCGGTCCGATGACGTTGCCAGCCTCTCCTCTATTGTTCACTTCGTCTGGTTTCCAAGTGCGCATTCTCAAACACGAAACGAGAATGTTCCATTTCAGCCGTGGCCTATACTAGGAACTGTCCCGGCATTCGCCTTAGTACAGGAGAATGGAAAACCACGGAAAACCATTCTCAGGACAGCCAACGATGGGGAGCAGCCTCTCTCCGTCTCCCGAATATAGAGACGTAGAGCCACGGTAGAGCCGTGGCTATCTGTGGGCCGAGATCCACTCTGCATCCGCCGACCATCCAAGTACTTCATCATCTATATACGTACATATAAAATAAGAGTTGTGCCTGTACATTGCTCAGAATTTAAAACTAATGGTATTTTTGTTGATTAGAAAAATGAGAAAAAGTCGTAACGGAACGATCGCTTTAAGTATAAGACAAGAGGGAGTCATGAAAAAAAGGAAGGGCTCCTTCTGCATAAGATGCCCTAATATCACAGAGTCGGAAGAAAAGTGAATGTGAAGACCTACAATATCGAAAACTCATAAAATTGATCAACAATAACATTACATTGAACCACTGTTTATGTGATATGCTTTGTCCGAGACGGCGATGGCTTTGTCTCTTATTGCTACTCATGTCCGGTAGATGGGATTACTGCTGTGTACCGAGTATAACACCCTGCCTGAATATTGGCGGTTCATCATAGTATTCCAACTATTTTATCCCTACTTTGAGGCGCTGATTAAAATGAGCAGTGTGCACGCTTAAAGGAATAAAGGCAGAGGTTGTCAGCGGCCTGGTCATTCCAGATCTGAAACTTTGGACCGCTAAATCGGCAGCGTAGTACTGTTCGTTAAAAGAGAAAATGCGCGGGTTTTTTTTTAATTTGATCTAGTATTTCATATGATAACATTCCTTTTAATCGCGAAATTTCGTCTGACTTGATTGTAATGACCTAGAAAAGTAGTTCTGCTGTTACACTGAAAATTCTCTAACTCAGTGTTCACATGAGAAAATGCGTTCGGTGATTTCCCCGTCGCGTTTATGGGGTAACGTTAAGAGCTTTGCAATTTAATACAATCTTACTCACAACGTGTACACTACTCAACCTAGAATTATGTATACAGTGTAGAATTCCGTAGCGAGGCACGGGTACATCAGCTAAGGATATAAAAGGAGGCTAGTCGCGAACGGTGAGTGAGTAGTTTCAGTGGGACGGCTATAATGCCGGTTGTCTTCAGTGTTGGTGTGGTGGGTGTCATCGATGTGTTGGAGTACTGTGTGTGTACTGCCTTAAGCTACTCGTCCACGATGCAACTAAAATGGCATGCAACTTCGATTTGAGCAAGAAAAGTTGAGTGGCTTCGTGTAAACAGTCATGCAATTCGAAAAGTTGCACGCGCCACTCGAATTCTGCGCAACTTCCAAGTGGCGTGCAAAGTCAAAAGTGGCATCGTGTACACAGCGGAAGAGAGGAAGTTGCGCCATCTGAAAGTAGCGTGAAAAGTTTAGATAATTTTTGTGGCGCAACTTTCTCACGTGGCCGTCTGCTGTGACATTATACTGATGTTTGAGAGGGTCACACTCGGGAATAAATTAACGTAAGTACGTGCCTGTATATATTGTAAATGAAATATAACATGCCTCAAAATAGATACCCATCTTAGTAATAATTGCATAATTTACGTAAGTTCATTTACAGGTTACAGTGTCTCAGAACACGAAATGAACGAGGGAGATGACGAGAAAGCTGATATATTTAGTTGAAACACAAGAATGTTTATGGAAGGTTGAGGCAACGGACTACAGAAATAAACAAAAACGGCAGAGAGCGTTCATCACGATGTAAATAGCATCACAAACTTCAGATATTACACGTCAAATAGAGCATGTCAGTATCAATGACTGATAACTGTCACCTGTAACAAAACAAAATGTAGGAAATTACAATAAGCTAAAAGAAATGATCCTTGTGTGTACTGTATAAAATCCATATTTTTAAAAAAATCGGCTTACCTGTTGCTAAATATCTCAAGGCGTTCCGTTGGTGATATTCATTTTCTCATTAGCGTGTCTTTCTTTTGTATCAACCGCGCTGCTCTTCTCAGCAGATATTCAAAATCAGCCGCTGACTTTCGCAGGATATTCTTGCAGAAGACTTGGTCTTCCATGTACAATTCCTGTGGCAAGTTATTAACAACACCACAATGTTCACGACCTAAAATCCGTTTCCTCATCCAACATTTCCGTTTCGCTCTTTCTCGTCTTTATTTTCGTCGCCATAATAAAATCAGCGATAAGAAAGCCGCCGAAAACACCTCGCCAGAAGACATGCTTGCTACTATCAACACTCACATCCGCTAGAACAGCTGACGAGGAAAGTTGCATGCGAGAAAACTTGCGCCACTTAAATAGCGTGGTGTAAACACTCGGTGCAACATTTCCTTGGGCGCGCAAGTTTTCGTGTTGCGCAACAAGAAAAAAGGCAAACTTGCGTGCTGTGTGTAAACAGTCCCTGCCATTTTTCTTGCGCAACACAAAAGTGGCATGCAAGTTTTGTTGCATCGTGGACGAGTACCTTTAGAGTAATGAGTGGAGTACGGTGTGTGTGTGGCCTTGGAGTACAGAGTGGAGTACTGAATGTGCACCAGGGTGGAGTCAGTGTATGAAACAGTAGGTGTATGTATACTTGCAACAATGTTAATTATCGTTGTTGTAAGGAGTATGGCAGTGCTGTCTAGCACTGTTAAGTTGTTGCTGCTATATGACCTCTGTTTTGTTATGAGTGTTGGGTAGTTCACTGTGTGGAGCAATCACGTTGACTGTGAGTTAATTGAATTGACTGTGTTAACTCTGGAAATCATCGGATACGTCTGAAGTCGAACTACAGTAATTGAACAGCAGTCGTGTGCTGTGATGATCAACATCCCTAAGTCGAACCTGTCTGCGTGCAGCTGCTGTGCGAAGTGACTGAGCGTGCACAGCCAAGTGAAAGAGAGGTCTGTCAATCAGGATTATCCACGTCCATGCAATACCGGCGTGCCGAACTACTTACTGTGAGGAGGGCAGAGACGTTGTAAATAGACAGCAATTAGTGGAGTGCGGTCATTCATGGTTGAATGTGAGTGTGTGTGTGTACTAATTGGGTCATTCTGAATTGAAATGAATCGATAAAATATACAGTGTTTTATTCGTAACAGTGTGTTCCATTGCAATAAATGAAATTAATCTTTCAGGTAACCAAGGTTTAGTCAAATATCTAGTCTCACGAAACAAAAATATTTGGGAAACACTGTTCTAAGGTCTTTCATGATTACAACTGTTTCGTAAAACAAACTCGTGACTAAAGCACTTAAGGAACTTAACTTGTCAACTAAATAACCTTCAGAACTTGATTCGTGTGGTCAGCGAGACTAACTTGGTTGGCTTTCATGACCGGACCGCTGTCTCTCGTTTCAGACAGCTCCTCGGTTAGTCCCAGGAGGCCTAGTGAACCCTGTTACAGCCCTCAGTCCAGGACCAATAACCCTGGACTGCCCAGGAGTCAAACCACCGGGGATTTTGGATAAGAGGCCGGAACGCTACCCTTACACTATTCTTTTACCTAATTGAGTGTTCATAATTTCTGAAACTGGTATCTTAAAAAAGAAAAATCGTTTCTATAGGTTACTAAATTCAGCATTTTATTTCATTTTGCGTACCGGTAACCGAGAAAATGTTTAGTTCTGAAATTCCCTTGCTCGAAGCAGGTTGGTAGAAGAGAAATTGGTTAGGCATTCCATCCCCCCCCCCCTTCCACCTCCCGCTCAAAAGCAGCTTGATTCGCACTGTGACTACTATGCACTTTATCTGCTTGTTTTGAAACAAACAATGATATTGCGCCAAAAAGTAAGTTCCCAGGAGGGAACCATAATGTAGTTTCACCGATTGCGAATTTTAAAGTATGCAAGTTCTTTAGGCCTTTCCAGTCGTGAAATTACCAACATTTCATCCCAGTGTGGCAGCGGGCTCATCACTTGGGGTGACGCTCCTTTCTAAGACGTTGATGTAAAAGTCAAAGACAGGTATTTGTATAAGTGGAATCCATCTTAGTATTCTGTCACTGCATGGTCCTACAAAAGGGACTAGCAGTTGTATCTCGTCGGCACACTAGTCGTCAGCAGCTGGGAAAGGTGTGGCAATCAAACTGACAAGCCCGGTGCCACACTGAGGTGAAACGTCGGTAATTTCACGAGTGAAAAGGCCTACAGAGCTTGAATTCGTTAATGATATTGTGGTAAAGCAACCTGAGTCATTTGTTGTTCATGGCGAGATCACATATCGTCACTTAACTCGTCGTATCAATCCAAATTCAAATTATGATGCATACTGTTCCACAGAACGAGTTGGTGGTGCGGTTAGGGTCGCGTAGCTGTTAACTTGCATTTGGGATATGGAGGGTTCGAATCCCACCATCGGCAGCTCTAAATATCGTTTTCCACGGTTTCCCATGTTTTCAAACCAAACAAATGCTGGGAATGTAACTTAACGAAGGTCATAGCCAGTACCATCCCAATCCTATCATTCTCTCTTCCTTACGTCGCCAATAACCTCGATATGTTAGTGCAGGGCCTCTCAAACGCCCAAAATCTCACGCGTGCAAACTGAGGCACAGAGTTCCTGTGCACAGAGCATCGGTCCCACTCGGCTCGGCTAGGACCAACAATTCGTCTCTGGGCTACTCGGCTAAGCTTTGCTCAACTCGGCTCGAATTTGGAGTGCTACGGAGCAAGTGAGGAAGGAGGGAAAAGCGGAGCGAGCGAGACAGGCGTGGGGAAAGAGAGAGACAGTGCTATTGCTCCAAATCGAGGAGTGGGGGGTCTGCAGTGCACTGCAATACACTGGTGAATGCACACTGAGAAGCCCTGTAAGTTATTGTGACGTTAAATCACTAGCAAACAAAAGGAAAACTGTTCCACTCACTATTAGCATTCTTATCGACAAAGAGAAAAGAATAATTAATTAATAAATGATTAACAACACTGTTTCTCAGTATGATGTGTCACCAGGCACGACAGCAAACCAATCAATAGAAAATGATTAGCTAATCCCTTGAAGTCGAGCACCATGAACACTGTACACATTGACAGCACTTCATGTAATGAGAATGTCAGTGTGTTTGATAATATATCAAAGAAATAAATCAATACTAAGTCTCTACTTTACTTATTCTGGTTCAAATTTTCGAGATACCTAATGACGTCATTTTTATATTCATCAGATACTGTAGAATACTTTTTACCGAGCTCGATAGGTGCAGTCGCTTAAGTGCGGCCAGTATCCAGTAATCGGGAGATAGTGGGTTCGAGCCCCACTGTCGGCAGCCCTGAAAGTGGTTTTCCGTGGTTTCCCATTTTCACACCAGGCAAATGCTGGGGCTGTACCTTAATTAAGGCCACGGCCGCTTCCTTCCACTTCCTAGGCCTTTCCTATCCCATCGTCGCCATAAGACATCTCTGTCGGTGCGACGTAAAGCAAATAGCGAAAAAAAAAAGAATACTTTTATATGGATATCACTCTCCTGTACAGGGGTCGATTAATCAACTAATTCATTCATTACGCTTAATGTTCTTAACAAACAGGGTGAGTCAGCTAAAATGTCCTCGTCAAATAACTCGTAGAACGTTCAAGTTGAAAATCTTATTTCACTTTCTGCAATGTCACGAAGGGTCTCATAGTCCAACGTGGGAGTACTTTTCCAGAGTGTCGGTATCTGCAGAGATAACTGTGATGTTTTTTTTAAATGTAACCACTGTATTCTATGCCTGGCATTGGAGTCATAGGCACAGTAAATTCAGATATATGATTGTGACAAGTAGTTCTCTAGAAAAATGGAATGTCTTCAAACATGCTTCATTCGCCAGTCGCAGGCAAGCCTATTCGAATGAATCACGAACCAGGCGGCCAAAGCACACGCTACGTATAACACTTGAGCTTTTTGACTTACACGGTTCCTCCACCTACTTCTGATAACTAGGGGGCATTTGAAATAAAGTCAAAGTAATAATGTAACACGAATTACATACCTGTATTCAATTTACCTGTCACGTGTGGTATGGTAATACTAAAAGTTTTAAATAATGCAAAGTTATCACAGTTTATTTACGTATCAGGCTGCTTGGCTGAATGGTCACTATAGTGGCTTTCGGTTCAGAGAGTCACTAGTTCTATTCCCGGCTTGCCCAGTGTTTGTTTAAGTCAGTATAGTTAATTCCCTTGGCTCGGGACTGGTTGTCTGTGTTCCTCTTAATACACATGTAATTTTCTACATACAGTACTAACTCACCGCACTACAACCAGCACAGAAACATACACTATAATACAATCCCTCCACACTGATTAAGTGGCTGTGCGGTTTGGGTCACGTAGCTATCAGCTTGCTTTCGGAAGAAATTGGTTCGATTCCCACTGTCAGCAACCCTGAAGATGGTTTTCCGTATTTCCCATTTTCAATAATAATAATGTTATTTGCTTTACGTCCCACTAACTACTTTTTAAGGTCTTCGGAGACGCCGAGGTGCCGGAATTTAGTCTCGCAGGAGTTCTTTTACGTGCCAATAAATCTACCGACACGGGGCTGTCGTATTTGAGCACCTTCAAATACCACCGGACTGAGCCAGGATCGAACCTGCCAAGTTGGGGTTAGAAGGCCAGCGCCTTAACCGTCTGAGCCACTCAGCCCGGCTTTCCCATTTTCACACCAGGCAAATGCTGGGGCTACCTTCATTAAGGCTACGGTCGCTTCCTTCCCACTCCAAGCCCTTTCCCATCCCACCGTCGCCATAAGATCTATCTGTATCGGTGCGACGTAAAGCGGTTAGCAAAAAAAGAAAATCCCTCCACATAGGATTGGTACCAGGAAAGGCATCAAACCACATAATGTGCCGAACCTAATGAAATTGGGAGAAGGCCAAAAAAGAAGAAGAAGATCATAGGGTACTTACGAGCACATTAGAATGAATACCTAGCTGTCAGATAAAGGTGGAGGGTCACTGTATGCCAAGAGGCTCTGGATTCATATGTAGCTTATGCCTTGACCGCCTAGTTAATTATTTGTTTGAACAGAGTGGCTAGTGAAAGAAGCGTGTTTGAAGATATTCCATTTTCTCAAGAACTATTGTATTTGTCGGATTTTAGAAACAATCACACCTCTGAATTTACAATGTCCGGGCTCAAAACTGCGCCGTTCTATTTAAAAATCAAAGTTAGTGCCGTTATCTGGGCAGATATTGACACTTTAGTAAAATGCTGCAAGTTCGATTAAGAGCCCCCTTATAAGTGAAAAAATTCGATCATTTAACTGTTTATGAGCTTTTTAGGTGAATATTTTAGCTTATTCGACCTGCATCTACCAACAACACCATGTACTTACCGTATGTACCTACCGTTTGGCATATTGTCCCTTAAGGAAAGCTGGAAACCTAAAGTCGAAAGTCTCAATTTTTGCATTTTCATCCCACAAAATAATTTCGAATTTGTTAAAAAAGCTGGTTCTAGAACCAAGTTCTTTTTTCTAAGTCATAGCTGAAACCTTCGTCTGTGGCCATATTGTGCTGTAATAATAATAATTGTTTCGCACCTCTCTCTCTCTCTTTCTCTTGGCACAGGCCATGGTGAAATATAGCTCTGCCGGGTTGAGTGGCTCAGACGGTTGAAGCGCTGGCCTTCGGACCCCAACTTGGCATGTTCGATCCTGGCTCAGTCCGGTGGTATTTGAAGGTGCTCAAATACGTCAGCCTCGTGTCGGTAGATTTACTGGCACGTAAAAGAACTCCTGTGGGACTAAATTCCGACACCTCGGCGTCTCCGAAAACCGTCAACGTAGTTACTGGGACGTAAAGCAAATACCATTGTTATTATTAAAATATGGCTTCCACTGAATTCTGTCTCATCTATGTTTTTGTGCAGTATGGAAACTGCTGAAATATGAATAGTGCTGAATATTTACCTCCAGAGTACGACCTGTACGTCTGGGTGATGTGGAAAAGGAGTTTCAATAGCACTTTTTGGTTCAATGAGGTAAGCAATGTCTAACTAGACTAATTCACTCTTCATCTTGTATAGCACATCTCGCAATACCTCTGTCAACGAGTTTTCTTTTTGCGTTAACATCACCACCATCAGTGGTGCTATCTAAGGATTCAATCAGCGTCTGGGTGGATGACTTCAGAGACAGTCCGACTCCGTGGCTAAATGGTTAGCGTGCTGCCCTTTGGTCACAGGGGTCCCGGGTTCGATTCCCGGCAGGGTCGGGAATTTTAACCTTAATTGGTTAATTTCGCTGGCACGGGGGCTGGGTGTATGTGTCGTCTTCATCATCATTTCATCCTCATCACGACGTGCAGGTCGCCTGCGGGAGTCAAATCAAAAGACCTGCATCTGGCGAGCCGAACTTGTCCTCGGGCCCTCCCGGCACTAAAAGCCATACGCCATTTCATTCTTTTTTTTTTTTTACTTCACAGACAGACAAAACCTACTCCGTTTTTCATATTAAGCTGCTTTGAAATATCTGCATTTCCTAAATCAATACGCTAGAGCAGGGGTTTACAACTTATAAGGGCTCGAACGTCACATTAGAAAGGCGTGATCGAGGGCCGCACTTTAATAATAGGCCAATTTTCATTAAATTATGCAAATAGAACAGAGGTACCAGTGTGAAAAAATAAAATGCACAGTTCAACTGAAACGAAGGTTTAATCGTTTTAATTGCTTAAAACATTATTTTACAATTGCATAATAGAATGAAATTTAAAATTAAAAACTTTTCTTCTTCTTTTCTTCATGGGGCCTCTGAATATTAGTTCCCAATTAACGTCGACCTCTAAGATATTTTGCTACCATGTTTTTCCATCATTCCCATCTAGATATACCTGCTCCCTTCACAAAGCTGCAGGTTGTTCTTATTGGGTCTTCTTGGATTGTTTCTCTCTCTTCACCTGGTAGTCGTAGAGCGGAGAGTCTGATTCTACCCAGCGCCTCATATTCGAAAAGTATGTGTTCAGCTGATTCCTCTGCTTCATTGAATTTCCTACATATATTGCCTCTTATTACTCCAATTCTATGTAGGTGTTTGTTCAGATGGCAGTGTCCTGTGAGCAGTCATTCTACCCATCTTATATTTTCTCTGCTGAGTTTCAACAGTTCTTTAGTATGCTTCCTGTGTGGTCCTTTTATCAGTTCCTTTGCAAGCCTGCATCCTGAAGTATTTTTCCAGTTCTCCACTTGTTCCTTTTGTACCCATTTTCCTATGTAGTGTCGGACTTGTCCATGGGAAATCCCGCATATAGGTTCTGGGCCTACAAAATGTGTTTCTGCCCCTTTCCTGGCCATTTTTGCCTTTTCATTTCCTTCTATACCTGCATGCCCTGGTACCCATATTGTTTTGACAATGTTGTACTTTGAGAGCTTCAGAAGAAGTGAATGGCAGTACCAGACAATTCTGGATATCATCCGGACTGCTTCTAGTGCCTTAATGGCCGCTTGGCTGTCCGTAAAAAATAAAACTGTTCTTATATAAAAACGGTTGCACCCCAAAACAATTAAATTTTGAAGAAGAGCACTCAAGAATGTCAGTTCATGTGAATTAATAATTAACAAATGGCAGAAAAGGGAAAAACTAAAGACAAACTGAAATTAATAACGTAGTCAAAAGAAAACTTAAAAAAGGAAAATTTAATGGTAGTGCTGTGGTCGATCAACTACTTATATCAATGAGCGAACGTCCACTTCCAGCTCTCTTGATAATCTCATAAGGTGGAGCAAGGAAGAGTCTGCAAGTCGACTTTTGTACTGATTTTTTAATTAATTTCATAGAAAGAAAAAAACACTTTCACATATGTACGTACTTCCCAACATTTAAATTCTTTTTAATCTAAATTGTCTTAAGTTTGGATATTTTTCGATGGATAGCAGTTTGAAAAAGTGATTCCTTTCCTTGTCTGGTCCAAATCCAAAGATCTTCCTTGTGAAGAGAATATTGATATTCAATTATAAAAACCTAAAATCCTAGCAATGTACTTCCAATAGTACTTCCCTGAAAATGCCTTCGAATCTGCAGCGCTGTGTACCAGTCAGTACTACCAGCAAGAGAAGAATGAAAACCTGAAACCACCTCCTATACTAATGGAAATGAAAGAACTTTTTGTATTCATTGTATGCTTGGTTGCATCAAATTTCCATGGCTAAGGTTTGTAGAGAGTAGAAAGTTCGAAATTTGTCAAGGCTCATTTTCCCCCAAATTTTGGATTTGGATTTTTAAAATCAATAAAATATAGTCTAGATGAAGTGAATACATGAAAACAGGAAATAATATTAAAGAATGAATTAGTACTTAACTAGGGTCTGTAATCCGTTTGAAAATTAATAATTTTTTGAACGAGATACGAAATAGTTTTCGTAAATTTTCGTCATATTTCTTTTTTTTTAATTTCCAAAACGTTTTCGTGGGCCACTTCTTGGAAACTCTTGCGCTAGATAATACTAATATTACCACTCATTTATAAAAACAACTTGTTTACACTGGTATCATTGCCATAAATAACATAAGTGTCCCGAATGAGGTACTTGGAGATTCAGTATTTAATTGGATAAGCATTGGCAGTGAATTGCTGTACCTTGATCACAGTTTCTAGTATTTATGTTTTCAATATATGAATATAATTCAAAACCGCTTCTATAGTGTATTTCTGTGTGCATTAGAACCTTAAAACAATTAAAATAACTCGAATAAAATCGAGACAAATATTTATAATTAAATTAGGCCAATTTATAATACTCATACTCTAAAACTAATTTAAGTAAAATGAATTTATAAATCTAATTTTAGCCACAAAGCTCACTTAATTCTGTTTCTAGGCGTATGGAGAAAGATAGCAACATGAAGAGGAACGCAAATTCAATGACAGGTCATGGCGGAACCTGGGAGCAACAAAAAAAGAGACGGAGGAATCAAAATGTGAAAAAAGACAACCACAAATCCATTATGATAAAATGAACACTAACAGCTTAAACCAAGCTGAAGAAAAGAAAGATTAAGGAGTAATTTTTGAAAGTAAACTTATGTTCAACATACACATACCGTAAATAAGGCCTATACGATCCTACGCTTTCTAATGAGAAACACAAACAAATGCAAAAATGCCAAAGCTATTTTACAGGTATACAATTCACTAACTAGAACAGTAAGAGAATATGTATCTATAGTCTGGAATCCATCATGTAATAAGGATATAAAAGAAATAGAAAATGTTCAAGCTAAATTTCTAAGATATCTGTATTTCTGTATCTCTAAAACTGGAGCAAAATATGTGGCATATAATAACTTAATAACACATTTTAGTATAGATAAGTTGTATACTAGGAGAACATGAATGACTCTAAAATAGGCCTATCTACATCGACTTCTCAAAGGCAGAGTAGATAACCGAGAAGTACTTCACCAAATAAAACTGTATGCACCATTTAGAAGTAACAGAAATATATTTTTTATTAAAAGGTCAAACACAAATCACCATATGAACTCACCTTTAAAAAGCCTATGTCAATCAATTTAAAAATGCCAAACGCGGACATAGGCCTATTAGGCGTGGAGTGTGTCTTCTTAAGGTTAATCTGAAGAGAACTCACACGGAGAGGAAACATAGATTAAATACAAATTCACACTTGTGTACGGTACCGTTGATATGAATAGTTTTAGTCCTTAGATTAATTTAGATTTAAAATGTATATTTTAGGAGAGGTTAAAATATTAACTACCGGGCGAGTTGGCCGAGCGGTTAGGGGCGCGCAGCTGTGAGCTTGCATCCGGTAGATAGTGGCATCGAAAACCCACTGTCGGCAGCCCTGAAGATGGTTTTCCGTGGTTTCCCATTTTCACGGCCGCTTCCTTCCCACTTCTAGGTCTTTTCCATCCCATCGTCACCATAAGACCTGTGTCGGTTTGGCGTAAAAGAAATTGTAAATAATAATAACTTTAAACACAGACTTACCACTGTCCACAGTTCATAAGTATAGTATTAGTTTTCACATTTTAATTTTCATTGTAGATTATTTATAACATTGGAAATACGAAATGTTCTGTTAAGTAGGCAGAAATGCCTGTTACACAATGCATGTATGTTGGATATTCAGCCCAAAGGCTGGTTTGATCCTTCATAGCTCCGCTAACAGCTGTCATAAATAGCCTAGGCGTCACTGAAGAGGCGTACCAGGGAAATGAGGAGTGAGGTAGTTTCCCGTTGTTTTCCTCTGTTACACAATAAAATAAAATAAAACAGCACCTAACTTCCAAACTCATAATTTTATATTGACTCACTCTCTCACTCACCCACTAAGAAGCTTATCCTGCATCAAAGGCCAGGACAGATGCGAGCGTATCTCCCTTGCATTGGAATCGTAGACGCAGAATATCGGAACCTCACAGTTCGTCTTCAGAAATGGCTTTGATACTAGAGGCATTATTCAGTTGCACGTATTAGTCCAATATTGATGTTTTTGCTTGTTTCATAGACAACGAAAATGCTTTCTATACAGTCCGCCATAATGAACTCATGAATATTCTTCGAACTAGGGGTTGATGGGCGGGACATTCTTATTATTGGTAATCTCTACTGGAACCAGAGTGCTGGCATAAGTGTTGACCGGTCGTGTCTCGGAAGAAATGTCAATTATGAAAGGAATTCGGCAGGCTGTATTATTTCACCAATGCTTTTCAACATATATTCAGAAAAAATTTTCGAGATGCTATTTACGGAAAGATTCAAAGAGGTGTGGCTAACGGAGCCATCATAAAATAATAACATCAGGTATGCCGATTACACTGTCCTACTTGCAACTAAAGTCCACGATCTACAGAACTACTTAATGTTGTCATTGAAGACATTGCCGAGCTGAGTGGCTCAGACGGTTGAGGCACTGGCCTTCTGATCCGAACTTGGTAGGTTCAATCCTGGCTCAGTCCGGTGGTATTTGAAGGTGCTCAAATACATCAGCCTCGTGTCGGTAGATTTACTGGTACGTAAAACAACTCCTGCGAGACTAAAGTCCGGTACCTGGGCGATTCCGAAAACTCGTAAAAGTAGTTAGTGGGACGTAAAGCAATTATTATTATTATTATTATTATTATTATTATTATTATTATTATTATTATTATTATTATTATTATTATTATTATTATTATTATTAACACTGAAGACAGCAACGCCATGGGCTTGAGGCTGATTGTAAAAAAGGACGAAATGCATAGTTGTAAGTAGGAAAGAAGATGATATTCGTGGTAGTCTCAAAGCAGAAAAGGACCGGATCACGAGAGTGGCAACATTTAATTACCTGGAATGGAACAATAATGACGATTGAGACCCTGCTCCTGAGATACGATGCAGAACTGAGCAGGCCAGAACTTCTTTCTAGAAACTCGAAAAACTTTTGACAAGCCGTAACCTTTCCATTACGCTACGGAGACGTCTACTCCAGGGCTATTTTTTCACCATCCTACCATAGGAGTTGAGGCAGAGACACTAACTGAGACCACGAGCAGGAAATTGCAAGCGTTGGAAATGTAGACGTACCGAAGGATACTGAAGATAACTTGGACAACTGAAACGACCTAAATAGAAGTTTTGCATCGTATGAACAAAGAACCAGAAATTCTCACTGTCATCAAAAGAAGGAAGCTAGAATACTTTGGTTATATGATGCAGAACGGTAAGTACCAACTTCTACAAGTAATTCCCTAAGGGAAAATTAATGAAAAAAAGAAAACGTTGTCCGGGGCGAAGTAGAACATCGTGCCTCGGCAACATGAACCAGTGGTCTGGGGTGACGAAGTTCACTCTGTTTAGAACAGCTATGAAGACGGCTATCGTATCACGAATAAGAATAAAACAACGCGGCTGGTTCTTAGTTCAAAATGCTCTCACTGGAAAACAACGATGCGTACGAATAATGTATTTAATTACCTTATTGGTGTAGCGTTAGGGGCTGCCTGGCCGAGGGGGTAAAGGCGTGCTCGGTTCACCCGGAAGGACGTGGGTTCGAATCCCCGTCAGGAAGTCGTAAAATTTAAGAAACGAGATTTCCACTTCCGAAGGTGCATATGGCCCTGAGGTACACTCAGCCTACACCAAAAATTAGTGCCAGGTTAATTCCTGGGGACAGAGGCGGCCGGGCGTATAGCTAACCACTCTACCCCATCAAGTGCCGCGGTTAACAATGGTGGAAGCCTTTACCTTCCACTCCTCTAAGGGCCTTCATGGCCTGTACGGAGGTCTTTGTCTTTTTATTGGTGTAGGATTACATAGGTCTACGTCAGGTATTTGCATTGAAATATATTTTATTTCGGTAATCTTCAGTAATTTACGTAAGTAACAGTTGAAGCTGATAGCAACGACGAATCTTACTTAATTCTGTTATATTTTATTTTTAGAGACCAATTTTATATGATTTCAATTATAATGTACGTACACATGACTTCTAATGGCGCGAAATATCCAACTATCTTGATGCAATCCCACTAAGGACTCTGTACTCGACTACTTGTCAGTGTAACACATGCATGGGGTTCACGAACCACAAGTGATTCTTAAACTTCACGCAAACTACAGAAGGTCATTTGAAAATCCTGTGCACGACCAACCGGCGAGGGTAAGACTGGATTTGTAGCTAGAATTAATATCAGTGTAAAATGGTGTCTTTTTAAACGTATATGGCACGGTAAAAGTTCGTGTGAACGTATTCAAACGTTCTTCAGTTGCTAAACAAATAAAATTAAGATTATTTGCAGCTAAAATTTTGGATATGCTTTCTCCTTATTATTAGTTTGAACAACTGCATTCACAAATGAAATACTCGTGTTACTACACAGGTTTCTATTACGTCCCTAATGGGGATGGTGGGCCTCAGAGTGTGACAACCTCTCTCAGGCCAGGAGATTTGTGGCGGTGGTGAGATGTGCGGTGAAGGTGAGAGGGGAGTAGCCGTGGCCTATAGAAAGAACTATACCGAAATTTGCCTTAGTGAGGAGAATTGAAAACTACGGAAAAATCATTCTCAGGACAGCTGACGGTGGAGACCAGTCCCACTCCGTCTCCCGAATGCAGAGCTGTCGAACCACGGAAGATCCGTGGTCGCCACTCGTCTGCTCGGTCGGTTAGGATGCAGGGCTGTCGTGGCAGCCGAAGCCCACTCCATATTAGCCAACGAAAATGAACTATTCCCAGTCAAAATTCAGACCTTGTGTGACTGACGAACAACTCTTCGTATAGCTGAAAATACCTTTAACTGAAATAAACCAAGATTGTACTGAAATAATTACAAGTGTAAAAGGAACTAACTGAAAGTAAAACTGTGTGATTTATTATTTGTTTACTGTAGTCGTAATGTACTTATAAACCGCAATCAGTATTTTTTTCCAAGAATCAGCAACTGCCAATAAACCGCCATTTATGCTTCCACCTAGCGATTCTTTCCGAACTACGTTGTATTTGTTGGCTTTGTGGGTTGCTCAAATGGTTCGAGGTTTGCACATACTAAAGACTATTCTACTGAGATTTTCGGACTCATCGGGTAGTCCGAGGAAACAGATGAGTAAAAGGGCACGGGTCCTGAAGTTTCGTATCCAATTATTGAATATCAGATGTAAATGACATTTAGTGAGAATCATTAGGGGCTGTTTGTGCTAAAATAACCATATACGTTACCAGCGATGCGATAAACTCCAAAATGAAATTTGCATTTATCGCAAAGATTCCGCACGCCGTAAACTTGATCTTGGAGATAGTTAAATGTTGAGAGAATGACATCAAATCATCATAAATATGGTCCAGCGGCTCAGCCAATAACAGTTGATTGACGAGTGTCTGAGAATAATTAACCTGGGCTTCTGTATAGTGACATGATGCTGCGATAACCAGTACATGCACTGCAAACACGGCTGTATTTATCAAGTAGATAACGATTATCCTCACTGAGAGAGTAACAAACAACACATATCCCACGGTGGACAAGATGGACAGAAAGAGGACCATCAGCTGAATCGTTACTAGAAAGCCAAAAGTAGAATTCACTATCTGGCTTGAACTGTACAGTCGAGAGTACACTGATCTGAGTGTTTTTACATCACATTTCTTGTATGCTATTGGGAAAACATTGATCACATGACATGGTACACGTCTTGCCTGATGAAGGCGAGATATTTCATGTATACGCAGCGAACATTCTTCACTCTGTAAACAAACTATGTCCTCAAGATTCTGGTTAAGGACCCTGAGACGCTGCCTTATTGCAAGCACGAGATTTACATATTGCATTGTTATTGCATACGAAATCGTGATTGCGATTAATTCACCTACCATGTTCACCATGTACGTATATGTACTGTTTGGATAAATGAATGCATATTGAACGTAATATATTATATCCATGGAGGTAACACACAACACTTGGATTGTAATATAACGTCTAGTTTTCATGTAAAATTGAGCTATATCTATCCCTAAGAGGCTGTCAACAATAGTAATGTTCTCTATGAATTTTGCGAAACGAGGTATATTTACCGTGGCGTGAAGAATAATCCCACTAATTACCAGAACGTTTAACAAGACCTCGTGGACGAAACCTGATATAAACTCGGGTAGTGGAGTATCCAGGTACCAACGTGCCAAATCCATTCCAAACTTCCAGACCACAAAGTTGACAATCAGGCAAAGTAACAGTGCACTGTAGAGTAGACCCCATGGGGAGGTTTGTAGTCCAGCAGATCCGCTGTATCTGTAAGGAGCAATTCCCAGTACTGCGCAGAGTAATCGTAGGGGAGTTACTGCTCGCATTAGCTCCATGTTTAACAGATGGCTCCGTCCTCTGATAGTGCTCTATATCGTAAAAATCTTCACATTTGAGTTAAATATTCTTCACTGATTGGCATCAAGGATATTACAAATAACCAGTGTCTCCTAATGATTACGAATTTAATCATGCAGAAAACTAATATCCATAAGTACATTCCTGCACAGAAGAAAATGGAAGGATAAACTGTACCCTTTTATTGCTCGCGGCACATCAACGATCTAGATGGCAACAACTTGGGACACTCGGTCCTGCATGAGCACATCTTGTCTTCAGCTCTTTGTAGGCTTGCAGTTGTACCACCATTTCATCCATGTTCTGGCATGTTTGAAGTCGTTAATTTGACACTGTTATGTGCATTATATTCACTTTTCATTAATCTAAGTTCAGGTTGGATGAGTTCTTGTTTAACAGGAGAAAAGCTGAAGATGAGTCATGACAGCACCAGAAGTGAGAACGAACTGATCAACGTTCAAGTGTCGTGAAAGCAGCATCGAGAAAAACAATATGGACAAGTAAGAGACTTCTTTCCGTGGAACAGAAAATGCGTGTGCATTTGTTTTAATTTCCAGCACGAATTGAGATTTTGTATAGGAAACGACAAGCTCAAGTTTCTCAATAACTCAGATCCTTTACTGTAATACGTAAGCCTACAAGTCTCCCGTACAATGAATCTCTTCATGGCCTAGAATATTTTCCTCCTATTCCTTTTTCAAAACAAGTATTGAGTGAAAATATTTATAGTACTGTTACCAGCAATATAATAAATGCTCGGAAGTTTAGTGACACACCTAGCGAATCTCGCGGAACAGTAGTGTGTCGTGGCATATCCGATGAGAACCGCTGGCGTAGAATGCGGTGCCGAAGGGACGAAACGAGTGCGGGGAAAGTACGGTAAGTAAATTCAGTAAATAAGTAGACACTGCGCATGGCTGGAGAGTGGGGATTGCTATAGATACACTGTCTATTTTACCACTTCCTTATCGTAGCACCCATTCTCCCTTCTAATTATTACCATTCGAAATAAGGAACAACTCTAAAACTATGTTGTTGTGCCTTCCCTCTTAACAATTACTGTCGCTTTGTAAGTGCGATATTGTCACCCAGTTTAGAACACGGCTAAAATAAGTTCGAAAGACTTTAAGACAAAATAAGGATACGTCTTGGCACCAGATATCAAGTCTAAAACTTGACAATCATCGGCAGAGATGGATGTACATTGTACGGTAAATAGAGTGGGTTCTTCTACAGTCATAACTACAGTAGAAGGCGGTAATTCCTGACGTAGTACATTGCGTTGGGTTTTACAGTAAAACAGTCCGTCTCCATGGCTGAGTGATCAGCTTCTTGGCCTTCGGGCTGGGTTCGATTCCTGGTCGCGTTGAGACTCGGCGACTTGGAATTTGTGCTGTCCCGAACATTCCTGCAACTCTCACACCACACAACACTGTCCATGCCACAGTAATATAGTGTCACATACACGGAAGAAGCCACCCACCTTCATCGGTGAGTCCCCTTTACAAGGGCTGCACTAGGCTAGCAATAGTCACACGAAATTTGTATTATTATTATTATTATATTATTATTAAGCATGACGTTTGTAAACCGCCATACTGTAAAGAAACAGTTTCTGCAGTAATTCTATCGAATGTTTCTTAATGAATACTACATAAACCTGTACTAGGTTGAGAAACTGAGCGTTTGATATTACAGTGAAACACAGAATAGAAATAGCTTTTAAATATTTCATTAAGACCTTTCCTCAAAGTGCATTGCCAGAAGAGTAGTAGATCAATAAAGCGTAATTACTTAATTCTCTCTTTACGAAGAGAACACTACATTTAGATATGTGAGCTGGTCCGCAGAGCATAGACTGACTGCCACGTAACACGGCATATACAGGCCTCAACATGGGAAGGTGTCTGGTGAGGGGAAGCGTTAGGCGAAAGACGGGCCCCTACTGCTTTAAATAAAGTTGCGTACTATCGTATTATAAATAAAATTCTAGGGCGTTCGCTGTCTGTAATGCAATTTATTTCGCCAAGTTTTGATATATTTATCCGTTTTAGGTGTCAACCCGAGATCATATCAGTAGTTTTTAGCTTTCGTGTCTGTGTGGTTGTTTGTTTGTTTGTTTGTTTGTTTGTTCCACCATCACGGGTAAACGGCTGAATAGATCTCAACCAAGCGTCATATTTAGCGTCTACTAATTCAGGAACATGTTTCCATATGCATATATTTAAAAATCACATATCAGACTGGAGGTTTATGGGAAGACCAGAAGAGGTTTCTTTTCAATTTTCTCTTGCACTGTTGGCTATATTTCGACCAAACTTTATATCTAGAGTCTACTCATCTAGGATCAGGTTTCGATAGCCTATGCATATTATTTAAAAATCGCTGAACAGACTAGGAGTTTATAGGAAGATCAGAAGAGTTCTACATTTTCTCTTACACTATTGATTATATCTCGACCAAACTTCATGTTTAGAGTCCACTCATCCAGGATCAGGTTCCAATATGCATGTCATTTAGATATCACTGAACAGACTGGGGGTTTAATAATAATGTTATATATGCTTTACGTCCCACTAACTACTTTTACGGTTTTCGGAGGCGCATAGGTGCCGGATATAAGTCCCGCAGGAGTTCTTTTACGTGCCAATAAGTCTACCGACACGAGGCTGACGTATTTGAGCACCTTCAAATACCAGCGGACTGAGCCAGGATCGAATCTGCCAAGTTGGGGTCAGAGACTGGGGGTTATACGAAGACCAGAAGAGTTTCTTTTTCAATTTTCTCGTACACTATTGCCTATTGTCCCCCTTTTCTACTATCAAGATAATCTGCCCCAGACTAGTCAGCCGCTCCCAGGCGTGATCAGTCCGAAGTATGAAAAATAACTTTAAAATCACACCCAGGATTTGATGAGGAACATATATCTAACATGGCCAAGATGAGGTCAACTAACAGCTATAAATAATACAAGGGGAGGCATGACATCAGTTTAGAGGAAAATATCATCATCATCATCTGTTTACCCTCCAGGTTCGGTTTTTCCCTCGGACTTAGCGAGGGATCCCACCTCTACCGCCTCAAGGGCAGTGTCCTGGAGCTTCAGACTCTTGGTCGGGGGATACAACTGGGGAGTATGACCAGTACCTCGCCCAGGCGGCCTCACCTGCTATGCTGAACAGGGGCCTTGGGGAGGGATGGGAAGACTGGATGGGATAGGCAAGGAAGAGGGAAGGAAGCGGCCGTGGCCTTAAGTTAGGTACCATCCCGGCATTCGCCTGGAGGAGAAGTGGGAAACCACGGAAAACCACTTCGAGGATGGCTGAGGTGGGAATCGAACCCACCTCTACTCAGTTGACCTCCCGAGGCTGAGTGGACCCCGTTCCAGCCCTCGTACCACTTTTCAAATTTCGTGGCAGAGCCGGGAATCGAACCCGGGCCTCCGGGGGTGGCAGCTAATCACGCTAACCACTACACCACAGAGGCGGACTAGAGGAAAATATATTTATTAAAATAAGCAAGAAAATACTAAATATTTTGAAAAATCATCAATGTGATAAAAAATACATTACTCAGATATTTATCAATGCTTGCAGAGTTCATCTTCAGGATCAAAAACATATTACATTTTAACAAGTGTACGCCGACACACATACGTAACATTTAGCAACAAAAATTCCTAAATTTTAGCGCTTCAAACACTGTGGCCTGCGTGCTCGCACTACGCTTCTGGCTGGTTTGTTAATTCCTTCTACTTTAGATGAGTATTCCCCCTTTCCTGCAGACTTTACATTGCAATGGGGGTCCCTAACCTTAAAGAAAAGACGTGTTTTAATTCACTTTGGGGTGAAAATAAGTTCTCTAACTGAACACCATAAAACATACGCTGAGTGGTAAAACACCCTATCAATATATACACCTCGACAGTGAGTATACTCATGAACACAAAATTAACCAACTGTGGGTCGGAACCACACACCAAAAGTAATCACATAAATGGCACAATATACGCACATAAAAGGACAAAAACATATTTTCCAGGCATCACCAAGAATAAGCATGCCGCATTCATGCAACTCTCACTCACACACAGTCTCGATGGAAAATATTCATGTGATGAATTTTACACTTTGAGCAATCACTTCCTATTCAACGTAGGTTCCTGAAATAGATCACATAACACAAAAAACAATCATCTGGTGGACCTTACAGCGTCACGCATAAATCAACGTGGTTTCCTTAAATAAATTACATGACACAAAATTCAAGAAAATAACAGAGTAGGCTTTTACCTTCAGCACATAACTCATCGTTGGTCTCTGGAAAAGATTACATGGCATAAATAATCCTCAGCGCGGTCATATCATAAAAGACAAGTCAAAATTAAACGTCGCGATATAAAAGTCTTGTCTACAGCATCAACCGAAGTGACATGGACAAACACCAACAAAATCAACACAAATAGGCCACTAAAATAAAACTCGCCTCGGTACAAACACACATCATCCTCGCCTACCACACGGCGGAATGACTCCAAAGCGGAGATGCCTTCTCCCAAAATTGCAGAAAATACCAAAACATAAGGGCCAAACCCTTAACACACGCTGCTCACAAGTCTACCCAAGTTAATCAAACACGAAAATGCAGGCCTTTTAGAATGAGGAACGCGTCCCCTTAATCATAATGACACAAAATATCAGATGTCCTAAAGTTGCCAAAACTGATACAAAAATAAATGACGTCGTCTTACTTTCGCTCTCAAGAAAAAACAACACCGTGCTAGTCACATACCAGAGCAGTCGCGCTCGTAACGTTAAATGTTAAATAAAATGGTCAAGTCTGTAATAAGACAATAACTAGAAATAGAGAAATTACCACATAGACATAGATCACGCGTTTCCAATATTTACAACTTAGTATTGAACCAAATACAGTTTGTTTTCATGAAAATATTAACATCAGTATTATTCTTCACAATAATGAGACTACAACAAAAAATTATGATAATTATAACAGACCTAAGATGTAAGCAAATCAAGTATTTTCTTTAAAAAATACTGTATAATAAAGTATCTACAACGTAATAGCTCTGTGCTTATAAAAAGATACCATAAAATAATACTTTATCACTGAACAAAGTATAATAAACCCACAGAGCTAAAATTATTTCTCACAATATAATAATATGCACATTTTATTTACAATGATTAAGTGCAGGCGTTTTTAAGCAACAATGTGGAAATTAAATTAGTTTCCTTCTGATAACACATGGGCTTGTTTTGTTGGTAAGAGTACTCAACTTTCTTTTACCAGTATTTTTTGTTTGGACAGATTTGTAATTGTTCACCATTTTACTATAATTGTTCATCAAGATATTAATACAAATCCATATCATTTTCCCCAAAACTTCCTACATGCATGCTGTGTACAAAATTGTTTCATAACAAATTCATCAATGGGCCAGATTAATTCGGATATCAGTTTAAAAGCTGTAGGCATTTGATTCTTTAATTTTAAAAAGTTTGATTTCAATGTTCCCCTCACCTAACAGCAGCTGCATGAACACATATGTATACATAACAATCATTACTGGCAATTTTTGAGGATATTTTAATATTTAATATTTTAATACTCCCCTATCTAACTCTGTGATTAACTCATGCTCTTTGCCACATGCCAATTTCTTATCCAGTACTAAAAATTAAGAACAGTTTTTGACACTTGAGCATCCTTAAAATATAATAACAGCAATAACCAGCAAAATATGTCAGCACTGCCAAGTCTGAATCAGATATTTTCAAATTAGTTTCGGATACATTTATGTGCTTGAAATCTTCAGTTTCTAAACAATCATTATGGAGTGGATAATCTTCATATACATTTAATTTGCTTATGGTTAGATTATTTGAGGTACCATGCTTTGAAGATAGTTGCAATGAACTTAATAGTCTCAATTTTTTTCAGCTTCAAATATCTGTCTAACAGAAACATGATACTAGAACCAGACAACCGCCTATAAAATCCAAACCTTGCTTCCAATACATCACTTTGAAACTTACCAGGTAGAAGATATGATATTTTGAGCTCAGACAGACAATGTTCAGTCAATTTAATTGAGGCGCTCGGGGCTAGATAATGGTAAGCCACACGTTGAGCAATATTTAGATTTGTACGCATTTCGTATCTGCTAGAGGATGGCAAGCCACTGGCAGAGTGCTATTTGAAGAAACCAACAGATGGCAGCACACGCTCTGTTGTTATGTATTGCACCAAGACACAGCACGTCATTTTTGTGCTTTAGTATGGTAAGCCGCAGCAAGATGGCGTCTTGCAGAGGAAACAGTGTGAGCTGTTGTTTCGATGAAAAATGCATTTTGGAACCGAGACGGAAGCCAATTGTCTTGAGAGTGAATCCTCGTGCAATGACAGTATTGTAGATATGGATTATCAGCCAAATCCATGTGATATCTCATCAACATCAGAGGTAAGCATTAACAACTTGTTATTATGTGGCATGCCATATTATAGCATATGGCAATGTGGCTTATCATGACAATGCAGTACATGTAGTACTGTAAGATAACGCTAATATTTAATGGAAGTATGAACTATGGGACTACTTCTAAGATATTTATACGGAGCCAAGTAACTATAAACGACTGTTAGACTAAGATGGGCATCACTAAGTGACTGCTATATGGGTTATTGTGGCTTGCCATTATACAGCTGTTGAATTGCTGTATTGTTCAGTGCAGTTTCATAGGTTCATGCTATTCGTTTTTTATTCTTTTTTCTTCCGCAAGGATGAAGACTTAGCTCCCCTTGTTAGAGAGGAGCTCATCTCACCTGCTAAGAATGGAAGGCATCGATGGTGGCAGTAAACACCGGAGTTGAGTAAAAGGGCTAAACGTAAACGCCGGTGTGATCGGGTATGCACTTAAACATAGCTATTAGCCAGAATTTAAAATATTAGGAAAATAATTACTTTAATTAAATAATAATAATAATAATAATAATTAATTTTATTATTTAGGAGAGCCGGCACAGAATATCGAAATAATATTAAATTAGCAATACGTTATGTTTCATAAACACGTTGTAACATGGACATTATTTTTTTATTTTTAAGGGTGAAGAGTACACTGTTCACGGAGACTTCTGTGAAATTAATGTCAAGAAGCATGGCTGTCTTACACAGACATCGTGGACTGCGACCTTAACACCAAAAATCGTAGGCCCATTCCTATACAGCATAAGAAACTGTCTGACGTCATGGACCAGCTTCCCTACATATAGTCCTCTCCGTGTAAGGACGTACCCTAAGGGTGCAACCTTACCCTTTCTCCCCTGTAATATTAAGATATTGATTTATGGTTACTTTTCTTGCTGTTGGGTCTTTTTCAGTGTCGGTAACCATACAGTTTAGGGACCCTACTTGCCGATACGACGTCTTACATTTACCGTTAATCTGGCACGTTGGCAACGTTCAATCACTGCTCTAGCGTGAAGTGCGTGTTGCCACCGCATTGCCGTTAAAGTCACTAGTGATACATTTGCGAGAATATTTAAAGCATATTTTCTTTTTCTGTGGGATTGTAAATCTATTTGGCTAATACCAGGTAAGTAGGATTGTGGCATGTTTGGATAATGCATTTAATAACATAGTTTGTGTGAAATGATGAAAGTGCTCAAATACGTCAGTCTCATGTCTAGATCTACCGGTACATGAAATAACTCTTGCGGGACGAAATTTTGGCAGTAGAACTTATAACATTATTATTTTCAAATCCGCAGTGAACTTGAAAGCTGACCAAAATTCCGTTCACGGAGCTTGGCACATTAGTATTCCTATATGTTTCCTGATAAGCTTGAAGATATAACCAGCCTGCAGGCTGAAAATATGCCCAACAATCTCTCTCCTTACTGGTTACCGGTATTGAAGAGAGAAGGAAATATTCGCGCAAAAGAAAGGGAAGTCATTGGATGTCTGGAACTTTCGAAAATCACACTGCAAAGACTTATTAAATAAATTGCATCGTTTAACACGCCCCTCTTTTCAAGAATATGGTTATAGTACGCTTACTGTATGTCAGAATAAAGACAGATAATTTAAGTGAGAAAGTGTGTTTATTTCCTTAATTCCTCATTGAGGAGATATTCATAATTATCTTGATTTATTTCATCTTATCATTTATCATTTACTAGGGTAGGGAAACATTCATTATCGGTGTTTACATTGAGGTTAGTTTGTTATGGTTATGTCTGATGATTTTAATATGTAACCAGGCAGGTTGGCAGCAGTGATCAGCCATTACAAAAAAGAGAAAAGAAGAGCATCGGGCGGCGATATTTACTTTCTGGGGTATTTCCTTACGTGGCAATTACTATACCTGCGGTGCATCATGGATATTATTTATCTCTGACTCAGCACGAAACCACAGAGCAGGTTGAGGAACCTGAATTAATTGATGGCAGTTTCTTAGATGACGGTGAGAGTGACGTGATCGGTGATCAGTAAAGCCAAATGACCGGGCGAGTTGGCCGTGCGCGTAGAGGCGCGCGGCTGTGAGCTTGCATCCGGGAGATAGTAGGTTCGAATCCCACTATCGGCAGCCCTGAAGATGGTTTTCCGTGGTTTCCCATTTTCACACCAGGCAAAATGCTGGGGCTGTACCTTAATTAAGGCCACGGCCGCTTCCTTCCAACTCCTAGGCTTTTCCTATCCCATCGTCGCCATAAGACCTATCTGTGTCGGTGCGACGTAAAGCCCCTAGCAAAAAAAAAAAAGTAAAGCCAAATGTTGGCACTGAAACTTTAGTGATAGACAATGACAAGCCACAAAATTATGTGTAGTAATGCTTTTTATACTATGTACATTAGTTAAAAAGGTTCTATTTCATGTTACAATAATACCTTAATGTATATAGTACCTTATCATTCAATAAATATATCTCTTATATCCATCACCTGATTTATGGAATTTTTTGAACCTTTATATGGCTCTTCTGTAAAATTTCCTCAATGTGGCTTACCATTATCTAGCCCCGAGCGCCTCAATTAAACCATAAGTGGTTAATGTAAGAGCAGAGAGAATCTCTTTTGTTAGCGTTCCACCTGGTAAATTCATATTTTCACAATCATCAAGCCAAAGCGAAAACTGTTTCAAGAAGTTTCTTCATTCATCTGATGGGTTGTTAGTTAAAGGTTTCTGTATCTCCTCCCTTAATCATAATCCTTTGAGTGGTGTAATTACATTTACAGCACTCCACCGTTTGTTTATTATTTCTATAAACTTGGCAGTGCCTTCGTAGTTCTAGAGATTGTTCGTAGGACCTAGCTTTAAGAGACTGTTCGCATATGATCACTATATACTTTTATTATAAGCTTGATATTTTGCCTCTATAAATTTGATGGCCATACAGCCTTGATATTCAAACCATACCCAAATTTTAACAATTTATGACTTTCTGAGTCAAACAGACTTCAAAGAGCAGAAATTGAAGCATAGTTAGGATAGACAAGTGTACAGTCATCATTCTTAAAAATTATCCAATTATTTCTTATGCACTTTTAAATATATGGACAGCATCAATTAAAAAATTAATGGCCTTGTAGGTTCAGCTGGGTGGGGGTACACAATACTCACTTGAGGTGGGTTTGCAGAATTACAAATAGCTCTCCTATTTATAGAGTTATTATCAGTAATTATGCAAGTTACCTTAAAACCTAATTTCTCCAAACCAACCACAACATTTTTTGCTACATCAAATACTTTATCTGCAGTCATTTTATTGACAGGCAAAATATTAAACAAATCCTTGAAAGAGGAAACAACACCCTGAACTATAAATACATGCACCGTTGTAGCAAGCATGGTTGTATTATATGCCATCAACAACATTACCACCTTTATCATCTAAGTATGTTTTCTGGAGTATTTCGTCTAACATGAGTGTCACTACATGTGCATAGTCCTCTAATTGTGTTACCTTATCTTTCATCGATGTCAAAAGTTTTCATTACTAGGATCAACATTCACATATCCACATAATTTTCTTATGGTGTTTGGGTGAGGTAGAATAATAAATCCACAACTTCTTAAGAATTTTTATGCATGGGCAGATATGAAACACAGTAAAGTTGCGAATATCAATGCGTTTGAGTCAAACCTGTGTCTTTCAGGTTGTGTAACGCGTAACTGATTTTGGGATTTTAAGAATTCAGCACATTTTTCTTTTCCCCCCCACAATTTAAGTTGTCCATGAGTTTCATAATGAGATCACTACATTGGTGATTATTAGTTCTTTCTAACATGAAACTCGGACGGGTTTTCATGATATTTTATATTTCTGGAATAGAAGACAATAGGTACTGTAGGAATATCTTTACAGTTAATTGCACAATCACCTAAAATACACTAACAATAAGGTTATTATCAATAATTATATATACAATAGCATGCGGCACTTTGTCAGAATCTATGTACAGAAAAATAACACTCTGATTCTTACACTTAAGAAAATGGAAATTGCAACACCATGAAGGCATTGGTCATTTGCGTCGATTTTCAAGATATGGAACGATGCTATGTAGGTATGTAAACGATCAAAGTTTCAGACCCATTGGATTGTTGCTACAGGTCTCCCCACGTGATTAGTCGCGGAGGAATCAACTCCAGTATACGGACTCTGGTGTAGCGTAGTTGACTTGCAGTCTGTGCAGTGAAGTGTTCCCCGTCAAACATGCCTCGACGACAGAGAAGAGTACGCTATCAATAACTGTCGCCGTTTGAGAGGGCTCGGATAATTGGGCTGTGTGAGGCTGGATTATCGCTAAGGACTGTCGCTGCACGCGTTGGCCGACAGGCACCTACGGTGCAACGTGTATGGCAGCAGTGGTCAAATGAAGGTACCCACACTCGTAGACCTGGCACAGGCCCAGCGCGACAGACAACTGTGAGAGAGGATCGCCGCATCATTCGGATGGCCCGGATAGAACCCCATGCAACAGCAGCGCAAATTCGAGCAAATGTGGCACCCTACGTTACACAACAAACAGTTGGTAATTGCCTGCGTGCAGCTGGCTTACAAGCCCGAGTCCCTGCAGAAGGTGTTCCATTGACCCCACAACAGTGACGTGTAAGGCTGGCCTGGTGCCGAGAAAGTTCGACGTGGGTCGACGAATGGCATTGGGTCGTCTTTAGTGATGAATCACGCTTCTGTCTTGGCCGCAGTGATCGCCGAAATCGTGTGCGCCGACGTTCCTGGGAGTGGGGCCTCCCAGATCTTATTGTCGAGAGGCACACAGGGCCAACACCAAGCATTATGGTCTGGGGAGCTATTGGCTTTAATGTGAAATCACAATTAGTGCTTGTTGAGGGCACTATGACTGCTCGACAGTACGTTGATAAGGTACTCAATCCAGTGGTTGGCCCTCTGATGGCGAACATTGTTAATGGGATGTTTCAGCAGGACAATGCCCAGGTTCATACTGCATGCATCTCCAGAGAAGCTCTCCATGACATCACAACAGCCCGCCAGATTCCCTGACCTCAGTCCTATTGAGCATGTGTGGGACATGATGGGTCGACAACTGGCCAAACGTCCTCAGCCACCCACAACTCTGGAACAACTGAACCATGCAGTGCAGCAAGCATGGGCCACAATTCCTCAGGAAGCAATCCAGGGCCTTATGGACTCCATGCCTCGACGAATTCATCAATGTATTGCAGCTCGTAGTGGGCACATCCTGTATTGATTGTTACTAGTATAATAGACGGGTTCGGCGGCCTCCTCCTCCTCCGGCTCTCGGAAGAGGCCTCCTCCTCAGCCAGTGGCCTCCTCCTCCTCCTCAGCCAGTGGCCTCCCAGTGGCCACCTCCTCCTCCTCCTCAGCCAGTGGCCTCCCAGTGGCCTCCTCCACCTCAGCCAGAGGCCTCTTCCAGTGCTGCCAACTTAACCTAACTAGCGCGAGATAAACAAAGCCACGTGCTTTTTGACAGACAACAACGCACCGCTAACCTCAGTACTGCCATCTTGACGGGCCTAAACCTCAGTAGTGCCAACTTAACCTCACAAGCGCGAGGTAAACAAAGCCACGTGCTTTTTGACAGCCACGTGCTTTTTGACAGATTTGTAAACAAAGCCACGTGCTTTTTGACAGCTGTCATCGACAACAACGCATCGCAAACCTCAGTACTACCATCTTGACGGGCCTAAACCCCAGTAGTGCCAACTTAACCTAACTAGCATGAGGTAAACAAAGCCACGTGTTTTTTGACAGCCACGTGCTTTTTGACAGATTTGTAAACAAAGCCACGTGCTTTTTGACAGACAACAACGCATCGCAAACCTCAGTACTGCTATCTTGATGGACCTAAACCTTAGTGGTACCAACTTAACCTCACTAGCGCGAGGTAAACAAAGCCACGTGCTTTTTGACAGCTACGTGCTGTTTTGACAGCTGTCATCCGCCATCTTTAAACCACAAAGCACTGTGCTGCCCTCTATATCGCAGTAGCTGCAAAATTCGTCACCTGTCATCGACAGTGCTGCCATCTTGACGGGTCTAAACCTTAGTGCTACCAACTTAACCTAACTAGCGCGAGGTAAACAAAGCCACGTGCAGCTGTCATCCGCCATCTTTGAGCACAGTGCTGCCCTCTTTAGCTACTTACCTTTGAAATGTGGTGGCGGATAATTTGAAAAATGCTTTTTGACAGCAGCCATCTTGCATCGCAAACCTCAGTGCTGCCCTCTTTAGCTAGATACCTGTGGTAGCAGACAATTCCACGTGACAGCAGCCATCTTTAATCAAGAGAGCACCGTGCTGCCCTCTATGTGGTGACGGCAAATTCCACGTGCTCTTGTTTGGAAACAAACTCACGTGCTTTTTTTTTTGACAGCTACCATCCACCATCTTTAATCAACAGAGCACAGTGCTGTACTCTTTAGCTAGATACCTTTGAAATGTGGTGGCGGCAATTTGAAAAATTCTATGTGCTCTTGTTGGGAAACAAAGCTACGTGCTTTTTTGACAGCTGTCATCCGCCATCTTTAATCAATAGAGCACTGTGCTGCTATCATGCGGGCAATTTCGTTAGCTGTCATCCGCCATCTTTAATCCAGAGAGAACAGTGCTGCACTCTATGTGGTGGCGGTAAATTCTATGTGCTCTTGTTTGGAAACAAATTCACGTGCTATTTTCTGACAGCTGTCATCCGCCATCTTTAATCCAGAGAGAACAGTGCTGCCCTCTATGTGGTGGCGGTAAATTCCACGTGCTCTTGTTTGAAAACATACTCACGTGCTTTTTTGACAGCTGTCATCCGCCATCTTTAATCCAGAGAGAACAGTGCTGCACTCTATGTGGTGGCGGTAAATTCCATGTGCTTTACAAACCTATGTGCTTTTCTGACAGCTGTCATCCGCCATCTTTAATCTAGAGAGAACAGTGCTGCACTCTATGTGGTGGCGGCAAATTCCACGTGCTTTACAAACCTATGCGCTTTTCTGTCATCCACCATCTTTAATCTAGAGAGAACAGTGCTGCACTCTATGCGGTGGCGGCAAATTCTACGTGCTTTACAAACCTATGCGCTTTTCTGTCATCCACCATCTTTAATCTAGAGAGAACAGTGCTGCACTCTATGTGGTGGTGGCAAATTCTACGTGCTCTTATTTGGAAACAAATTCTACTCGCTCTTCAGCTGTCATCTACCATCTTTAATCAAGAGAGCACCGTGCTGCCCTCTTTGTGGTGGCGGATAATTTGAAAAAATTCTTTTCGACAAGCAGCCATCTTTAATCCAGAGAGAACAGTGCTGCCCTCTTTAGCTACTTACCTTTGAGGCGGTTAATTTGAAAAATTCTTTTCGACAAGCTGCCATCTTTAATCCAGAGAGAACAGTGCTGCCCTCTTTAGCTACTTACCTTTGAGGCGGTTAATTTGAAAAATTCTAGCTGCCATCTTTAATGAAAAGGGCATCGTGGTGCTATCTTGCGGGTAATATTTTACGTCACAGCTGTCATCCACCATCTTGCATTGCTAACCTTAGTGCTGCCCTCTTTAGCTACTTACCTTTGACAAGCTGTCACCCGCCATATTGCATCGCAAACCTCAGTGCTGCACTCTATGTGGTGGCGGATAACTTGAAAAAATCTTTTTGACAAGCAGCCATCTTTAATCAACAGAGCACCGTGCTGACATCTTTAGCTACCACCATCTTACATCGCTTACCTCGCTGCTGCACTCTATGTGGTGGCGGTTAATTCGAACAAGTTTAATCACGCATCGGGTAAGCTAGAGTAAGCACGTGCTGTTGTGATGACATCATCATACATGTTTAGACTTGTCCGTTTTCTTAAGAGTAAGTCGATGTAAAGGAATGTGGTAGCGGTAAATTCGAACGAGTTTAAACATGCATCGGGAAAGCTAGAGTAAGCAAGTGCTGTTGTGATGACGTCATTGTACATGTTTAGACCTGATCGTTTTCTTAAGAGTAAGTCGGTGTAAAGCAATGCAATAAGTACAACATTTTTGAATGCGATCAAATATTTATTTACAAATGTACTACAACAGTGTTCGTTTTTGCTGCTGACAAGGTTGGTGTGCTTCTTAACAACGTATGCTTCCGAAATGCCTCCTGCAACATTCAAATTAAACAAAGCATTTAGAAATATATTATACTAAGTATGTTATGCTTTACAGAGAAGATCATGTACTTCTTACCTTGCTGTTATTCCTTTTCGGAATCATCATCATCATCATGAAGTACTAGAGAAAGTTCATTCATACACTGTGTACAGTGTTCAATCCTCCGATTTGGTCCATCCCAATCATCATCACCATTTTCTCCTCGATGCTTGTAATGTCGCTCACAAGTTCTGCATAAAGCTACTTCGATTGACATCTTACTGTGTAGAGGAAGGATGTCCCAAAAATTATGTACGTAAGAGGCAGCGTACGTATATAAAAATCCTGGTGGTAAGTATTGAATAAGATGTTTCGGCATCGATGATCTACGTTTATAGAACATCTTAATAGCCTCACTCACTCGTGAAACATAAATAAGATGTTGCGTATGAGCATGCAAACAGCATGCACATTTACAGTTTTGTTCCATAGCGTACGATGTCGAAGCACACACTAATGAAAATGATAAAGATCTATTCTTATTTATAGTCTCGTAACAATATTCGTTAGCGGATGGTAAGTAACATCACTCATATGAATAATAAGACAATAGGCTGCTGTGTTAGCAGGAATGTTTTCAGATGTTTCAAATTCTAAACGAATATCAACTGGAGATTCTTTTATAGATTCTTCATGATAAGAGCAGTCTATAACTACAATCGGTGCTTTATTTTTAAATTCTTGAGGTGTAAATAGCGGACGATCTTCTTTCTGATAATACGATGATTGAAATTTACAAAACATGTCATAGAGCATTCCAAACTTATTTTTCTCAAAGTTAATGTCGATGTTTTCGTAGGGATACGTAATTCCATTGAGATATAGTCTAACGTGTCTTAATTTGCAGTGATCAAACAGTGAGCTATCTTTTTCGTGATTGAATTTACGATTAGTTTGAAATCCAAAAATAATGTACAAGGGCTTCTCAGTAAAACGTGATGTTTTAACTGCCCAGTTATGCTTGTTTGTAGGTGGTAACACAGGATATTCATGCAGCTCCCAACTTCTAAAACGTATAGGTAATGGTGTATCATTTTCTACAATCTTGAGCAATCGAAGTTTTTCACGATCAGATAAGGTTACATGTGGGATCCGCCACAGTATACGATGCAGTGTTATTTTCGATTCTACAGGTGTTTCTACTGCTTTAAGAGAATTGTAATCACTTCGATCACGGATTAGAATAAGCTCTTGTTTTACGTTGATTATAATACGTGTAAAGTCTTCTGCGAATCCAAAAATATGTTTCAGTGATAACATACCCGTAAAAGTTCCATCCTCATTAATCATCCAGTTGTTAGTAGATTTTGGACACCATCCAGCCATCCGCAAAAGATTACTTTCTTCATCACAGAAAGAAGGGTAGAGTTTCATTGCGCTTGTAATACCAACATTCTTCGTTCGATCTATTTCAACATTATTTACTTCATATCGCGCTTCAGAAAAGAGAAAAGCTAGAGCATGGTTGTTTAGTTGTGAAGTGCTTGGTCCACTTCCATCAGACTTTTCTAATCGTCCTTCAATATAGAGGTAGCTTTCGTGTGGTAAGGTGTAAACATCTTGTTGATTAATAATAAAATGAATTTCATCATTGTTATTTAATCCAAACGTAAAAGGTTGATAAGAATGAAGCTCACTTCGTACTACACCTTCACGACTTTCTACTGTATTCGTAATGTCTAGCATTTCTTCCATTCTGTTGTAGTAGTGTATATCCTAAATCTTGGAGTATCTGCTTATGGGTATCTGTTAACTCGATGAGTCTCTGCACACATGTAGTATGCCTTCGGAATGTACACCGTGTTTTATAGATGGTTTTCATACTGGTTTAAGATGTAGTTTGTAAGCTACGTACGCGTGCTGATCTAAATGAATAAGCTGATTATGTTTATTTACAAGTCTAAGAGTAATGTTGCTAATGTGTTTTACAGACACAGGATGATAAAGAACTACTGCTGGTTTCTCACAAATAGTATATCCACGTTCCTCTGTAACAATAAAGTCGTGCAGGACGTGCGAAGGTTGTAGATTACTATTCAAGTCTGTAATAATATTACAAGTAATGTTCACATTATAATCATCGAAGAGTTTTATAGGTTGATCAGACTCGTAACGTACGTTCGGTAGGAGCTCCCTCGATGAAAATCCAAGCAGTGGACCAATCGAATCAGGTTGTGATTTGAAGTCAATCTTAAATGATGATTCAATAACACATTTGTGCGTAATGTTGCTTATAGTGATTGAGAACTTGTAATTATGATTACTAAAACTATCTTCCCCAAACTGATCAATTAACGTACTTTCAATATAGTCGTGAATATCATCTACTGTATAACTACCTGAGGGTAGTGTTAGCACATACTCATCGTAATAGAACTTGTTTAAACCATCACGCACATTATAGATTTTATTGTAGCTTTCAAACGATACTAGTCCAAGACTATGCGGCTGATAACCAAGTTCGATTGGTGGATTAAAATAGACGGTTGTTTCAGGTCCTTCTCCACGTACAGCAAACGTTCTTTCACTGTTCGTCATCACGCATACACTAATGCACTTTCTCTACTGTCTGGGTTTGATATAAGAACATAAGACATAATCGTCCGCACATGCGTGTATTAAAGTTTTGCACACGGTTTTTATTGTAAACAATGTCTGCACTGCTTCCGAAATAACGTATGAGCTCAAAAGGAGGAGGTAAATCTCCATAGCTATCAAAATACCATACTTTAGATTTACGTTTTACATAAGCAACGTAATGAGTTCCAGGTCCACGACTGTCGTCCAAGTTAATTACGGCACTTTCACGTTCACGTGGACGTGCTGGTAGTTGATCACGCATATACACTCCTCGAAAATAATGAATTCCTAGTTGTTTAGCAAACGTAAAAACTTCATCATGCGTTAGAGCTCGATATGGCAGTGCATTCAGTAGACGTTTTTTGGAGAAATGTAGATACCAAGCCCTTTCTTGTATGGCGCTAGCTTCATGTTCACACCTTTGCCTCGTAACGCAATTGCCTCCATCGTCTTGTTATGACGTTCACTCTCTTTCAACTGTTGTTTCGCTTCTTCTACAGCTTTGACAGTTCTCGCTACAGCACTAGCACCACCTAGCAATGACCCTAAAGCTGCTAAGCCAGCAAACAGCGCAGGAAGAAATCCTCCTCGTTTTGGTACAGGAATAATTCGCGCACGTTTACTAAATATTGCTCTGCACTTTGGAGAAATTCTCGCTCTTGCTGCGCGTAACGCCTTAGTAATAGCTACACGAGGATTGTATTCCCCTCGAATAGCTTTTTGCGCAGCCTTTATAACATCTTTCCATCCAACAGTTTTTACTTTCTTCTTCTTCTTCATGTCGTTTGGATATCGTTGTTTCACCATGCTGGACACGACTTTACTAGTCAAGAGCAAATCATAAACTAACCGTTGCCTCTTGTTTCGTTTAATATATATATTACTATTACGTACTTTATGATTCAGTTATCATGAAGATTATAAAGCAGCAAGACACGCTACCTGTTACCGACATTGTACCACATCTCTTACCTAGTTCTAGTACAACTACAAGAAAACGTCATGGAACGTTGTTTCCTTTTACTGTGCGATGTATTATATCAGGTCCGTCGGGATGCGGTAAAACAAATCTTTTACTCACACTTATTACTTCTGTAAATGGTATACGCTTCGAGAATATTTACGTTTTCGCAAAGTCACTCTATCAGCCGCTATATACTATTCTACAAACTGTAATGCACGATCTAGTTAAAGATGGAATAAGATATTTTAAATTTAATTCACATGAGCAAGTACCATCACCAGACGATGTGCTTCCTAATTCTCTAATGATCTTTGATGATGTCGCAACAGAACAGCAAAATGTTATTCGTGCATTCTTTAGTATGGGTCGACATAAATATGTTGATTGCATCTATTTGTGCCAAACCTATTCTCGTGTGCCCAAGCAGTTGATACGCGACAACGCAAATGTTATTGTGCTTTTTCGGCAAGATGAGCGCAACATGCGACATGTGTATAACGATCATGTTAACACTGATATGACATTCGATGAATTTAAACGTATGTGTGCTAAATGTTGGTCATTACACCGTTACAGCTTTTTAGTTATTGATAAAGAAAGTGATGTACAGCATGGACGATATCGCATGGGTTTCGATCATTTTATATGCATTAACACAGAATTACAGTAACTACTTGATTAAAAACCACCATCATGTTAACATCTAGCAAGGAGATCACAAAACATATCATCCAAGCTCGAAACAATATTCGACGGAAATTTAAAGAGCTTAAACGTATTCAAGCAGACACGGATTTATTTTTAAAAACACAACTAAGTACACCACTCAAAGAAATTTTTAATTCTACTTCATTACCGCGGTCTACTTCAAGTTTTGCTTCTATGCAAACATCATATCATAAAGAGAAGCATGAAGAAGAAAAGCATGAAGAAGATACGGAAGAGAAGAAGCAGGATGTAGATCAAGAAGAGGAAGATAAGGAAGAAGAAGAAGAAGAACTTAATGATGCATCACCATCTAAGCGTGTTGAGTTTTTAACTACAGATGTTATTGCAGAAACACCTACTACATCGACGCAAAATCTACCATCTTTGTCTGAGGTTATGATTACACCAGAATATCGCAATCAGTTTAGAACTTTTATTCAAGATACCTATGGATCTCTCTTTGCACCTTATATAGAAAAACTTTTTACAGGACAAACTGACACTACCTATGGTATTCGCTACGAAGATGACTGTTTCCGGATAGGAAATTCAAATGTTAAGATTAATAGCAACAAACTCATTGTAAAAGGTGTTACCTATAAACCTACGAAAGGACTCTTAGAACTTCTTTTCTCACGAATACCTGACAAGGATATAATTTTACAAGATGATCTTAAAAAGTATAAAGCAATACTTTTTGCTACCGATGCAACACGACGTAATTACAAGAGAACAGAAGCTGTAAATGCGAATAAGAGTTACAAGTATCGTGAGTTTATTTCTAAGCTGTTTCCGACTGCACGTAGTCTAGACGTTATCTACAAGCCTTTGTTGCCGTATGTGGATGTTAGATACTGGAATGACCCAAACTTACTCGTTGAACGATTACAACTTTTAAGAGCATCGCAAGAGGCTGGTCACACTGGTCACGGATCAGAAATTCTAGAAATAGAAAGAGAACTACGTTATGCCGGTATTATTTTATAATGGCTCGTCAAGAGAAGATCTCACCTGTAAAGGTAAACATCGCACATGAGTTACATAAACCAGCACGTCGCACCTACTGTCGCAGACGCGTTATTACACGAGGAAAAGATGATCTCTGGCAAGCAGACTTAGTAGAAATGATTCCATATGCTTCTAGTAATAAGGGCTATAAGTATCTACTTACTGTTATCGATGTGTACTCAAAGTTTGCTTTTGCACAACCCGTGCGTTCTAAAACAGCAGCTCAAGTTAAAGAAGCATTTAAACATATTGTTGAAGAATCGAAACGCTGCCCAAGGCTTCTTCAAACTGATCAAGGTAAAGAGTTTTACAACAAGGATTTTTCTTCTTACCTCAAGTTACTTGGCATTCAACACTACTCTACGTTCAGTAATCTCAAGGCAAGTGTTGTAGAACGCTTTAATCGTACACTCAAAACAATGATGTGGCGAGAATTTACAGCGCAAGGTTCATATCGTTGGATTGATCTGCTACCTAGACTTTTATCTACCTACAACGATACACCTCATCGCACTATCGGAACAAAGCCACGTCTTGTTACAAAGAATACACCTCGTCTAGATGCTATTCATCTTGTAATCAAAACAGCTGATCCACGTCGCTATCGCTTTAAAGAAGGTGATTTCGTTCGCATCAGCAAACACAAGTCTATCTTTGCAAAAGGATACACACCTAACTGGAGCACTGAAATTTTTCAAATCAGAAGTGTTAAGCTTACTAATCCAGTTACGTATTTACTTCGCGATCTCAGAGGACAGCCTATTGAAGGAGGATTCTACATCGAAGAACTGCAGAAAACAAAATATCCTGATCACTATTTAGTTGAACGTGTTATTCGACGTCGTGGTAATAAACTGTATGTTAAATGGCTTGGTTTTAATAACAGCTTTAATTCATGGATTAATAAAGAGGATGTACTTTAAATCTTATGTGTGTTTTCTTTTAATCCTCTACGTTTCCTTTCTTCTAAGTCACTAGGACATGCTGTAGGATTAAACAACACCTGTAATATGTTTTGACAATTCATATTTATTTTAGACTATATACATACATTTTTATCCTTTGTTCATGTTACGGTCTTTGTCACTCAGTTTTTCGTTTTATTGCACCAACAACGACAAGTGCTGCTATATTCTTCTGAGCAGCTAAAGCACTAGGTAATAACACATACACACACACACACACAGCATAACTTTACGAAGCAGATTTTAACAGCTACACTCTATGCAGGCAGCATGTAACTACGTATCAGGCGAACGTGTTCTAGGGCCGCAGGGGAGATGAAGCACGAAGAAAAGAAGATCAATCACTCTATTGATGAGTCCACGCCCAACATGCTTCCTCATCTTTCTCCCAGCACGTTTCTTCACCTTTTCCTTGTTTACTCTCTCCACAGCCATGATAAGTGTTTATAAGCGAAGACAACTCGTTAGTTTTAGGTCCGTGATACAGTTTAATTAGTTGACATGTACGGCACTGTCTCACAGAAGGTCTTCTAGCTAAACTCACGTGTTCATGATGTAAACTACACGTTTGAAGCTCTGACAAAACAGGATCTTGAGTCCACTCACGAGGCACCTTATCCCAAATCTTCTTTACAGCATTCGCAGCTAGAGATCGGGCCAGCTAGGAAGACATCCGGTGAGGGGAAGTGTGCGAGTGAGAAAGCAGAGCCGTGGGAGCGAGAACGCTGACTTCCCCTTCTCGCTCAGTGTTGTGGCGACGTACAGTTGGGCCGAAATATTTGTTATAACTGACATGTAACACTCCGCAGATTTTCAGTTAGTGGAATTCCCTTCCGGCTGTAAATTACAGACATACCTAGCCGAAATGAATGCATTTAGAAGTGTTACAGATGACAGATTGAAGGAGTTAGAACATAATTTAACCTCTTATTACAGTAGCTGTCAAAATCGTTTCCATGTATCAATTTGCGTAGTCCTTATTTTTAAATTATAATTTGATGTAAAATTAACTTTACGATGCTGTAGATGTACAGTGTAGAATATGGTTTGCTATAACACCAGGCTTCATAACCTGAGCCACGTCATGTAAAATAACTCGATAATAATAATAATAATAATAATAATAATAATAATAATAATAATAATAATAATAATAATAATAATAATAAGCTACAAGAAAATTGAAAAACTCTCAGAAACTATGCGAAGAAGGAGGATAAACTTTTACGGTCATCTTCTCCTCAGAATGAACTCTATAATTAACCGAACAAATCTTGACTTCTTCCGTAACCCAAAACAAAACCGAACTGGTTTATAGAAACTGAAAAAGACATGGTAGAATTAAAAATTACAGAAAATTCACTATTCGGTCGAACAGCTAAAGTAATAACTAAAGAAGAAAACATAACGTTCCAAAACAAATCTACATTAAAAGCCAAATCTATTTGTCTCGGAAGACGAGAAGAAACGAAGATCAGAAAGAATGAAGAAATACTGGGCACTAAGAAAAGAACAACACACAGAGAAAGAATTGATTCAACATACCCCAAAGAGGGTGAAACGAAATAATAATAATAATAATAATAATAATAATAATAATAATAATAATAATAATAATAATGTCCGCCTCTGTGGTGTAGTGGTTAGCGTTATTAGCTGCCACCCCCGGAGGCTCGGGTTCGATTCCCGGCTCGGCCACGAAATTTGAAAAGTAGTACGAGGGCTGGAACGGGGTCCACTCAGCCTCGGGAGGTCAACTGAGTAGAGGTGGGTTCGATTCCCACCTCAGCCATCCTGGAAGTGGTTTTTCATGGTTTCCCACTTCTCCTCCAGGCAAATGCCGGGATGGTACCTAACTTAAGGCCACGGCTGCTTCCTTCCCCTCTTCATTGTCTATCCCTTCCAATCTTCCCATCCCCCACCAAGGCCCCTGTTCAGCATAGCAGGTGAGGCCGCCTGGGCGAGGTACTGGTCATTCTCCCCAATTTTATCCCCCGACCTAATGTCTCACGCTCCAGGACACTACCCTTGAGGCGGTAGAGGTGGGATCCCTCGCTGAGTCCGAGGGAAAAATCGACCCTGGAGGGTAAGAAGATTAAGAAATAATAATAATAATAATAATAATAATAATAATAATAATAATAATAATAATAATAATAAGTACTTTTGCTTTAAGGCGAGAAAGCAGTGTTAGACTATAATATGATCGTTTGTCCTTAGCTCCTTAATGCCAATATTTTGTTGCTTTCTTGTAAAATAAGAAATGTGACTTAACGATATGACATATATAATTATATAATTGTTCTGGTACAGAAACAAAATATAATTCATAAAAGGAAACACCATAACGGGTCTACATATGATGAGTAACAACGTATGTACACGAAGATAACTTAAATGGCACTAGAAATAATAAGTAATAAAATAATGACACTATAATTATTCACAAAATGAGCACATTCTTGTTTTATTATGTCCACTACATGTTGTAAATTCCACTGACTTGTGAGTCCTCCGTCATCACTTCTGTCGTCCTCACCGGATGACGTGTCGTCGGCTCCCAGCTGGATCGCAAAGGACTCCATAATGTCTTCAAAATGTTCCTCATCGCTTATGTTCCAGTCTTCGGCGGATATTGACGCGAATTTCTGTCTAGTGAGTTTCTCTACGTCGTCAATAGGGAAGGTGACGTTGTGAGAAGCTACCCAGTTCTTCACTGTTGCCCACATTATTTCAGTACTGTTTAATTCAGGGTGATATGGGGGCAGTCGAATTACCGAGTGTCCGTACTGTTCATCTAGGACGTAGGTTTTGTGTGCCGGCTTGTGCAGTTTGATAAGCTCATAAAGCTCGTGTTGGTATATCGTCTCACGGTGTGGAATGTTCCTATTCACTAGCCAGGAGTTCATCGTCACTTTACGTGAGCTGGAGGTTGGAGTACGATCTACTTCCTTGTTGTGATATGACGAGTAGTCAATTACGAGAACACTGCGAGGTGGAAGTTATCTTTCATATCTTTCATTCTCTTAAAAAAATCACTATTCATGTCATCGTGGTAGTCGCCACTCTTGCTGCCAGACTTCCAGATTAGCAGACAGTTTCACCGCCAGCATGTACAACTATCCTCCGCCCGATACTGGGCATTTTTAAAATAAACAAACCTTTTGTATTTAACGCCATGTTTTTCCATTAGGATGCGCTTGTTAGTGTTAGTTTTTTCTGATGATATCCTAATGATCGAAGAATTCGCTTGACACTTGTATTGGATCCTTTGAACCTTAAGTCTTTACCTAACTCTGCACGAATTTCTGAAACTGTAGGTAAACATTTTTCATCTAAATAAAAATTACTAACAATAAGACGTACGGCACCTTCGTCAAAGTCGTCCAATCCAGTAATATTATTTGTGCGCATTTGGTGTTTCAAACAGACTATCCATAGGTTTTCCTAATTCTTTCGTTTTTCGCTCTTAATCCGTACCAAAGAACTTTCTGACACTCCAACAGCTGCTGCTACTCTTTCCTGCACGGTTTTTTTTTTTTTTTTTTACAATCTATCACGAACTTTTCTTCCATTGCCTCCCTTTCCATAAAGTCTATAATGTTCAAGATTGCTGCACGAGTCTGACTCTTTAGCACCTTACGATACAGGCTACTTTTAACGCCTTCCATACTGTTACAGATAGGCCTAACGTACTCTACCACTAACCACACTTACTACTCAACGGGAAATTAGAACGCAGAGCGCGGCAGCTGAGTGTAAACTTATGCACTGAACTGTCCTTGTAGCAGGAGCTCTGTTTAGGAGGGGATACGCTACGCGAGATAGTCCAAAGTGCGCATGCGCTCCCAGATGTCTTCCTAGCTGGCCCGATCTCTGCATTGACCAAAAATGCCTTTGGTAATGCATTTAACTCTTCTTCAGTAAAAGTGTTTAGTTTCTTTTTGCATGCATAAAACTTTACGATCGCCTTTTCAACTGCGTTACACTTAGTATCTGTTAGAAATGACATGATGTCTTTACTCTACAAATGTTTCTTTTACACTAAGGTTATTTCGACACTGCACTTTACATATGTTGTTCACTTCCCGACATGCACTGCGACACAACCAATCAAAGAGCATGCATACATGTTGTAAAGACTGTTTAGTTGTTTCTCTACTATGCTCTTTCGGAAGAGTTTTAAATGATGGGCACCCCAATTCATGCATGTAGATAACTTCACATGATGATGGTAGAAAATCACGCAACCATTCTTTCTTTTCACAACCCTTTAAAAGAACAAGATCTGCTCTTGACAAATGTGCATTCATCATTAAAGGTAGAAAACGATAAGGTATTCCTTTTTCTTCCCACTTCAAACCTAAATTGTTTTCAATCCACTGAGTCTGCTTTTTATCTTCATCTGTTTGCAAACAGTAAGGGAACGGTGGACTAAATACTAAACTAACAAGTTTTGGTGCCCACAACACACAGCAATCTAACACAGCCACCTCTTTAAACACAAACTTGTTTCCGTTTACTTTAAAGCCTTGCACATCAACTATTAATGTTTTCGTCATGTTTGCACTCCACACTCTATCACTGTTTCCCGAAGACTAAAGCTTTTAGTCAACGAACGGGTTTAAACATGCATGATAACGTCATCACTGCAGCACGTGCTTACTCTAGCTTACCCGATGCGTGATTAAACTTGTTCGAATTAACCGCCACCACATAGAGTGCAGCAGCGAGGTAAGCGATGTAAGATGGTGGTAGCTAAAGATGTCAGCACGGTGCTCTGTTGATTAAAGATGGCTGCTTGTCAAAAATATTTTTTCAAGTTATCCGCCACCACATAGAGTGCAGCACTGAGGTTTGCGATGCAATATGGCGGGTGACAGCTTGTCAAAGGTAAGTAGCTAAAGAGGGCAGCACTAAGGTTAGCAATGCAAGATGGTGGATGACAGCTGTGACGTAAAATATTACCCGCAAGATAGCACCACGATGCCCTTTTCATTAAAGATGGCAGCTAGAATTTTTCAAATTAACCGCCTCAAAGGTAAGTAGCTAAAGAGGGCAGCACTGTTCTCTCTGGATTAAAGATGGCAGCTTGTCGAAAAGAATTTTTCAAATTAACCGCCTCAAAGGTAAGTAGCTAAAGAGGGCAGCACTGTTCTCTCTGGATTAAAGATGGCTGCTTGTCGAAAAGAATTTTTTCAAATTATCCGCCACCACAAAGAGGGCAGCACGGTGCTCTCTTGATTAAAGATGGTAGATGACAGCTGAAGAGCGAGTAGAATTTGTTTCCAAATAAGAGCACGTAGAATTTGCCACCACCACATAGAGTGCAGCACTGTTCTCTCTAGATTAAAGATGGTGGATGACAGAAAAGCGCATAGGTTTGTAAAGCACGTAGAATTTGCCGCCACCGCATAGAGTGCAGCACTGTTCTCTCTAGATTAAAGATGGTGGATGACAGAAAAGCGCATAGGTTTGTAAAGCACGTGGAATTTGCCGCCACCACATAGAGTGCAGCACTGTTCTCTCTAGATTAAAGATGGCGGATGACAGCTGTCAGAAAAGCACATAGGTTTGTAAAGCACATGGAATTTACCGCCACCACATAGAGTGCAGCACTGTTCTCTCTGGATTAAAGATGGCGGATGACAGCTGTCAAAAAAGCACGTGAGTATGTTTTCAAACAAGAGCACGTGGAATTTACCGCCACCACATAGAGGGCAGCACTGTTCTCTCTGGATTAAAGATGGCGGATGACAGCTGTCAGAAAATAGCACGTGAATTTGTTTCCAAACAAGAGCACATAGAATTTACCGCCACCACATAGAGTGCAGCACTGTTCTCTCTGGATTAAAGATGGCGGATGACAGCTAACGAAATTGCCCGCATGATAGCAGCACAGTGCTCTATTGATTAAAGATGGCGGATGACAGCTGTCAAAAAAGCACGTAGCTTTGTTTCCCAACAAGAGCACATAGAATTTTTCAAATTGCCGCCACCACATTTCAAAGGTATCTAGCTAAAGAGTACAGCACTGTGCTCTGTTGATTAAAGATGGTGGATGGTAGCTGTCAAAAAAAAAAGCACGTGAGTTTGTTTCCAAACAAGAGCACGTGGAATTTGCCGTCACCACATAGAGGGCAGCACGGTGCTCTCTTGATTAAAGATGGCTGCTGTCACGTGGAATTGTCTGCTACCACAGGTATCTAGCTAAAGAGGGCAGCACTGAGGTTTGCGATGCAAGATGGCTGCTGTCAAAAAGCATTTTTCAAATTATCCGCCACCACATTTCAAAGGTAAGTAGCTAAAGAGGGCAGCACTGTGCTCAAAGATGGCGGATGACAGCTGCACGTGGCTTTGTTTACCTCGCGCTAGTTAGGTTAAGTTGGTAGCACTAAGGTTTAGACCCGTCAAGATGGCAGCACTGTCGATGACAGGTGACGAATTTTGCAGCTACTGCGATATAGAGGGCAGCACAGTGCTTTGTGGTTTAAAGATGGCGGATGACAGCTGTCAAAACAGCACGTAGCTGTCAAAAAGCACGTGGCTTTGTTTACCTCGCGCTAGTGAGGTTAAGTTGGTACCACTAAGGTTTAGGTCCATCAAGATAGCAGTACTGAGGTTTGCGATGCGTTGTTGTCTGTCAAAAAGCACGTGGCTTTGTTTACAAATCTGTCAAAAAGCACGTGGCTGTCAAAAAACACGTGGCTTTGTTTACCTCATGCTAAAAATTAAATAACTGGAGGTTCAACCTGTTCAATACTCAAAAGACTAAGGTCGAAACCGGTCCCATTTAAATAGAAATGTGATTGCTACGTTTCTTTCTTTTGAGTATTGAACAGGTTGAACCTCCAGTTATTTAATTTTTAACATCAATAATTTCAATACGGAACAATGAAATTTTTATCTTTAAATACCTCATGCTAGTTAGGTTAAGTTGGCACTACTGGGGTTTAGGCCCGTCAAGATGGTAGTACTGAGGTTTGCGATGCGTTGTTGTCGATGACAGCTGTCAAAAAGCACGTGGCTTTGTTTACAAATCTGTCAAAAAGCACGTGGCTGTCAAAAAGCACGTGGCTTTGTTTACCTCACGCTTGTGAGGTTAAGTTGGCACTACTGAGGTTTAGGCCCGTCAAGATGGCAGTACTGAGGTTAGCGGTGCGTTGTTGTCTGTCAAAAAGCACGTGGCTTTGTTTATCTCGCGCTAGTTAGGTTAAGTTGGCAGCACTAGAAGAGGCCTCTGGCTGAGGTGGAGGAGGCCACTGGGAGGCCACTGGCTGAGGAGGAGGAGGAGGTGGCCACTGGGAGGCCACTGGCTGAGGAGGAGGAGGAGGCCACTGGCTGAGGAGGAGGCCTCTTCCGAGAGCCGGAGGAGGAGGAGGCCGCCGAACCCGTCTATTATACTACTATTGTTGTCCAAACTTGCGGTCAGAGGGACCTGAAAGTGTAATCATCGAATCACAACCGAACTCTCACCCTGCATGTTCAATTGCAGAAATGTAGCACCACTCCTTCCGGGTGTTGCAATTTCCATTTTCTTCAGTGCATTTACTATTGATCATTTATCACCAACACTTACATCTCTCAGTTAAGTCATAAAATGTTTGAAAGGAATATTTTTCCTTGAATTCACTTAATGTGTTTAAACTCTATTACAGGCATGGATTCGAAAATGGAAGTGAAGAGGAAAACAACGGGAAACTACCTCACTCCTTATTTCGGAGAGCTGGCCACACATGTAAATATATATCAACGCTGCTTGCGAAATTAACACGTAGCCAACCTAGATTGTGTCATGGCATGAAAATTGACATGCAGGCAACCTCGAGGCAGACGATTATGTCATTCTCGAACCTGCTATCTTCCAAATATGAACCTACAACTGTATTTCTCACTCAGTATAAAACAAAACGAAATTGACACGCAGGCAACCTAGATTGTGACGAGACACAATCACATGGTCACCGAGCGTGAATACAAAAATTCTCTATTACAGGCATGAACAACGGGAAACTACCTCACTCCTTATTTCTGCGAGCTGGCCACACATGTGCATATACGTCAACACTGCTCGCAGTAAAAAAAATGTCATATTATACAGATGCATTGATATTGCCAACTTCAAAGAAAAAACACATAGGCACCGAGCGAGAATTACAAAATCTCTATTACAGGCATGGGTTCAAAACCTGAAGTGAAGTGGAAAACTACCTCACTCTTTATTTCTGCAAGCTGGCCACACATGTACATATAAAATGCAACGGGAAACTTAGTCATAGCATACACGCATGCACTGAACTATATAACACCAACTTCATGGCACAAACACATAGTCACCGTGCTAGAATTAAAAAATCCCTATCACAGACATAGAATCGAACCCTGATCTCTCTGAAGTGAAGGGGGAAACAACGGGAAACTACTTCACTCCTTATTTCCGCAAGCTGGTCCACACATGTACATGTATATCATCACTGCTCGTAGTAAAAAAACGGAAAACTTTGTCATAGCATACACATGCATTGGACTATATATCATCAACACAAGGAGAATTTGTACACATGCCACGGGGAACGTACCAAACTGTGGCATAATACAACCTTCCTGTTTATTACAAAAGTAAGATAACAACAGTCCATGCATAATATCTACAAAAAATCAAACGAACTGCATTAGATGAGGAAAGCAACGGGAAACTACTCCACTTAATCGTTTTCTCTTGTACGCTTCTTTAGTGTTAACATTTAATTTCACACTTCATACCGTGATATAAATGGAAAGCAAATGCTGCGAGCTGGCTGACGCCTCCCCTTCTCCAAGAAAGGTAACACCGCCCCACCCCCATTAAGAACCCGCCCCTCAGGAAGAAGGGAACACATATTCGCCCAAGCCATGGGACAGAACCCTGAACCTCCCCTCCCCAGCACCTCCTCTGCCCCCAACCACCACCCCTACTGCAGACCTGTTCGAACTTATAAAGTTCCTACAGGACCCCAACCTTAGGAAAGTAGGAAGCCCCGCGTCGGCGGTTTTTGCCTCATTCTCCGGGATCGGAGACTGGGTACGAGGGACCCCAAGGAGGTGGCGCTGTGCGACGGGCCCTAGTGGTACTCGACGCATGGCTCCGCAACCGGCAAGGCCCGCGCTAGTCACAGCAGTGCCCAGACGGACTGTTACCCTGGCAGATGGAATAGCGAGGAATAGGTTTGTGACTTGTGCATGATACCTGTTCACAACTAACACTACCACTGGACTTTTCCAGCCCACATCCTTGCATGTGTTATCACAAGATGTCAGGTTTTACATGTAGGCTATTTCTCTTTTCTACCTATGTGGTTTTTCCCTGACCCTTCAACACCATACTTCAACACCACCTTACCTAACACAAACTCTTACCGTGGTAGCGAGTCTAACTCGGAAACCGGCAGATACTCCTTGTATCACTTACTAATCTTCCCTGCTATCTTTTTCTTCTTAGAAGTAATAGCAATGTCGGAGGCCATGTAGATTGAGTCGATGGTCACGCGCGGGGAGCGGGCTTCGGAGACCCCCCCCCCCCCGAAAAGAAAAAACCTTAGGGATGTATTGTCCTTGCTCCGACGTCTCCGTATAGCCTTCTCCAAGGCGGAGATGATGGAAATTTTAGTAAGCGCAGCCCTCGAAGGGACCAGTGATGGGGACTAGGCCCTACGCACGACCTCAACACTTAAGAATCCTCTTCTGGAACGGCGACTTTATCCTCCACAAGACAGCTGAACTTGGTAAGTGAGCCCGCACACACCAAGCAGACCTCATCTTAGTTGGGGAAACTCAACTTAAACCTCATCTAAATGGTACATCTACAAAACGACCGCCCCGGAGATTGATCCGACGGAGGTACGTGCATTTTCATTAAAAATACTCTAAAGCACACTCGCTTATCAACCCCAGATGGCCTTCTTACACCCCTTGAGGCCACTATAGTGGAGGTAGAGACCAGTCGAGGACCTTTAGCTGTTGCATCGTGCTACCTACCACCTCACGCTGATCTTAACACGGACGAGTTTTGACTCCATACTACTTTTTTTGCTAGGGGCTTTACGTCGCACTGACACAGATAGGTCTTATGGCGACGATGGGATAGGAAAGGCCTAGGAGTTGGAAGGAAGCGGCCGTGGCCTTAATTAAGGTACAGCCCCAGCATTTGCCTGGTGTGAAAATGGGAAACCACGGAAAACCATCTTCAGGGCTGCCGATAGTGGGATTCGAACCTACTATCTCCCGGATGCAAGCTCCATACTACTTAAACTGCAAGAATATCAGATGGAAGAGCCGTCTTACCACGCAACGAGGCCGTATTCTCGCAACGTACTGCGATAATAACAACATATTAGCTCACTCCACCGATAAACCCACTTACTACTGCCCCCGTTTTGCCGGGCAGCTCAGCCGGTAAGCAAAAGTCCCAGAGGCGGAACGTTCGCTTACAGGCAACGCTAAATTATTGAGGACAGGGACAACCTAAGGACTGACGACAAATGAAAACACAAAAAAAATGGGTTTTAACATTTATTTAAAAAAGTTATTAGCACTTTCCAAATTCCATTAATATTTTCAAAATCTTGAATAAAAATATTTAGCTCTTCCCTGCTGGAATTCACCCACAGTTCTTCATTAAATTGCATTCTGCAAAGATACGAAACTGAGTCTTAATAAATCGTATTAGGAAATTAATTAACTTATTATCTGAGAAAATCCTATCTCAAAATATCAAAAATCTGATTTTTCAAATTATTATTTAAATTAACAATACTCTGCGATTTATTTTGCAATGAGTCAAATTTTTACCTCACACGAAAAATAAAAAAAAATCATTTCTATTAATTAAATATTATTCTAATTAATTACTTATGCTTCAGATTATTTAATTAAATTATTTTGGAGTCTAATATTCAACTCATTAGATTTTTACTCTTGTGTCAATTGACCTAGTGTTGTGCACAACTCACAATAAAGATTTAAAATTCTCGCATTGTAAAGTTAAACATTTTACATTTTGTGAGCTTAGTTCTTTGACGCGATCCTTGCTTAAGTATTTTCCCTCGAAGCAAAGATCCTAATCTATCTTATTCCGTCATAAAATTGCTTAAAGATTTATAATTGAGCCAAATATGCTCGCCACAAAACAACAAGAAAATCGAAAACTTTACGCGCACAGCGTACACATATCATGACGAAATATCACCATGAAAATCACATTTACAAAATATCGGTCATTCATCCATCTCACATTCAAGCTTTGGTCCACGGTAATATTATCAAATAGATTTATCAAAACCTATCTCTTGATTTCTAATTTTAAATTTTATTTGAAATATGAGAGTTTCTCCCGATGACGATATCAGATAAGGGCTACCATTACGATCGTCTGGCGTGTGATTGTAACAGGATTATCACTTTTTCAATGAAATAGATTCCACAACGATGTTCCAGGATAATTTTACAGCAGAAATCATCACTAAAAATTCCATAGAATTGCCTACAGTCACAGATAAATAAGCATTCGCGCACACGGTCTATGAGTCACGACTACGTTATTTTTAATCTCCTATTATCTCAAATTATCGATCAATATGTGCTGCATAAGAAGAAATTATGTTCAAAGACACACTCTCTTCCTTAACTGACTCGTGTAATGGACACACAAATAAAATCCTATCTTAAGATCCATTTACAAGTCTCAAAAATACCAATAACAGTAAATGCAAAATTTGTGGACATTCAAGCCACGACCAATATTCCAGGCCAATATCTACTTCAATATAGCACACATTGATCACTTATAAGCACAGTAATAATTACACTCATGACCTTTAAACATTCTATTAGACCGTAATAATGTCAATTATTATTATTATTATTATTATTATTATTATTATTATTATTATTATTATTATTATTATTATTATTATTATTATTATTATACGCGCGCGGTCGCGTCATCGTAGGCTATGGTTTAATGAAATCATAGATGACTCTATCCTATCTCGAATCTATGATAAACCACAAAAACATCAAGGAAAAATCCTAAATTCACAAAACACGTCGATATTCTGTCCCAAATAATTCAAAAATTATTCCATCATTATTTTATAAATTAATAAGTGTTATCGCGTGGGTCAAATATTTTTAACACTTTCCTCGACTTATCATGGGACAGTGAGAACATGTCACGAAGCACTCACTCAAATAGAACAAATTATAGGTCCCAAATACACTCTCACACACATCAAATCTACCAACACCAGTGAAAGAAGAGTGAAATTTCTAACTACAAAGACTATCAGAAATGATCTCAAATATTCAAGCAAGGACTACGTCTACATAATTATTACAACAGAAAATAGAGAAAAGTATAATTTAAAATCTTAGCTGTAGTAGACTTGGCTTCTGGACTCGGTTGATGATCAGTGAATATTTAACCAAACTCCATCTCCGATATTATTCTCCCCTGGGCTGAGTTATGCCTCACATTTTAGTTACATATGGCTGCAGCAGGCGAGGACTTAGGACAGTTACAAACTCCGTCGTAATGTTGAAGTTCCATCCTTCCGAAATAGTTCAGGACTGCTAGTGATCTTCCGTCTTCTGGTGAAAGCTGAAACTAAAAAGTTTGTTTTAGTAATAGTTTCCAACACACACTCGATTCTCCAAGCTGGCACAGTTTTTACGTACTTTAAAATTTCCTCAGATTTATAAAATTAAGGAAATCTGAACTGCTGCGTTTCCAATATTTTCCGTATCTCAAAATTTCCTCAGAAGCAGAAAAAATCATCTTTCATCAAATGAATGTTTGTAATGTTCAACGTCGTATATGCCGTCTCCAATTACACATGTGCTCTTACAACACGATGACTTGTACTTGTACGAAGCAATTATTCACGTAGACAACTGAAGACACAAAAGAGCAAGATTCCCCCAGATACATGGGTATTTATTTCTTCAAGACGTAGGTGTGTTTGTTAGTTGAATTTTATTGGCTGAGATTTAGCGATCGGGCTAACCTTGCGATCCAATTGGTTAAATATCATGACGTCAAAATCTCAAAGTATTGATCGCTTTTGGTCTGGTAGAGTTCGTGTCCACGTGCTACTCATCTGGTGTCTTCAACAAGGCACAAAAAAACCCAGACTCGCTTACACGGCGGGGGAAAACCTGTTCCGCTGCGGGCTAGCAGAGACAGTGCAGAGTTGAAATCTCCTTCCTGGATGATAATTTTATGCATTGTTCCACCCCAGTAATAAAATATTCTTTCCATACAAACCAATAACCAATTTTCAAGGGTGCACTACTCCTACAACCCTAACATTCTTTTTGAAGACCTCGATATAGACCTCTCCCGCAACATTAATCTATTCCCATATCTTACTACTCAAGTCTTCCTAGATTCTGACCATAAACCCGTCCTTCTCACGCTAGACGCCGCCCCTCAGCACGGACCTGATACTATCCCGCTACACTAGCGCACTATAGACTGGGAGCGCTATCGCAGTACACTGAGCGAGGCTATCACTGGCAATCCTAGTTTGCCTTACTTGGGGGCGAAGAATCCCAGCCTGCTTCTCAGGGTATGTGATAACCTTTTTTAAATACTTTTTTTACGTGGGATCAGAGAAAACGTTGATACGCCGAGTCTCATACTACTTCCTCATTTAAAATCAATGGACGTCTCTATCCGACGTATTCGTAGCGCATGTGAATAATCAAATATGTCAATACCTTAGTTCTTTAATAACTTCTATCATTACAACTAGCTATAAATAAGTCAGCACAAAAATCTTAAATACTATGATTTATTATTTAAGAGAAATGAGAAACTTGCAAGAGAAAAAATGGAATAATTAAATAACAGTTGTATTCGCTTAATTAATTAAAGTCAAATGGGCTGACATTCTTGCCTATCACTCACGTCCTGCATTTCGACTTGTCACATTGACATTGAGATGTGCTATAACATATCCTAAATATTTGCAATCTTTGCTAAACAGAAATTATAAAATTACAAGCTGTTCATAGGAAAAAATTAAGTGAAAAATTGCTCGTTAAAATTCATTCTCTAGTTAGGATTGGATTATTTCATAATGTGCTTCCTTTTTACCATCATAAGCGTTGGTACAAAGGGATACGTTTTCTCTTTCTTAGCAAAATCTTGCTCTAAATTAACTATGACTATTATCTCATTCAGATTCATATCTTAGAAACAAATTCCAGTATATATAAGCAACCATCAAAACTAGAATGAGATCTACAACCTTAAGCGAATAAAATAACATGCCTATGTAACCACATAAATCAATTATCACATTAGGGAACGTTTTATTTGAAGTACTATATGATATTAATTCATTTCTACTCTAAAATAGGTGGTAATAATGATCCGTTATGATAACCCATATATGTCACGCTTATTTTCACAGAGTGCCTCTTAAATAGAAGAAAATCCTAGTTAACATTTCCAAGTATATCACCTATTTGTTCACATGAGGATATTTCGCGATGACCATGTCTAACATTATGCTCTAACAAGGTTATGATATTCTACACTTCATGCTCTACATGGATTCTTGACCATATGCAATATTACTTGATTCCATACACAAGTATTTCTAGTTTGCATCAGCTATCAATTTCTTCTTACATTACGACATATAACTCCTCTCATATTTCTTTCATATAACATCTTCATATTCCCTTTATTACTTAATTCAATTCATATCTCTTTTTACTATTCTCCATTATTAATCTTGTAACTTCATTCTGCTGCATAAGTATTTCAACTCTCGTGTTTCTTCGTAATAAGCTTTACATCTTGCTAAATCATAACACCATTCCCTATATCACCTGACATTTCCTCATTTCAATATAAACTTTTTTTTATCGTGGCGTATCATCTACTCATAATATCTACCTATGTCATCTGCACAAACATGTTAACCTATCACTCGGAATCTCTAATAATTTCATAGGGTATACTTCTCAAAAGAACTGTAAATAAGGTATAACATTATATTACTTGGATTTAACGTCTGTTGTGAAGAATAAATTTTATCTCGGATGTGCTTATTTAGACAGACGATTGTCTAACTCCTTTTACGTCCACTTATATTGAAATCACTCGCGAGAATCTAACTTGATATGGGTTGTCTTGATTATTTGCAAGGTAAAAGCAAACCAAAGTTATCTCCGTACAGAAGATGAAGGCCCTTGGAGGGGTGGAAGGTAAAGGCTTCCACTATCCACAACCTCGGCACTTGATGGGGTAGAGTGGTTAGCTCTACTCCCGGCCGCCTTTGCCCCCAGGAATTAACCTGGTACTCATTTTTGGTGTAGACTGAGTGAACCTTAGGGCCATGTGCACCTCCGGAAGTGGAAATCTCGTTTCTTAAATTTTACGACTTCCTGGCGGGGATTCGAACCCACGTCCTTTCGAGCGAACCGAGCACGCCTTTACCGCCTCGGGTAGGCAGCCCCTGATCTACAAGGTCTCATTACTATATTTCAATTATATGTGGTCTAGACAAATAGAATCTACCAAATGAAATGTTTAAATATTGAAACTTATCTCTTTCTCCGTAGCTTTGGGATGGTTCTTGCTTTCTTCATTCTGCTCTACCGAGGTGGTCTCCGTGTAGCGATGCGGGCTCTGCAGTCATTGTCTGCGGTGTTATTTGTCCCTCGTTCAGCTCAAGTTATCCCAAGCAGTCCGTCTTCCATCTTCCTAAAGACACATCATTTCTCCTTGCTCAATCATAGGAATATGAAAGATAAATACAATCAGTTGAGACATATTTGTTTAATCTAAGCCTTCTAATATAATAGTTATTGGTCTCTGTTAAATTTCTTTGGTTGGTCTCTATTTTATATATCAGATCTCCAATATGTTTGCGGTATCATTAAATCTATGACTGGTAAACATTCGCTTTGTAGGTTTTTATTGATGATGTTGCGTTTTCCTAGTTCCTCGATTTCTTAGTTTAATCTATGCTCTTGGCATCTCCATTCGGCCGTGGTCCAATTCTTGATAGCTGTTCTCGTTGAAACCAATGCATTTCGCGATTTATTTTCTTGTTTCAATTTGGAATGACTTATAATTGTACATGGTATTCTTTTATGTTCAATTTTCTTCTTTCTTGATTACTTTTACTCGATTCAATTTGCTCTCTAGTTGCAATACGTCTTCTCGTTGCGATAGTTAGCCATTTTGATATCCCCTACAGTGTTGGGTCCTTTTTTCTTAAACAATCCTACTCCCATGTCTTTGTATTTTACACTGCCATTATGATGATACATATTTCGCCATTTGTGTCAATCTGGGCTTCTGTGACATTGCAAACTCATTCATTCTATTTAACTTCGTCATGGATAATCGCGTTTACTCTGACTTGATCGAAATTTCAATTATGGAATAGTGTAACGGTACACTAGCATTCGCTCAGTCGGGAATATTGACCTCCAAGAAGAAGTAATTACGATGGCTATTAGAAATGCAGCTGAAACTTCCGCCGTGGGACCTTCTACCAGGAACCCTAAGGCTACCTCATTACCCAATGAGATACTCCAAGTTATTAAGTTGAAGAACCGGTTTCGCGCCTTGTGGATGAACACCAGGGACCTTTGAATGAAGGCACTCTGGAACGGACACAAGCGCAACTTACGTATTCTCCTGAAACATCACCGTAGAGCTGCATTCCAGTCTAAACTATCCGAGTTAAGCTCAGCTGACGACTCCGTCTACCGCATGGCACGAAAATTTATGGGTGAAAGGATAGGCATACCGGCGTCACCCGAACAGAGAGGGTTAGCCTACACTGACGAGGAAAAGGCAGAAGCACTGGCGGACACTTATAGCGTGTTTGTGTTCTTTGTATCTTGTGTGGAAATTGTCTTTTTTGCCCTATATATGTGGCATTGCAGTTAGGTTCTTGGCACTTGAGTTTATAGACTCCTGACTTGGAGAAAGGGTCTTTTTGTGTAGGTTGCACTTGCTCACGTGTCTCTGCATTGTTTTGTTCGTTCTAAAGGCTACTTTTAGACCTTGTTTTTGTAAAATATTAGCTACTTTGTACGTGTTAACGTAGTTGGGGAGAGTACTGACCTACTTTCCCCTATCCAATAGGAAGGATCCACAACGTTCCAGTAGCCCCTCCCCTGCGCCCCCTACCCTCTCCACGGGACAACATGCTTTGGCCAAAATTTTCCACTAGCTTTTCGTCGACCACAGTTGTGAAATAGTGTTTGGTGACAACGGACTATGCTTCGGCAATCCAGGTAAGTACAGAATTTAATTTTCATTATGTTAATATGGCGTTAGTAGAGTACGGTACTTATAAAATCATCATTTATTAATACTTGTTCATATTATCACCTAACTCTCTATCATTGACAAGTTTATGCAATGTAAACATTTCTGTACACATTTACGCATGAGTTAAGTGATTTGGTAGAAACTGAGGATGTTCTTGTAGAACGAAACATGTCCTTCTTTGTGTAATACTGTGTATTTTTTATGTTTATAGTGTTATAATTTTTATTGAAAATTTGTGAGATTGACAGACTGGAAAGTTTGTTATGTCCTATTTGACTAAGTCGACACGAGAAAGTATGGCTTCCTCCTTACCTAATTATTCTGCCAGTTAGGAAAATTACGAAGCCAAAAAAACTCAAGTCTCTTAAAATCAAAATCATGAACATTGACAAATCAATTACATTTCACAAGAAACTTTCAAAATGAAAGCTCGTTCCTAAGTACAAACCCATAAAAGCTAAACCTACAACAACTTCGGCTAAAGTATCAACATCCCAATCACAAGTTATTATCGATCGGAAACGAAATTAAATTTGGATATATAAAGAAACAGGAACTCAACAAACAAATTCTACGCATCCATTTAAACCTAAGCAACTTCTGGCACCACGCTCAATGGGCATCCTACTCTAACTTTTTACACGATTACATTAAAAAAGAAGCGATCAGGAAATAGAAGGTCATTGAAAATAAAATACGTAACCTAATCTTTAAACAAAAAAACAGAAAACAATAACCATGAAAAAGTCGCTAATTTTCACCCTAGACTAATTAACAGATCAGATACTACCTTTTCAAAGAATGAAATAAATCTGCTACAGAAGGGACTCAAATTCAATTGCCAGGAATTTCATAACGTAAACAACATAAAACAGCTATTTTCTGATGTAGAAATTGCTTGCGACAAAATCCCTTCTCCACCAAGAGAAATACCGTAATAAAAAACGTAGCCACCAACCAAGCCCTGAAAATTTTCACATATGAAAATTCCACCAAACAAACGAATTGTGCCACCGTCACAAAAGCGGGTAAAGCGAATACAACTTTCATAATGAAGAAAGACGAGTACTTAGAAAAAACAATAGAATTCATCAACAACAACGAAATTAAAGAACCACAACGCGACCCTGCAATTAAATATCAAAACTAAATAAAACCAGCTATCAAGGAAACAGACTTTATTTTCACGAAACAAGAAAAAGAAAGCCTTACCATCAAAGATTCAAAAGTTCCCACGCTAAGAGCCCTCCCAAAATTACACAAATACACCAATAGTATATTTTAAAGATGCACCGAGTTATAATTTAAGCAAACAAATGAACACAATTCTAAAAGAAAAATCTCACTTAAAGAAGATAGATCAATTAAAACAGCCTAAAACTAATTAAAGAACTAAGTAAACTTAAGATAACACAGAGCACACGTATGATATTCTTTGATATCACCAACATGTACCCCAACATACCAGTAGATGAATCCATTAAAATTATCGAAAATCTTCTTAAACAAAACACTTCACTACAAGAAACCAAAGAAATTATTAGCCTCCTTAGGACAACGTTAAACTAAAATTGCTTCTCATTCAACGACAAAATCTATTGTCAAAAAGAAGGATTAGTCATGGGCTCACGATTGTCAGGTATAATAGCTAACATTTTTCTTAATAACTTCGAAAACTTCCTCTTAACCAGCCAACATTCAAAATGAATCGTACACTGGAGCAGATACGTAGATGACGTAATATGCGTATATGTCAATGACATCACTAATGCACACCAGTTATTAAACACACTGAATTCTTTACACAAGTCCATCAAGTTCACAATGGAACCAGGAACTAACAAGAAAATAAACTATTTAGACATCACAGTCAGTAGGAAGAATGAAAACCGCTCTTACAAAGTATACAGAAAGCCCACTCAGATGTTGCACACTATTGATAACGAGTCGAACCACCCATACACTCACAAAATAGCAGGACTGGATACAATGATACACAGAGCTCCTTCCATACTAATGAGCACAACGGATTTCATTGAAGAGATGTAAATCATTTAACAAACTGCGAAGGAATACAACCACCATCCGGGCACAGTAGATAAACTTTTAAATAAACATAAGAAAAATTGCCCGGGAAACCACCTCACATGACAGGGAAAAATACGTGGTTCTCAACTACGTTAACAAGAACACATGTAAAGTAGCTAATATTTTCCAAACACAAGGTCTAAAAGTATCCTTTAGAACGAACAACACACTGCAGAGATACGTGAGCAAGTGCAGCCTAAACAAAAAAATCCTTTCTCCATCTAAGGAGTCAATGAACTCAAGTGCCAAGAACCTAACTGCAATGCCACATATATAGGACAAACAAAAAGTAATTTCCACACACGATACAAAGAACACGAAAACGCGATAAGATATAATCGGCATTCACCCTTCGGAGAGCATATATACGACAGTTCACACTAATTAACTGACATTAACACAGAACTAAAAAATTACACATCGAAAATAAAAGTAAATCTTTGAATATTGAGCAAGCAATCGAAATTTACGTCCCAAAAAGCTAACGAAACCAACCTAAATGACCATACACATACTAAGAATTCCCCGCTCTTCGCTCTACCTACATAACATCTGGTCAACACTTAATGTTTAAATTAGCGCTCAACGGCTCTTTTTAGTATGGTCCATCGTAAAAATAACGTCTAATAGATACTCTCTATTTCAATTCCGCACTTTATTCAGTCATTAACTTGCAGTTATCCAAAATATATAAATACATTATTACATGAAGAAGGCTAATGGCCTCCCCCCCCCCGTCCCCAGTAGATGAAGGAAGGTTCCACAACACTCACATCGCCCCGCCCCTACTTCCCCATCCCCTCTCCACGGCACAGTACGCTAGATTACAACATGGGTAAAGTACATGCCCGCTCTCCCCTATGTAGGTAACAGGAAGGATCCACAACGTTTCAGTAGCCCCACCCCTGCGTCCCCTACCCTCTCCGCAGAACAACATGCTTTGCCCAAAATTTTCAACTAGCTTTTCCTTGACCACAGTCGTGAAATAGTGTTTGGTGACAACGGACTAAGATTCGGCAATCCAGATAAGTACTGAACTTTGTTTTTCATTGTGTTAATACGGTGTTAGTTGAGTACTTATAAAATCATTAATTAATACTTGTTGTTATTATCACCTAACTCTCTATCATTGACAAGTTTATGCAACTTAAACAATACTGTAACACATTTACGCATGATTTAAGTGATTCGGTAGAATTTCTTGTTAAACGAAACATATCATTCTTTCTGTAATAGAGTGTATTTTTACAGGTATGTTTATGGTATTATGATTTTTATTGAAATTTTGTGTGTTTGACAGACTGGAAAGTTTTTATGCCCTATTACTTAACTGCAGGAAAAACTTTAGGCCCAAAAGTTAAAGCGGATATTGAAGACAATCTTCCACCAAACATATTTGGAGGCTAGCACAAGTGAGAAAGTGTCAAAGACCTTTTAAAATCATTTTGCTTGAATGTCTTTTGCGATAATGTCGCAAATAACCAGAAGTGTACATTACTGCACATTATTATGTGATTATTGGAGTGCGCACAGGGATACAACAACCGTAAAACGGGGTAACTTCGGCCACTTTTTCGTATATTTTTTAAATTAAAATGTGAAATATTTCCTCTAATTTTCTGAAAAATTTAATATAAGTTCTGCCATGTTTGTTCTTCATTTCTAAATATGAACATAATTATAATTGTTATTCAGTAATGAATTATGATTATCGAAAGAGTGGCCGGAGTTACCCCATGTTTTGGGGTAACTTCGGCCGCCATAAAAATAACTCAGGAAACGAAGTTTTCTTCGATATAGTGTTACTTCGGCCTCTGTGAATGTTTTTTAAAACCTGCAGAACGCCCAGTATCAACAATCACAAACAAATTAAAACGATTTGCAGTGAAACAGAAGTATAGTGATCAAATTCCCATTTTTCACAAAGAATGGACTATTTTATTTAGCCTAAGCGTACAAGCATTTTATGATATTACAAATTACGTGTTGCATTGCGTAATTATTTGTAATGGTAAAAAAGATAATAAATAAAAAGTACGAAAATCATAAAGCCCAATAGGATGGAGGGAAAAGGAGATCGGAAAAGAAGCAATCTTGTAGACTGTTCTCATAATACACCGTCTTCTAAAATAGAAAATATCTGGGCCGTCAATCAAGTTCTTAATTGCGCATCGTCTGTGCCATCTGATATCCGTCTATTTATCATTGAAAATAGGAACAGTCTTTCCTCTCCCTGTCGGGATAAACTTCCCCGTTTATTGTTATTGTAGCTTTATTAATCTCTTCTAAAGCATTCTTGAAGTAAACAGGATTGTAATTACAATACCCGCGGCCGCGTAATGTTTTCCCGTACGTTCCGAAGTTACCCCGGAAGAGGACAACTTTTATCACAAAACTATTTTCTGAAAAAGCTATTTGAATAAAATGCATCAAATTAGGTTGATCAGTTACCAGACGTACTCACATTTTGACCCCATAAACCTTTGAAATGGAGAATAGAATGCTGGGGCTGGAGAACAGTTTGTTTTCTGCTGTTACCAAACAAGACAATAGTCGGGGCTGCGAAAAAAATTGATTGACTCAAAAATGAGCCTGCCAATGTTCTTTGGACTACCGAGTGTTGATAGAGCATTCTATTGTACATGCATTTTAGTTGTTGCAAGTTGTTCATCTTTCTCCGTATAGGAGGCAGGAGAAAATAAGTGTTGCTATTCGTCAGTGGCCGAAGTTACCCTGTATGGCCGAAGTTACCCCGTTTGACGGAATAGTAAATGAAAGATTTGCGGGTAAAGACATTGAATGCATGATAATTCCACCAGAAACAACAAGGTACTTATAGCCACGTACCCACGTGGAATATGGAGCGCGAAAGCAAAGGAGAGCGACAAGGACTTCGTTTATGAAAATTGCTAAACAGGTTGGTGATTTGACTTGACTGAAGAGGAAAATGTTAATATGACGGAACTTCAATCATTATCCACCTTGTTAGAAAGTAAGATAGCGATTTTGAACGAACTAGATTCGAGATGATGACGAGGCTCATACTGACAAGGAAACAGAAGGAGCTGATGAGTATCAGAAAAAAGTATCTCGACCTTAAATTGCGTGTTTCGTGAATACAGGTTCAACAAACCGAATATGAAGCAGGTAATGTTGGTAGTAGGTCTAGCAACCAACAAAACAAGAAATTCAAGTTGCCGAAGTTAGAATTCCGCACTTTTGGAGGGGATTTAAAGGAGTGGTTACCATCAAAGAGGATAGAATAGAATAGAGATGAAACTCAATGATAAATTTCGGTTCCTAGCCACTTGGCGCTAGTAGTTTTAGTCTCTTTTCCGAGATAGCGCCACAGTGTGCATTCTGGTGCAATACCTTAGTATTACTATCAACTAGAGATGGGGAATGTGATTCTTTTAGAAGAACCGATTCATTTGAACCGATTCACTAAAATGATTCGTTCATTTGATTAGTTCATTTAATTCGTTCATTCCAATACTACGCGCCGGAGAACCGAAAGCGAAACCATGGACTCAGATGAACCATTCCGTTATGTTCTTTATAACTGCTACTGCTTAAATGTTTACAGGTTACAAGAATTGAAATTTTCAAAGTATAATAATAATAATTGATAGCATTTTAACAAGAGTAATATCATTTTTAGATATTACAGTCGAAAAATGCTACACAACTGTCTGACTAATCCTTTCCAAAACTTAAGTAGCTACCATTCGAAACTATACGAGAATCGAATTTGAAATTTAGTAGATATGAACATTTTTGTGGCCATGTTTCACGCGTTAGTTCACGAGAACAAGAACGTGAACGGGAACCGTGAAGTAAACTTAACCTAACATTTCGCAACGAGTTGGAAGTTGAGTGTATATTAAAGTTCCGAGAAGTGTGTGACTTGAAACTACGTGATCATTTCTTCTTAAAAAAATATTTTTCCTGTAAGGTTATGTTAGGAGTATTTGACTTGTGGACCGGACTTTTGGTTCAGGTTAAATAAAAAATAACAGAGTCCTTCTCACAGCCATTGATTCAAAAATGGTGGACACCCGATTTGACGATTTGAATCAGAACGAACGAGGAATCAAGGAACGAGTTGCGGCGTTGCGGCTGCCATCTCTCGATTCAGATTTCGATTCACAAACGAGTCGATTCATTTCGTTCACTCTTAGCCTACAAGGAATACAAAGCCTGCTCATTCGCAGTGCACTCTTCAGAAACAGTGTCCGCCTGGCAGTGCGCGTCTTGACCACTGCAGCGCTAGTATACCACCTCACATCAGCACTCACTAGCATTGATAACGGGAGTTAAAACTAGCACAAATTTACCTCTACACTACACTTCCTGTATATTATCTACTTTACTGAGCAGAATGAAGTAGACAATAATAAATGTTCAATTTTTACCCCTAGCTGTGGATTTTCATTTCAGATAACACACATAACTGTCGAAATTTGTGTCTGGCATTTAAAAGGACATAAGGTCTTCACTAGATATTTTTACTACCGCACCGTAGATTTTCAGTGAAAATGAACGACTTTAACCATTTTCCTTGATATTTTCTCCTCATAAATCGTTTTTCTTCTCAAGAAGTATTCTCGGCGATACTCATCTGTGATGCCATTAGCGTAGTTGGTGACAGAGGGGCGTAGATACTTCAGCAGTATTATTCTGCTTAGTTCCTCAGGATGATCACTTTTCCCACACCGTAAAATAGGATTTTTAGCAACACGTGGCAACAGTATTTCGGTTAATGTTTGTGCTATTTTTGGACTGTCCAGCGTTACCGATAACATTTCGTCCCTTATTTGCCTCAGTTTCATCAGCAGTGAAACAAAACTTGGCTTTGGATACCTGAGACGTGAGACCACCTCTGTCTTTTATTTTTATTAATGACGTTAGTGGAGATGGACTCTGGATACTACTAATTTTATCAACACACTCTTGACATAGCATGTGGTCTTCGACAACTCTTACCAAGTACCCTCCAATATATGCCATTGCAGCACTCGACGGAGCGGTCACTAGTGTTCCATAACTTATCCTTGGTACTTGGTACCACCTACACAACAGAATAAGGACATTATTATTATCAGAACAGGAGCAATAATAATAAGTAACCTATTTTTTACCGTCACAGGGTCTGTGTATTTTCTGTACCATACACTGTGTGTTTATTGCTTTAATCCACAATTCCCTAGTTGGCTCTTGGCAAGGGAATTCATGGAAAACTTTATTTCTAGAGCCTTGTTTAAAAAACGGTACACAGCAGTACACCATTGTAATATAATTGACGTATTTTAACAATATATTTTTCCCGTTTGGTCAGTGTGTGAATTAAGCCGAAAGTGTCAGGTTCCAAGTCGTCCTCAGTTTACAAGAGTTTCCCCATTTCACATTGGATGATAAAATTATATTCTGTGACGTTTGCAGCAAAGAGGAGGGGGAAACTTGTTTTATATTTCCCCGTAACGAATTATAATCAATTTAGCAAAATCAGCATGGTATTTTAAATAATGCATATTAAATGTCCGAGGTCTAGTAATCACTATATCAAGTTCCTGTGCTGGTTGGAAGTGTAGTGTGTTGTCTGAACATGAAAGGGGAAGTGTTGGAACAAGCACAAACACCAGTCCCCGAGCCAGAAGAATTAATTAGACGTGATTATAATCACCCATTTGGCTGGCAATCGAATCCGGGACCTTCTGAACCGAAGGCCTCAATGCTGACCATTCAGCCAATGATTCGAAGTAAACAAAATCATTATTGAGTTTCATTATTTCTATCGGTATTAACATTCAACTTTCGTAGTAAACGTCACCAGTAAGCATACAACGTGTAGAAATACCGCCAACCGAGGTGTTCATGTGAGGATGAATTGCAGCGCCTCTAGCGGCAAATATAGCATCCACAGGGCGGACAGCTATGAGTGGCTATTGGGCAGGCTTTGTATTCATTGTAGGCTAAGGTTCACTGAATCATGATACAATCGTTCACTGCAATGATTCGTTCATTTTGAATCACTCGTTCAGAATCTCCCCATCTCTACTATCAACAGATAGCGCGGAGATTTAACATCCGGCGCAGTGACGCACATCCGGGTATGCTTACGGCTCCTCCCCCCTCCTTTCCCTGCCCCTCGCCACCCCCTACCCCGCCAAAAACTGAGATAATAATGCAGTTCTACTACTTCCATGCCCAATACATTGTAATTCATATATTTTTATTTCCAAGTACTTACTACGTTGTAAATAATGATCTGATACCCCTAGTTCGTATGGCATACTATGTTACTGAGAACATAACCACACACCTCAAAGCAGCTTCAACTTCAAATGAATGATTGACACATTAACACAAAGCTGATATTATAACAAATAAGAAATCCCTTCGAAAGCAAGACAACAGAGCACACCATATGCAAGACAATGGGGTATCACATCAATATCCAAGTACCGCATGAAAATAAAAATAACAATTAAATGCACTGAGACAGGAAATATATAGAACTACATTAATAGAACCATTCGGCTTTCAGCCCCTGATGTGTACTCAAACAGGAAATACAGGATTTCAAGAGGACTGGCGAAGATATATTTCAAATAAACAAGCAGAAGGAACTAAGATTTATATCACAAGCACATGAGCACTTGGAATTCAAACAACACAATACTGTAGCATCATGGGAACTATCGATTAAAATCGATATAAGTTCGAACAAGGTTAATCGATTGGGTAAAGTCGAATTCGATGCAATTCAGCAATATTATATCCACAATGCTTGACGTTTTATGACTAATTAATTTGTGAGAAGTGCCCACTGATTGAGGTTAGACTTGAAATACTTTAAATACTTCACTTCGAGACAAACTGCCTTTAATTATTAACAACGCTCATTTCATGCTTACTTGCGTGCCATCTACAGAACGTGTATATAACTATTTACACGTTATGAATGACCTCCAGCGCCATCTAGAGAAAGAAACTGAAACTACCTGAAGCTAGCTACAGATTGGAACCAAAAGCCCTATTAGAGTACTTATGTCTAGCGCCTGACAATGTGCAGCCACTCGGAGTAACTCGGCTAAGTTCGGTCCGTGACCTATGAAATACAATATGGCCGGCAGATAAGCAGCTGATGGTAGTCGGAAACTCGGCCGACTGGAACCCTCGCTGCGCCCTAGAGCGACGCATCAAGTCAGCCGTGTCGACAAGCTAATATTGTTCGACAATCACCCACCACGTTTGCAGTTAAGCTCCTTACATTGCCCTGCTTCCTCAACTTTCAAATGCGCACAGTTCGTAGAAATTATTTTAATCTTAAATCCCATCATAGCTCACACCGATATTTACAAATCTTAATTTCTACACTACCTTCTTAAATCAACCATGCAACTCCAGTATGCGAAGGTTTTTGAAAGTAGGTAAATGAATAAAAAGTTACCACATTAACGCTGCGTATGTTTCATAGATTTCACTTAAGTTTTAAAATCTTCCTGTTGAGAGGTTTCTATTGAATTTTAAAATCGCTCACACTTCTGTAAATAATTTGTGACAATGTTAATTAAAAGTGGCTTTAAAAATATTTCTAAAAAGAACTGTGGAAGCCCATCATTACAAGTGTCACATTATATTTCTCTCGTGAATTTGTCTTTCATGAGACTGGAGCAGTTTAGTAATTCATTTCGAGGAAGGTAATGCAGAGCTGCAATAAGAAAATCAGAGACAATTGTCAGAAGCGATACAAAAGATGACTAGATTCATAACAAAGAAATAGTGACCTTCCATTATCGGATGGATGTGTTATTTCATGCTTCAAAAGTACCACGTCCCCCACATAATGTTTCAAACATTGAAACATTAACCTGTTAATTATCGGTTACTATTCGAAGAACTTGAAAACCACCGAGTGAGTTGGCCGTGCGGTTAAGGGCGCGTAGCAGTGAGCTTGTATTCGGGAGATAGTGGTTAGAACCCCACTGTCGGCAGCCCTGAAGGTGGTTTTCCGTGCTTTCCCATGTTCATACCAAGCAAATGTTGGGGTTGTACCTTAATTAAGTGCACGACCGCTTCCTTCCCACTTCTAGCCCTTTTCTATCCCATCGTCACCATTAGACCTATCTGTGTCGGTGCGAAGTAAAGTAACTCGTAAAACTTGAAAACCATGTTCTCTGACTGCTTCAATGGCATCTAATGTAAATTTTTCCACCTGCTTTCCAGTTAGCGAATAAGTGAAATATTACATAAAATCAGCTTCATGGTCCGTATCGCACTTCAATAGATTCACAATTAAGTATTTATTTTCCACCTAGTCGATACAATGATTGCTTAAGGCAATTTTTAATGGTCAAAAGTGGTACATGTTTCGTATATTATCAACATCTTCAGCCACATAATACTGTTTAGATGAAAAATGTATAAAATTGACAAAGTAATGCTTTAGAGGAAGTGTCCTTAAAATTATGTTAATTTTAAGGACACTTCCTCTAAAGCATTACTTTGTCAATTTTATACATTTTTCATCTAAACAGTGTTATGTGGCTGAAGATGTTGATAATATACGAAACATGTACCACTTTTGACCATTAAAAATTGCCTTAAGCAATCATTGTATCGACTAGGTGGAAAATAAATACTTAATTGTGAATCTAAGTGAAATATAACGAAACTGGGAGACTATTCTATAAAATGTTGGCAATCCCTTGAATAGAATACATAGTAGTTTCTTAGCCAGCTTGACTTCAACGCCCAGTTCATCTCTGTCGACATCTCTCATGCCGAAACATGTCTCAAGCTTCTATCATATTGTAGTAATATTTGAATACTGGTGTCCCATTGCTATCGGAAAGTTCAATATTGCAAAGTCCATAACAAATACACTAGTTAGTAATTGTAACGAGGGTATTGCCTAATATTTGGACACTGATATTCCATTACTATCTTAATGTGCGCCAATAGAATATAACCGACAGATGTTACCCGAGCACGGCCGAGTATAGTCGACAGATCTCCCCGAGCACGGCCGAGTATAGCCGACAGATCTCACCCGAGCGTAGCCGAGTGGCTTCACATTGTCAGGCGCTAGACACAAGTTATTAGAGTTTCACCCCCCTGGTTACCATTCTGGAGTCAGTTCTCAAAAATGGATGAAGATCCCGAAATAGCTGTGGAGGATAGATTTCAGTATTTAATACAGGCAACAGTAAAAGGATCACGTGCTAGGCAGGTGGTTGAGAGTTTCCCCCCAACACAAATAAATTACAGCAAAGCAATTGAAAGCCTAAAATCTCGTTTTGGCCAAGAAGATCTTCTTGTGGAGGTTTATGTACGTGAGCTGTTGAGGTTATTTTTACACAGGGCCTCGCATTCCAAATCCAGAATTGCATTGTCTCAACTTTATGATCAGTTGGAAACACAGTTGAGATCACTAGAATCACATGGTGTCACAACGGACAAGTGTGACTGTATGTTATTTCCCTTTGTTGAATCGTGCCTCCCCAAAGACTTATTACGAATTTGGCAATGCAGTATTCCATTCACCTCTGCTACAAATGCAAAAGACTGTCTGGAGGGGTTTATGAAATTCCTGAAGTCGGAGGTGGAAGGTGAACAGAGAATAAACCTTGCTACATCTGGGTTTGACTTAAAGAGTGAAGGGGCAAAAGAAAATCTGAAGCACAATGTGAGGGATTCAGATGACAACATTCCTACAGCTATGGGGTTATTAACATCAAATCAACATAAGGATGACAAATGTGTGTTTTGTGAAGGTCATCATACAAGTGCAGATTGCTTCTCCACTAGAAAAATGTCAATGGAAAGTAAATAGAAACTGTTAAGGGAAAAAGGGTGCTGTTATATGTGTCTGAAGTCAAGGCATATAGTAAAGAATTGTAAGGCAAAAAACATAAAATGTATAATTTATGGTGGGAAGCATGTTGTTTTAATGTGCAGACAATTGTTAGAAAAACAACATGTTGTCCCCAAAGCAGTTAGCAACAGTGAAGAAAATGCAACTCAGGAAGTCACATTGGCAAATGTTTCCACTTCACCCAAGGTGTTGTTACAAACTCTTTGTGTAAATGCAAGACCTGACTAAAAGACTGAATGTGTTTGTGCTTTAGTGAATACGGGCTCCCGGAAGTCATACATTTTGCGAAAGATGGCTTTAGAGATGGGTTACACTCCACTGCAAAAGGAAATCATCTCACATTCCCTTTTTGGTGGCATGACAACACAAAGGAATGAGCATAAAGTTTACAGGGTGTGTGTAGGGGACCTGAACAATGAATTTTGTATAATTTTGAGGCTTTAGACCAACAAGTGATCTGTGGAGACATTTCACATGTTGCGGAAGGAGAATGGATAAACGAGCTGAAGAAATTGAAGATCGATATCACCGATAATGAGGAAAGTTTGGGGCCTATAGAAATACGTATTGGGGCATCCATGGCTGGCAAACTTCTAAGAGGAAGAAAAGAAGTGCTGTCATGTGGTTTAGTTGCAGTAGAGACATTGTCAGGGTGGACTTTGATGGGAGAGATTTCTAATAACAAATGAAATGAAGAAAATGAAGGCTTGTAACTTCCATGTTTATTAAAGAGACAAGTATTACTGATTTGTGGAGGTTGGATGTAATAGGCATTTTGGATCCTGTAGAGAAAGTTACGAAGAGGGAACGAGAAATTGCAGTGAAAGATCATTTCCTCCAAAGTGTTCATCGCACTGAAGAAGGTCGATATCAAGTTCGGCTACCTTGGACTGAGGGGCATCCTGCCTTGCCAACAAACCTGAATCTTGCTGAAAGAAGATTGGGTTCATTGAGGAAGAAATTATCTGAAAACCTTTTTGAGATTACGATGAAGTGTTTGAATATGGTTGGTTGAGGGAATTATAGAAGAAGTGTCTAAATCTGGACGTGTTCATTGTTGTCACTACTTACTGCATAACCAGTTGTAAAGGAAAACAGTGCAACTACAAGAATCAGACCTGTTTTTGATGCTTCGGCAAAACTAGACAGTTCTCCATCTTTAAATCAATGTCTTGAAACTGGTCCAAATTGAACTGATCCCAAATGTTCTGTTAAGATTTAGAGAAAAGAAGATAGGAGTTATTGCTGATATTAAACATGCATTTTTACAGATTGGTATTCACCCTGAAGACAGGAACTTTCTATGTTTTTTATGATGGAACTGTTATGAAAAAATGGAAGTTAGGGTATTCCGGCATGCAAGAGTGATTTTTGGTGCAAAGTTTGTGGAGGTTGGATGTAATAGGCATTTTGGATCCTGTAGAGAAAGTTACGAAGAGGGAACGAGAAATTGCAGTGAAAGATCATTTCCTCCAAAGTGTTCATCGCAGTGTAGTCCTTTCCTTTTAGGATCTGTAATCGAACACCACTTATTGACAGAAGAGGATTCAAATCATTCTCTTAAAGAAAACTTACTGCACAGTTTTTATGTTGTTTCTAGTGTGGACACTGAAGCTGAACTCAATGCATTCATGTCAGAATCAGTCAAAGAGATGACAAAGGCCAAATTTTAGCTTAGGGGTTGGGAATGGACAAGTGAAAAGTGTCAGAGTGCTCATGATAACTCTTATTCTGCAGTACTGGGTTTGTTGTGGAATCGAGAAAATGATGAACTCAAAGTTAACATGAGTTGGATTAGAGATTTCCATTTTGACACCATTACCAAGAGAACAATCCTGTCGATCTCTCACAAAGTGTTTGACCCTATAGGTTTTAGTTGCCTTGTTATTCTGTGTCCTAAATTGCTCCTGCAGAAAATACGGAAGATGGAATTTGATTAGGATACAGAAGTTGACGATACTATCAAGAAAGAATTTCTGTTGTGATATGAAGAACTCCCTCAATTAGAAGAGATTGGCATCCCCCGATGGGTACAGAAACCTGTGAATAGAGAAGAGTGCACTTTACACACCTTTTGTGATGCCAGTCAAAAAGAATATACAGCAGTAGTTTTCCTCAGGGTAAAGATAAGCGACAATGTTCAACTTCATCTGTTGGCGGCCAAGACACGAGTCTCTCCTGTAAAGAAGATTTCTATGCCTTGTTTGGAGCTTATGGCTGTAACTATAGGAGCAAGCCTTGCAAAGTCAGTTCTGGACGGATCAGGATGGAAAAATGTGAAGACTTTGTTCTGGAGCGATTCTACGACAGTAATTATGTGGAATACCAGGGGAGACAAATGGACAGTCTTTGTCAGAAATCGAGTTGATGAAATTAGGAGCATCACTTTCTCTGAATCTTGGAAGTATGTCCCACGGGAACTTAACCCTGCAGATTTACCTTCCAGGGGCTGCAAAACTAAACAATTAGTTGCTTTTAGATGGTGTGAGGGACCTGCATGATTGAAGGAATCACCAGGAAAGTGGTTTGCTTGCAATGATGATCCCAAAGAAGATGAGATCAACATGAAAAAGGTTAGATCCCCAGCTGTTGTGAATGTCAACTGTTTGGTTTTGGAGAATCAAAAGGACTGGTATTGCAAATACTTCTCTAACTTTGTAAGAATTGTCTGCATGTTAGGGTGGTTGCTAAGGTTTATACGTAATAGCCGTTTACCTACAGATCTGCGTCAGAGATGTGAATTAACTGTGGAAGAGTATGCCACTGCAGAGAAAAGATTTGTTCAGGTTATTCAAGAGGACTCCTTTTCTAGGTTAAGGGATGATGCAGTGCGAACGCTCGTAGTGTTTCAAGGCCATGAAGGAATCATTAGGCTGAAAACTAAGATCCCATACCGAGATGACCACGAAGACTTTCGTCAGCCTACAGTACTTCCATTGCAACATGAGGTAGTGAAGAGGTTAATCATGATGGAGTACAAGATGCAAGGATGTGTAGGATTGCAAATGCTGCTAAATAACCTCAGGGAACGCTATTGGATTTTAAACGGTCAGAAAGCTATCAGGTCGGTTTTGTCCATGTGCGTCATATGCAAGAGACACAGTGAAAGACATTTTTAAGTTATTTCACCTCCACCTCCATCCAGTCGAGTACAGGATGCTGCTGTGTTCGAGATCGTTGGACTGGATCTTACCCGGCCCTTATATCTACAAGGTGGAATTAAAATGTGGGAGTGCCTCTTTACTTCGTCGATTTGTGGCTCACAAAGGAAGATGTTCGGTTATATACACTGACAATGGGACAACTTTTCTGGGGCTTCTAATTTGCTTCGAACTCTGAACTGGGAGGTTGTATCTAAGTACAGCACTGCTAGGTGCATTGAATGGCATTTTAATCCCCCCCACTGCACCTTGGTGGGGTAGATGGTGGGAGCGCTTGATACGCCTTCTCAAGGATTTGTTGAAGAGGATGTTGGGTAGGTCATGTCTTACTTATGAGGAAATGATGACTACATTATGTGACTGTGAGAGTTTGATGAATTCTCGACCTTTGACTTATATCATGGAAGAAGGTTCTGAACTAGTGCCTCTCTCCCCTTCTTTATTCATACATGATATAAGGAAGATTGGTGTTCCTGATGTTGATACGATAGACACACAGAGCCTCAATAGGAGATACAGGTACCAACAAACTTTGAAAAGGGATTTGAGCAAAAGATTCAGAAGTGAATAATTGGGGCAGTTGGTGTTACATCATGAAAAAGAGGGCACCCGTACTGTAGCTGTGGGGAACGTTGTGTTGATCGTGCGTGACAATCTCAAGCATATAGACTGGCCATTGGGATACATAGTTGAAGTTATACCAGATAAGGATGGTGTCATCAGAACAGTGAAACTCAGAACTAGTTAGGGCGCGTTATTATGTCCAATACAAAGAATTCATCCCTTGGAAGTGTCTTCTGATGACTCGATTGTGCTCTCTAGAAACTGTGATTCTTCAGGTGTATCAAAGGATGACAGCAGTGGTCGAGCAGTGAGAGTTCCTGACAGACTTGATTTGTAAGCAGTACGTTTGTATTTGTTGGTATTGTTGAGTGGCCTTCTGCTACTCAAGGTGGGAGTATGTTGCATCAGTCTTTGCTGTCGACGCTGTCAGCCATTTACTGGCAGTGCCACCTGCTGGACACTTAAGAAAAACAAAAAAACAGTTGAATGTAGTAATGGCTGCTATGTTTTTGTAAAGTACGTATTGATGTGATGTAAGCTGTATAAAGAACCGTTTTAACATTAAATTCAGTGCAGACCAATTGTGAGACTTCCTTTAAATATGTTCCTGCATGTAATGGTATTACACAACAGACCTGCAACTAGTGAATCTACTGTACATTACGGTGCAACATTTAGTACAAGATTCGCGATCCAGTTAGGGAATACGACACGAAAGTTGTGAAAGAATCTGATGTATGCCGCAAAGCCTTTATGGCTATACATGGCATTAAAAAGAAAAAAATTAGTATCTTGTGAAATCCAAAAAAAGCACAGGTTCAGCACCGATGGATATGAGAGGGAAACATGTACAACACCACCATAAATTTAGTGTTAACACTGTAAGTAGTGTATGTCAGCACATACATTCTTTCAAAGGCCGTCAACGCCATTACAGCTTACATGATTCGTCCAAACTTTACCTGCCGGACGATCTAAATATTAACAGGATGTTTAAAATGTTAAAAGAAAAACATCCAGGTAGGCCCTATCCAAGTAAGCTATGAGACTTACAGGAGCATATTCTGTAAGGATTTCAATATTGCCTTCGGTTATCCCAGGGCTGATACCTGTAGCATATGCGACGAGTATATTTCTAAAAAGAAAGGTATAGAAGCAGAGAAGAAACTAAAATCTACCTCAGAAGAGGTTCACAGATTGGATGATGAATTACGTCGGCTGACATTAATCAACACTGTCCATAAGAAAAAAAGCAGAAGCGTTTTATTTGAGTAAAAGAGGAGATAAGGAGAAAGCAAAAAAGACAATGTGAATTTGAGGTGATATGCTTCGACTATGGGAGAAACTTGGCTGTTTGTAACATCTCCACGAATGATGTCTACTACAGGACACAGTTATCTGTGTTTGCATTTAACGTCCGGTACTGTCCACTTCCCAAAGTGCATTTTGTGTGTATCTGGAGCATGAAGGCAAAAAGGGAAGTGACGATGTTGCATCACTTCTTCTACAACTATTTAGATTCAAATGTAAAGAACCTCAGTATATTCTATGATTCGTGTAGTGGACAACAGAAGAACTTCACTTTCTTTCAGTTCCTCTACAACTCAATCAATCAATCAATCAATCCTGATCAGATTTAGGGCAGTCGCCCAGGTGGCAGATTCCCTATCTGTTGTTTTCCTAGCCTTTTCTTATATGATTTCAAAGAAATTGGAAATTAATTGAACATCTCCCTTGGTAAGTTATTCCAATCACTACCTCCCCTTCCTATAAATGAATATTTGCCCCAATTCGTCCTCTTGAATTCCAACTTTATCTTCATATTGTGATCTTCCCTGTTTTTAATGACGCCTACATGTTGAGAAAAAACTGGAGTCCATCACTGTAATGTTCCCTGTAAGGGGTAATTCCTATCTTGAGAATGATAGGAATATGGGTTTGGTGAATTCAAAAGCTCACACAATTGTTCCTATTGACTGGATCTCTCTCATCGAAACAGCTCGTCAAAAGCCCTCACAGTTCGACGTTGTAACAGTTGACCACACAATGTTTAGGGGTTGAAAGAACTTAGATGAGAGGTATGCAAAGAAGTCACCATTTCCATCCCGGCCAGTAACAGAGATCAAAATTCAGAGAGGAACGTTGGTGAGCTTCCGGACCACTTTTGCTAGTTGCTTTACATCACACCGACACAGATAGATCTTCACCGAAGTTGAAGTTGAAAAAGACCTTCAATAAATAGGGATAACACATGAAGACATACAGGAATGTGTTCCTCTCCAAATAATGACAATGAGAGGACGAGAAAGTTAAAGACTTCCAGGATCTCACAACAGTAATATTGTCAAGGTCAACAAAGGGCAAGAATTGGCCAAGTGAAACTGAAGAGGTCAGGTGAAAGACAGGAACGTGGCAAAAGTTGTGCTGATGTTTAGTATTGTTTGAAGACTTAACAGGAGTGATGATTGCAGTTTTTAATCTTATGTTAATATTCTTACCTACTGAAAGACAATCCTACTCTACCATCAGTAAAGAAAAATCATCTGTTCATATTCTTAATGAAAACGAAGACTGGTTTATTGTATTCTGCTTTGAGAGTGGTGTTTGGTGTTCATTGTACAGTGGTATCACTCATTTTTATAACAGTCTTAATGTCTTTGTTATCTGTAAGAGCTAATTTTGTGTTTTGACCAAGCAAGTAAAGTATTCAGAAAACAATGCCAAAGGTGTTCAAAAGGAAACACCCAAAATGCAGAGTGATTATTGATTGTATTGAAATGAAAATTGAATGGTCTCTTAATGTATATCAAAGAGTGTTTCTTTACTCCCACTACAAGGGCAATATTACACTGTCAATTATTTAATTTGAATTATTCCTAGTGGTATGGTGTCCTTTAAATCTAAATGCTATGGGAGCTGATCCAATGAAACATTTATCACAAACTCTAGTATCCAAAAAAATACATTTTCAGACTATACAACATATCTAAAAATGACAAGTCTCTCTGCATTTGGCGATATAAACAAAAGTCTCGGATGATTTTTAGAACAAAAATACCAGTAAAATAGGTGCACAACACTTGATGCATTAAGTAACTGTTTGATAATTATAATATGAACATGGAGAGCTGTAGTACGGTGTTGAGAGTCTATCAGCATAAGTCCATACGGTACTTTAACTGTCACTGCTGTGTGAGTAAAGTCTAATATTGTTCTTGCTAATTTCACATATGCAGTTCAAAGGGAAAAGAACACTAATTACTGTTTGATAACTACAATATTTACACTGAGAACTGAAGTATGCTGTTGAGAGTCTGTCAGCATAAGTCCATACTTTAACTATCCCTGCTGGGTGAGTAGAGTCTAAGATTGGTCTAGCTAATTTCACCAAGGTAAATGAAGTTTGAGGAAACAGAGATGAGCCTTTCAGTATGTCCCTATAATCACATGGTGTCTATTTGGTCATTCTGTAGTCAGACCTCAGGGTTTGCAACATAATGGCAATCTGCCTGCTCGGTTCGTGCCGTCATTTTATATCCTGGTGTAGCAATAACATAGGCTGGTCGCTTGTTCACATGCCAGCTCAGTCTGGGATGTTTGAGAAGTCTGTGTGGCTATTTATTGCATATATCTATGGAATTGATGATAACAGATTGACAAAATAGATATTCCTGTACATTTGGGAGAAAATGTTGACAATAAGCTGAATCCAATAGATCAAGAAAGATTAGGAAAAAATAAAATAAGAGAAGAGGAAACTATCGAAAGAGAGACTTTTAAAAATAAAGTTTTTAGAATTGAAGGATTCCATGGAAGAATGAAATGGAAACCTGGTTCAAAGTAGTCTGAGGGGATAAGAATAAAGCATAGTACAATGATGAAGGAATACTGGAAAGAATGGAAGAGGCCTAGCAGGCTTCATCATAAAGAATAATAATAAATACTTTTGTCATACAATACATTTTATTTCTAGTATTTCACAGTAATGCAGTAGACTGTAAACCATTTTCAATGTAGTTTGCTGAAATTCACCAAAAATATGGAGATTTACTAACATCTCGGCTATAACCTGGACATGTATGGTTGAATAAAAAATTGTCCAACTAAATGGGAGTAGAGGAAAGCATAAATGTTCTACCATATAATGGACAGGCACATTAATATCTTATTACTCTACATATGTGTTAAATCAGATAGACAGTTACAAAAATTGACTTACTGGATGTAGTTGCTGCTTATTTAAAAAGTCTGTTAAAAAGCACCGCTTTGTTTATAAAAATGTCTACTGTTTCTCAGTGTTATGTTCCAGTCCAAATCAAAGTTCCATCATTTGTTGAAATGCATAATTCTCTAATTCTTCGATGTATTCCAGTGCTTGTTGATAGGTGGGAGGATTTTTAGGAGCAGAAATTGCTTTTCTTTTCTTCATCTGGAGATGTTTCTTTGTTCTTGTCATTGGTTGTCAAAACATTTTGTAGCACTTTTCGAGCAGTACCAGGAACATCTTCATACACTTCTAATGTATGCCAAGTATTCTTCCAAAGGTTGGTTTGGAACCTCAACAGCTCTATTGTCAGCTGTTATTGATGGCCTAGGTGTAACTGAAGAGGTATACTAGGGAAATGAGGAGTGAAGTAGTTTCCCATTGCTTATTTCGCTGATCCAGAAGTTGCCATTACACATCAGTCACCCAAGCCCCCTGAAATGCATGCACCAACCAACCCTAATCTCAATCACTTTCATATTGTCAAAGACTGAGACAGGTCAGTAAATGTAATAAATTTCTTCTAGCCCATACCAGAAGACACTAGGTCTTGCCAGCAGCAATGAACTTCTAATATGTCATCAAATATTTTCCTATGGCTTCAGTGGTAGAAAGTTGTCTCCAATAAAATTCAGGGAGGTTTTCCATTTCTTCACTTAGGTAAATACCTTCATTGACACAGCCTCCTTCTGTTGCTGTAATATTTTCAATGGCATTTCCTACTTCTGCCACTGTAGTTAGCATACTAATCATCCAAGGATGATAAGGGGTATGCAGCTTCTGGGATTGAGGGGTGTACAACATAGAGGATATATTGGACATGTAAAAGGATAGAAATTTGTCTACTTTCAAGAAAATATGTCCAATATAATAAGGTGTTTAACACACAGGGGAGCCAAAATACAGAGGTTGTACTGTACTGTAGTTTCTCAAACAGTCTGCATGTGAATCATTTCTATGGTTAAATGTTGGCTATGGTATTCGATTCATCACATATCTACTTGCTGAACATACAATTATTTTATTAATACAGATAATAATAATAATAATAATAATAATAATAATAATAATAATAATAATAATAATAATAATTTTTTTACGAGGGATTGTGGAAAATCTTCAAAAAGACACTTGTGAAGGGTCCACACTCCACAAGTGTGTGGGATTCTTACCCACTAAAAACCACACACCCTTTTCCCACGATGTGAGTCATCACCCCGGAACCGCTCTCGCATTACTTCAGGGTGATATCGTGCTTTGTTTTTCAGACGTCTTCTTTCTTCATTTCTCCTTTACGAACGTTCGTATGCTTCCAAATCCTTCTTCTTCTGATGAAGGATGTCCTCCACATGCACTGCCACGCGATCCCAGGATTCCTGGTTTCGCAGCATCACTGAAATAACATTATCTGTTGTCAATTCTCCTAGTTCAGTTTCCACACATCTTCTCTGAATCGTCCAATGGCCGCATACAAAAAAGGTGTGATATACGTCGTCAATATCATCGCATTATATGCATGCTGCGTCACTTGCTCTGCCCACTTTATGCAGGAATTTCCGGAAATATCCATGTCCTGTTAGAAGCTGCGTGGGGTAGTAATTTACTTCACCATGGGCCCTTTCAACCCAGATATCCAAGCGTGGTATCAGTCGCTTGGTCCATTTGCCTCGAGGGTCACTTTCCCATCTGAGTTGCCATCGCCTCATCAGTTGACTGAAGGCGCGCTTCTTTGCACATTTCTTTCCCAGCTCTCCTTTGGTACACCAGATTTCATGCCGCTCCAATGCGAGTAGGTCTATTGGGGCTATTACTGCCACCGTGAGGATTGCCGGTTCGAAAACAGTGCGGTATGCACATGCAATACGTAAAGCCGCTCTCCGTTGTACGGCAGCTATCCTTCTCCGATACCAAGCAAATCTCAAGGATTCAGCCCAGATATCAGAACCATATAGAAGCACTAGCTGAACCGTCAACATGAGCAGACGTCGTTTACTGGATTTCGGACCTTTAATATTTCCCATTAGTCTGCTAAGTGCAGTCATGTATTTTACTGCCTTGTCTGTCACTCTCTGAATATGAGTCCAGAATAATAATACTAATACTAATACTAATAATAATAATAATAATAATAATAATAATAATAATAATAATAATAATAATAGTAGTAGTAGTAGTAATAATAATAATAATAATAATAATAATAATAATGCTATTGGTTTTACATCACACTAACTATTTTTTACGGTTTTTAGAGATGTGTAGGTGCGAGAATTTAGTCCCACATAAGTTCTTTTATGTGCCAGTAAATCTATCAACACAGGGTTGACGTATTTGAAAACCTTCAAATACTACCAGACTGAGCCAGAGTTGAACCTATCAGATTGGAGTCAGAAAGCCAGTGCCTCAACCAACTGATCCAATTAGCCTGGCTTATTAATACTTACCTTCACAACTAGGTGCACAGAGTAGGCCTCCATTATTTATATTCAAAGAAATTAAGAAATTAAGGGTTCTTCCCTAACTTCTTATACAGTCATGAGCAACTGAATTAGAGATAGCTGCCGTAGTATGGAAATGGTGCTGTGCTCAGCCCGGTGAATGTAATAGAAAGGCATAGCATGTAACAGCAGGGATGGCAGACCTTGTACAGGCAATATGAGTAACACTTGACTGCAGGATCGGTAAGCCAGGAAACCTCAGCGCATTTGATCACAACCAGATTGTCGGTGCCAGACATATGGGCCGCTCCATCTCTGAAGTTGTGCAGGCAATGGGTTTTCCAAAGACCACTGTATCAAGAGTGCACTGTGAGTACATGGATTTATGTGAAACCACTGCCACCAGGGTTAACTGTCGTGATGTAATATGCGTTGATGACAAGGGTCACCATCAGCTAGCTCGGATCAAAAGAGCGGATAGATGCGCCACAGAACAGCAGATCACTCGTCTATTCAGTGCTGGACAATAACGATACATGAGCAGTCATACCATCCAGAACCATCTCCCAACCATGGGGTACAGAAGCAACCGTCCCACAAGGGTACCTCTGCTCAACACTAATAATAAGGCAAAATTACTGATGTGGGCTAAGAAACATTGCCATTGGATGCTCAAAGCATAGAAAAAAGTTGCCTCGACACATGAGCTGGTACCTGCCAATGGCTAGGTGAGAGTGTATCATCAACCACATCAGGCAATAGATCCCTCTTGCCAGCAGGGTATATTTCAGGCCAGTGGTTGTGGTATCCCTGTATGGAAACTGTTTATGTGTGGTGAAATGGGATCCCTGGTACATTTGACAAAGTCCTTCACTGGTGAACATTACAGGAACCTGCTGGCAGATCATGTTCACCCCTTTACTCTCCTCCACCACCCTGCAGGTGATCTGTACCTACAGCAAGACAATGCTCCAGGACATGGCTCCCGAAATGTGGTTGACTGGTCTGATTAGCACACCACAGATGCGAAGATGCCTTCCTGGCCACCGTGGAGCCCTGATCTGAATCCCATTGGGCACATCTGGCATGCTGTGGAGAAGGATGCGTGTAATCTCGGCCCTGCTCTAACCACTCTTTGAGATTATGGCAAGCTGTGCAGCGATCACAGATCAGTATGGCTCCCCAACACCTCTGATATCTTGTGGAGTCCATGCCATGCCACATCATCAACATCAGCAGTGCAAAGGAGGGTGCTATACCCTATTAGCCCGGTATCTCTAATTCAATTGTTTGTGAGTCTAGCTCAGAAACTTGAGTTTTGCAAAAGATACACATTAGCATTTTATATTATTATAATCATCATCATCATCATCATCATCATCATCTATGGTCTCAGCAACCAAATTGCAGACATTCTGTAGTTGTGCCATCTAGATGGCCTGCCTGCAGATTTTAACATTCTAATTGTGGTACTGTCCAGCAACAAAAACCGAATTCTACTTGATTTTGTTAGGTGACACCAAGTGCGCCACCAGAGATCTGTAGCAACAACAACAATAATAACTTTTACTAGATTAATGCTCTTTAAATTTAATGACAAAAACCTAAAAAGCAAATCCCATGGTTCTACGACTTTGATGGTCCTTGGCCTATGAAGCAACTGCTGCTCAGCCATAAGCTCTGCAGATTATGAGATGCTGAGTGGTCATCTTCATTAATCCTCTTGGCAGTTATTCTTGGATTTCTAGACAGGGGCCAGTATCTCACCATTGGGTTGCTCCTCAATTTTCCTCAAGTAGGCTGAGTTGCCCTCAAACCAGCCTTTAGATTCAGGTAAAAATTTCTGACTTGGTTAGGAATTGAACCTTGGGTTTCCAGATAAGAGACGGGCTCACTACCCCTAGAAAGTAGACTGGTAATCTAACAACAAAGAGCAGTCATACCATCCAGAACCATCTACCCACCATGGGGTACAGAAGCAAGCATCCCACAAGGGTAGTGCATACCTCTGCTCAACACTTATCATAAGGCAAAATGACTGACATAGGTTAAGGGATGATGGGATAGGAAAGGGCTAGGAGTAGGGAGGAGGTGACTATGGTCTTAATTAAGGTACAGCCCCAGCATTTGACTGGTGTGAAAATGGGAAACCATAGAAAACCATCTTCAGGGCTGCCGACAGTGAGGTTGAAACTCACTATCTTTCTAATGCAATCTAATAGCTACATGACACAAACAGTGCACCCACTTTTTCAATAGTCAATATTTATGAACTTTATTAAACATGATAATGTTGATGTTAAAATCTATTTACAATGAAGTTCGATGAAGGTGAAATTCAGCCTTACAGCCTTGTTACAATTGCTTCAGGACTAGGAAGCTCGTCAGCATCAGACACATGTTTTGACTGGAATGCCTGAAAGAGAGAAAAAAATTGAAAGTGAACAGCATGAAGAGTAAAAAGTGAACTTTACTTACCATAGTTACCTACATCTAGTTTACCTAAATGTCTTTTGAAACAAATGGAACTAAACACTAAAATGAATAAAGCCAAGTTTACACAAGGACAATTTGCAGCACAGGATAATAGTATACTGTCCTGTGTTCCTTAAACAGCCCATCAGTTGCACAGTACAAGACAAGACAATGTTCTTGTTTCAACAAAACAGATTCAAGGAAAACGAAGAAAATGATTACAAATCTTGTAAGCAGAAGTATTGGATGGAGTATTAATAGGAGATGAATTAACCAACAATAATAAAAGACTGTGGATATGGAAATGGATGACATGCAGTTCTTCATTAGGGTTTTATTTTAAAGGAATTAGAAGAAGATTCTCAATAATACAAAACATGTATGAGGATGTCAACAGAAAGTTTTTAAAATTTTCAAACCATGGTATTTTTTACTTACAGGCTACAAACCATCTGCACCAGTACCTGATTGCATAAGAATCTTGTATTCTTGTTTACCTCTATCAGGTACATTCATCTGAGGCTTTTGATCCTATTTTTGAGTTCCTTTCAATCTAAATCTAATAGCCGATCGTGTTGTCCTGACATTGGTTATTGCTGTATTCCCTACAGGCATTCATGCTCTCTACAAACACTAATGAACTTGGAATTTAAGTCATAATCCTACTTCTTACTTAGGTGACATTTTGACAAACGCTTGGCCTCATATCCCGCCTTTAGCCTATTTCTGTGTGTTTCTGTCCCGAGAGCATTCACACGAGGACAGAACAGTAAGATCGATGGTGGAAAGAAGACATTGTCCCAATAGATAGGAAGCGAGGCTAACTCGCAAGACACTAGCTCAGTCATTGTCCTCTTTCTCGGTTCATTCGTGCACACGAGGAAAATATTATCTTATCCTGTTGTATTGTCCAGTCTATAGTCCCCATGTAAACTCTGTTTAATGGATGACAAATCAAGTCAAGGATAAACACAATGAATGACAAGTCAGCATCAGAGGAAGGAGCAAAAAAAAGAAGACAAGGATAAACATTTAAACACCCAAGGATAAGGACAATCTCCATATTTTCATACCATGTTGTCTTCAAATAGAATGACACTCTCCTCATTAGTCCCAATCCTTTTACATCCATTTCTTCTCATCTTTGACAAACTTGTTTCTGCTTTTCAGTTTCATTATGAGGGTGGGATTTCACATTAATAAGGGGCCATTGTTACAGATAGCAGTCTTGACGTGGGAAGTATCGGATGCAAAGAAGCCTAGATAAACACAGGAAAAAGGAAGAGCCAGAAAGGTAAATACAGCAGTAAAATTTGAAGATGCAGATACGTCCTTGCCCTTTTATGTTTTTGTGTTCGTCTTTGTCTCGTCTTTCTTCGTTCATATTCATGATACTATCTTTCTATGTATGACATAGAAGGTACTTTAAAAAGTTATTCCAAGTGATTGATACAGTATCTAATTTTGTTTTTTTGGTGGACAGGCCAAATGACTGGAACAAAACCTAAATTAATATTCTCCCTTTCATCATCCTTTAACCTTTTCCAGCTCCAGCCAGATGGGGCATTTGTGGTAGTTCCCCAGCTTCCTCTCTCTCCTCATTCTTCTGTAATTCTGTGCTAGTCCAGGTTCTTTCTTCTTATGCTGGTCTTGACAAATTATCTATCTTGATCTGGGTTAGTGGTGGGGATGGAGCGAGTAGAACTGTAGAGTAACTCAGTTCTTGATGTTACGTGACGTCACAGCGCAGCACCGATTCAACTCAAATACTCCATATAGTGCTGCAGGTGCTTCAGTAAACCTTCCAGCCAGGCTACACTCGCAACATTACTGTGCTGTTGTTCAGACTCCAGACTGTAAAATTTGTATGTTTTCTTACATATATATCTTTATTTAAAGTCATTGCACTATATATTCTACCGATATTTATAATAAGAAAGAAGCAATAATGCCACGAAAGTCCTCCCAAACATGGCAATATTTTACTAGCAGTCCAAGTGGAAAATCCATTATTTGCAAAATTTGCAATCAAAGCTATTGTACAGGTGGAGGAACATCAAATTTATGGAATCACATAAAACGGGTGCATTGTAAGGACATTGTACAAGATACAGTTTCACATCATGAAAGTAATTCCATTCCTGCATATGAAAGAGATAGTGCAGGAAAAAATAAGTTGCATAGGAGTTTGGCTACTTTTGTATGCAAAGACATGCAGTCACTGAGGGTTGTAGAGGACAGAGGTTAGAGCCAGACCTGTAGCTTAGATCCTTTCCAACAGATCAAAGATGAGCTAGGCGACCATAGCTTAATTGGTAGAGCTACCTACGCAAAATCGGGTGGTTGTGGGTTCAGATCCCACTGGTGTCCAGTTCGCCATTTTTGTTCTGTACTTAACATCTCTTCAACATGTACTAATTGTACGTAACACGACCTAATAGGTTGAAAGCCTATTTCGATTACAATGCAGTCATGAAAATTCAGTATTCATTGACTCTTAAGAGAACTTGCTCTTGCATACTGTACCAGGAAGGCATAGGCCCTGGCACATCAGTGTTATAAAATCTTTAATCATGAAAGAACGGCTGAGTTGTAACATCAGAAACAGCTGTATGAGGGAATGTTCTCATCTCTACTGCTCTGTGTAAGTGTGAGGGAGACAGCGAGAGAGGGGAACAAGGTCAAGTGACGTCAGCGCCACATGTATCTTACCTCCCCATGGAAATGTCCAGAAATTATTTTTGTAACTTCTAAATGGCTTGATAGATAAAAATGAGACAAACACCAACATGTAGCCCACATTTCAAATGTACACTGATAAAAATAAGAGATCAATCCATCTATTAGTTTAGAAGATATGACGAGTAGAAGTTTGGGATACGTAACCACTCCTCTGTCGCTTGACCCAGTGAGCTCGCTTCCAGCAGAATATAAATAGGTCAATGACTTGAGGGGGATAGTCAGTTGAAATCTACAACTCGATCATGACTGAAGGTCATGCTGCTTCATCGCGAGATACGAGAAAAGTCATTTTCTAAGACTTTGAATTTGTGCAAGATCGTAATAAGTGAAACTTCAACCGCATCGTGGACGTGTGAAATATTACAATGTTCTATCAAATTGAGTTTCGTCGTATACGATTTACGAATTTCTTGAACAAGTGATCTCGTGATACTAACTGTGTATTTAGGTAGAATTGAGAATACCAGTGTTTGATTTGCCATTCGACAGTATTATGGACTTTATTAATTCCTCATATATTTGAACTCTGTCGTGACCACTTACAGTGACAAGCATATCAGGAAATTGTGTTTGATAAATTAAACTTTCAACTAGTGACAATTTCATGAGCTTTGAGACATATTTCCCGTAGATAATTACGATTGTGAACTATTTGAAGTATTATTCCACTCAAATATTCAGTGATTAATAGGACTGAGTGTAGCTAATTTTCATATATATTTTTTTTTGACCATTCGATCAATGTCATAAGAAAAGAACTGAATATTTAGGACATTTTATGGTGATATTAGGTTATACAAACCCTTATTATGAAAACTCATTCATAAAATCCACTTAAGCAGTGAATATTAGGATTCAGAGACTGTTATAGAAGTGGTGTTAATTGCATTTACTCGAGTATTTAATGGACTGTGATAGTCATTCTAATACAGAATTTACGACATAATTTGTGGATATTACGAACTGTGCTAGTGTCTAATTTCATGTTTTATAAACTGAGTAGTGAAAGACTGTGTTTTCAACTTCAGAAATGTTTTCATTTTATTACCACAGAAACTTGACGTGTAGTTCGAACTGTGACATAGACTGAGCTATTTCAAGTCACGTATTCAATGCCATATTATAAAAGTGCGAGTACAAACTGTGCATTCAAACTTATTTCAGTGTGAAATGCAACTCATTAATGATAATTAACAGTGCTACAACTAGCTGTATAGTGCCAATTGAACTTTTCCGTGTTTCAACATGTCTTTTTAAAACACCGGAAATCTTGGCAAAGTATCGTAATCTCACACTACTTTGAATGTCCTATCCAGTGTGGGATTATCTGTGGTGTCTTCGAGGGATATTTGTGGTATCCAGCGAGGGATTAATCATGGTATCTACGAGGGATTAAAACGTGGTGTTTTCGTGGGATGGAACATGGTACGCTGCTGGTGCCGAGTTCGAGTTCAGGCTGTTCGCTGCAGAAGTTCCAGTCATCAAGCTGCAGAGCCGTACTTCATCCATTCTTATAAGCAGTACACAGGTGATATAAGTGTATTTTACATTTTCTTGAGTGAGTAATTACACTTAGATGATAACTAACTTTTTAATAAGGCACTCAACCAATCCCAATTTTCAACAGTGCTACGTTTATCAAATGAAAAGTGCCTCGTCTAACAAACTAATTTTTGATCATGTGAATTCTAATCCTACTACTTGTAGAAACTGTAGGTCATTTAACGAGACTTTAGGTCATATTTAAATGAACTTTAGGTTTCTCTCCAAAGCAAGCATAACTGGAGATCCATTTTTAAATGAACTTTAGGACATTCTTTTCGAAGTTTGTGTAATCTGAAGTCATTTCACAACAACTTAATTGAACTGTAGCGCTTGTTCTATAATAAGTGCACAATTTAAAAATCTTGTTTAATTTATTTAGAGGAACTGTAGGATTTCTTCAGCAAGTGATTGAAAATATTTAATTGGAACTATAGGATTGCTAAAGCAAGTGCAAGTTAATATTATGTTTAATAATTTTAGACAGACTTTAGGTTTGCACCAACAGTGATTGATTTAATTTTCTTTGCATTCTAAAAATCTTGATCAATTGACAAAGTGGTTGAATGAAGGTTTATGATCAAAGTGTTATTTTCAATTTGAGTCTAGGTGTGAAATCTTAGATGAACTGTAGGGTGTATTGAAATCATTGAAAGTTGGTATTTATTCTGAACGTTATTAACATCGAGTGGATATATAGGACAAAAACTCTATTTGTTTCAATCATAATAGCGTATATATTTCAGTCATTTAATTGCATTCTGAAGAGATCAATTGAAGATTTAATTTTTGATGAATGAGAAGCAGGGTGATTTGCTTGAGATTATTAATAAATATTGTCAAAAATTTTAATTACCACCTATTATTCGCCCTGCGAAATCATCCTTCTCTGTACCTGCTCCAACAGTAACCGTACACAACCTGAGATCCTTCCCATGCTCTTGGCCAACAACTATTTCCTGGTATAATACCTCAGCATACCTGCTACATCTATGCCCACAGAGGAGGTATTTTCATGTGCTGGATAAATTCTTTCAGACCGAAGGTCATCACTTTCTGCAAAACAAGCTGAAACTATTTTTGAATAGAAATTCCTCCTCTATAACACCTGTTCCATGCAATACAGAACACTGACGGTACTTCCCATACTGTCTGTGTATATGTTGTGTCTGATTTGAATGCTTGTCACAAGATGAAGAATTGAGTTCATTTGTATACTTTACTTACTTCCATTGCTGATGTTATCTTAACAGATTTGTCATTTAACTCCTTACCACATTGCTATCAATGAAATGTTTGATATTATATGAGTTTAGGCACATTTCAAAGAACTGGATTTTGTTTAGTCATTGATCACATTATGGAATACGGTATGTTTTTCCATATGCATTAATATTTATTTTATTTATTCATTTGTATGTTTATTACTTTATTTATGTCTACTTGATATGCTTCATATTAAGCGCAGATTTGTAAGTAGTCCTACACCGTTTGTTATGTTATGTTTTAAATTTATATTACATTATGAAAATGGTGCAAATAACCAATAATAGAAAGTACAAAGCATAATACCATGGATGATAACTGATAATCTACTTTATAAATGTAAACTGTAGCTTAGAAGGTCAATATAAAGTTTAAATTTACTGCTAGCAAGTTGTACCTGACTCTTTACTTGGTTTAACCAAGCAATGATGTCATAGTACTTGCTTCAAACCGAACCGCTCCATCCCCACCATTACTTTGGGTCTCCGTCTTACATTCTTTCCCTTAAATGTATCCTCCATCATCTGTTTCAGTATTCAACCGAGCAGAGGAGGGGTGGTCACGGCTCTACCATAGCTCTACGCTTCTGTATTCAGGAGATGGCACAGGTGGATCTCATGGCTGGCCCCAACCATCAGCTGTCCTGGGAATGGTTTTCCGTTCTCCAGAATCAAGGCGAATGGTGAGGAAGTTCCTAGTATAGGCCATGGCCACCAAGCCCATCAACTTTTCTGAGCAACTACTTCACTGTAACAAATCTCCTGGCCTGAGAGATGGAGTTACCATCCAAGAGGCCCGCCTTCCCCCTCAGAGGAGGAATGAAAACATTTTGATAGTGATGGGTTGCGACTGGAATCGCGAGGAATCAATTCCATATGCCTGAAGAATCGGGTACCCAATTCCGGAATCGATTCCGAGGAACTAGTAGCACCATCTATGATGCAGATACGTAAACACGTGCAGCACAAATGTGTTCTGTAATGTGAGTTCCTTTTGGGTTTTAACCAGGTCACTTTACAAGCCATGCCTGCTCTCCTTATAGTGTCCTGGAGTTATATACACTAATGCGAATGTAATTTAATCAGAAAATATTATTTTCTGTTTGAAACTATTCAAATTATATGGAACTATAGGATTGCTAAAGCAAGTGCAAGTTAATATTATGTTTAATAATAATCATACGCTATTATGATTGAAACAAATAGAGTTTTTGTCCTATATATCCACTCGATGTTAATAACGTTCAGAATAAATACCAACTTTCAATGATTTCAATACACCCTACAGTTCAAAACTTGTAGGGGGTTTATAACATAATATAATACTACTATTTCAACAAAATACAATTGTACTAAAGAGGAAACGTTAACTAAGTTTAAGCAGTAATGAAAACAAAAATAGTAATTCTAAGAGTTTCTCATAATATTTAGCAGTAGTATGAAACGTTATTCTTCTTCCTTTTCTACCACCATTTCCACACCTGTGCAGACGCGGTTGCGAACTGTATAGCACATGTGGATTTGGCCCTATTTTACAACCGGATGCCCTTCCTGACGCCAACCCAAAATGGAGGGATGTAATCACTATTGTGCTTTCCTGTGGTGGTTGATAGCATTGTGTGTTGTCTGAATATGAAGAGGAAAGTGTTGGGACAAACACACACACCCTCTCCCTGGGCCAAAAGAACTAATCAGAGGCGATTAAAATTCCCCACACGGCCGGTAATCGAACCCGGGACACTCTGAATCCAAGGCCTCAACACTAACCATTCAGCCAATGAGTCGAACAGTAGTTCGAAATGTTCATTGCAAATTACATGTAACGGAAGACAGGTATGTTACGAAACAAGTTGTATACTTATTAAAAATGTGACTTAATTCCACAGACTTTATAGTTTATACTAACGATATTTGAAAACTGTCCGCGTCTGTGGTGTAGTGGTTAGTGTGATTAGCTGCCATCCCCGGAGGCCTGGGTTCGATTCCCGGCTCTGCCACAAAATTTGAAAAGTGGTACGAGGGCTGAAACGGGGTCCATTCAGCCTCGGGAGGTCAACTGAGTTGAGGTGGGTTCGATTCCCACCTCAGCCATCCTGGAAGTGGTTTTCCGTGGTTTCCCATTTCTCCAGGCAAATGCCGGGATGGTACCTAACTTAAGACCATGGCCGCTTCCTTCCCTCTTCCTTGTCTCACCCTTCCAATCATCCAATCTCCCACCAAGGCCCCTGTTCAGCATAGCAGGTGAGGCCGCCTGGGCGAGGTACTGGTCATCCTCCCCAGTTGTATCCCTGACCTAGAGTCTGAAGCTCCAGGACACTACCCTTGAGGCGGTAGAGGTGGGATCCCTCGCTGAGTCCGAGGGAAGAGCCAACCCTGGAAGGTAAGCAGATTAAGAAGAAAAAGAAATTTGAAAACCACATGAGAAGAGTAGAGTGTAAGCATAAATAACAATGTCGATTGCTACACCCAGTGTCAAAATGTGTAATGTGATTTCCAGACTACCAGGTTAAATTGTTATTTCATTACTATGTGGCATAATTCATTCATGACAACGACTAAGTTCTGCCTCTGTGGTGTAGTGATTAGTGTGATTAGCTGCCACCCCTAGAGGCCCAGGTTCGATTCCTGGCTCAGCCATGAAATTTGATTATTTTTTTTTCTAGTTGCTTTACGTTGCACCAACACAGATAGGTCTTATGGTGATGATGGGATAGGGAAGGCCTAGGAGTGGGAAGGAAGCAGCCATGGCCTTAATTAAGGTACAGCCCCAGCATTTGTCTGGTGTAAAAATGGGAAACCACGGACAACCATTTTCAGGGCTGCCAACAGTGGGATTCAAAGCCACTATGTCCCGCATGCAAGCTCACAGCCACGCGACTCTAACCGCACGGCCAACTCGCCCGGTGTTAACGAAATTTGAAAAGTGGTACGAGGGCTGGAACGGGGTCCACTCAGCCTTGGGAGTAGAGGTGGATTCGATTCCGACCTCAGCCACCCTGGAAGTGGTTTTCCATGGTTTCCCACTTCTCCTCCAGGCAAATGCCGGGATGGTACCTAAGTTAAGGCCACAGCCGCTTCCTTCCCTCTTGCTTGTCTATCCCTTCCAATCTTCCCATTCCCTCATAGGGCCCCTGTTCAGCATAGCAGGTGAGGCCGCCTGGGTGAGGTACTGGTCATCCTCCCCAACTGTATCTACCGACCCAGTGTCTGAAGCTCCAGGACACTGCCCGTTAGGTGGTAGAGGTAGGATCCCTCGCTGAGTCTGAAGAATAAACTGACCCTGGAGGGTAAACATATGAAAAAGAAGAAGAAGATGACCATTAAGACGTGTAATTTAAATGGGTGTTATATCATACTATACTGTATACAAAAGAAATAGTATATATTGCACGTTCGAATTTGCCCCACTTATATATGAACGACTCACTGTAGTGAGTGCGCCCAGCACACTCTGGTGACGTCATCGGGGAACCGATTCCTGGCACGTGACGCTGAGTTACATAAAATTAGCTTCATGGTCTGTATCACACTTCAATAGATTCACAACTAAGTATTTATTTATTTTCCACCTAGTCGATACAATGATTGCCTAAGGCAATTTAATGGTTAAAAGTGGTACATGTTTCATATATTATCAACATCTTCAGCCACATAACACTGTTTAGATGAAAAATACATAAATTGACAAAGTAATGCTTTAGAGGAACTGTCCTTAAAATTGACATAAGATTGACAATTGATAATATACGAAACATGTACCACTTTTAACAATTAAATTGCCTTAGGCAATCATTGTATCGACTAGGTGGAAAATAAATAAATACTTAGTTGTGTGACATTGAGTGCGACCTCGGAGTTGTAGGAACCGATTCTCGTAATTCCAGGCATCATTCATGCACATCACTACATTGTGATAGTAGTAGTTTCAGTATTATGCCCTCACAAATCCTCTTTACTTGTCCAAACCTTATTAGTCTGCTTTTTTCAATTCTTTCTATCAACTGTTTTTACTATAATTTCCTTCCTGACATTCTAATTTCTCATTCTATCCTCAGACTTCTTAGAAATTTCATTTCCCTGGCTTGAATTTTACTCTCCTTTCTTTTTGTCTAGCCCAGGTCTTTGGTACACATGTTAATATGGTTGTATAGTACATATTGTACATCACTTCTCGACACTTTCTTGCTACATTCTTCTTCCAAAGTAGATTCCTTGCATTCTGGTAGAATGCATTTGTGTGTTACACCCTTTCACTGATCTCTATATCTGGCTGTGCATATTTTATTAATTTGCTTCCTAGGTAATTGAAGCTGTCTACTATTTCAAGGTTCTGACCTCCCATATATATGATTCCTTTCCCTTCTCTGTCACCTCTTAATCATCATTCTCTTCTTAACACTGAATTTCATATTATAATTCACAATTTTCTCACTCATTATGTCCTATTGTTCTTGTACTTCCTTAATGTCCATTTCCTACACCACAATATCATCACCAAATAGCTTAATTTCTCTTTCACAAAATGCTTCCTTTGACTCCTTCAATATTTCATCCATTACCTATACATCAAGATATAAAGCAGCACACTATAACTAGTCTGAAATTAAAAATCCAGCATGGAAGACAGCTTTCGACCTGTCATGTCCTCAGTTCAATTCCAGGAATGCCTGGAGAGAAGAGTGGAGGATGTCGTCTCCCAGTGGCTTATGTGATATCTCCGACCCCAGCATGAAACTGGCTGGCTTCCGTTTGCCCCGTGCTATTTGGTCAACCCTGAACAGGATCCGATGTTGTGTCGGGAGGACTGGTGCAGCCTTACATCTACGGGGATGGGTAGATTCTCCCTGCTGTGACTGTGGTGCTCAAACGCAGTCTATCAAGCACATAGTTCAAGAGTGCCCCCTACGTGTATTTCCTGGTTCTGTGGAGGAATTTTTTGAAGTAACACCAGAAGTGATTACATTGATTAAAAATTTGGATATTAAAATATCAAAGTGAAGTCCTGATGCTGTCATCAACCTGTATATTTGTATATTTTGTATTATGTTTGTATATTTTGATTGTCATGAACATGTCCTATGCTAATAATAATAACAAAATAGTGGTGACAGCATGCTTCCCTGTCTTAGCCCTATAAAAATCAATAATCAGTCACTACTGATCTGCAGTTAGAGCAGTCACCCAAGTGGTATACTCCCTATCTGTTGTCTACCTAGTCTTTTCTTAAATAATTGCAAAGAATTTGGAAATTTACTATACATCTTCCTTGGTAAATTATTCCAATCCCTAACACTTTTTCCCATAAACAAATACTTGCCCAAATTTGTCCTCTTGAATTCCAACTTTATCTTCATTTGTGAGCTTTCCTACTTTTAAAAATACCACTCTAACGTAGTCATCTACTAATGTCATTCATCAATATCTTTCCACTGACCACTGGAAACATACCACATAGGGCCGGTTCGACCATCTGCTGGTAAAGTGGCCGGCAGCTGCCCGGAAGGTAAACTACCTGGGGGTGTCCAGCTACCTTTCTAGTTTTCAACTTATGTATCTTATTTCTTTGTTATTGTAAGTAAATTTCAATACTTCATTAGTATTAGTCACCTCCTCTATCTGGACATTATCCTTGTAACTAACAATCTTTATAGACTGCTGGCTGAATACTTCTGCCTCCTGGTGATCCTCACATACACAGCCTGCTTGTTCATTAATGATTCTGGAACCTTCTTTCTTGCAACCTTTTTCTGCCTGAAAGTACCTATACATACCCTTCCTTTTTTTTACTAAAATTTGTATGACTCCCAATTATTCTTGCCATCATGTTATCCTTAGCTGACTTCTTCGCTAGATACAATTTCCTAGTAAGTTCCTTCAATTTCTCCTTACTTCCACAGCCATTTCTAACTCTATTTCTTTCCAGTCTGCACCTCCTTCCTAGCCTCTTTACTTCTCTGTTATAATATAGCAGGTCTTTACCATTCCTTCTGCCTGTAAAGGAACATACCTGTTTTCACATTCCTTAACAATTGCTTTAAACACATCCCACAGTCTGTTTACATTTTTATTTACCATTCGGTTCAAAAATTTGGGTCTGGATACAGGTAACATGTTAGCCATATGTTGCTCATAGAATTTTCATTGTTTGTGTGCTAACTCTTTTTCTTACCATGATTTACCATACCTTTTCCCTGGGCACAATATCATATGCCTTTACTGTATCAAGAAATGTCATCACTATATCTTTGCCATACTCCCAATGTCCTTCCATCAACTGTCTCATACTAAGGATCCACCATCGATTTGCCATTTCTAAAGCCATATTGGTTCTTTTCTAACTGTCCCTCCTTCTTTCCTCTCAATCCCTTTCTATTATCCTTTCCATTACCTATGCCAACTTGTAATATGATTATGATTCCTTGATAGTTATTGCATACTTTCTTGCAGCCCTTCTTAAACACTGGTATTATTATTTCCTTTCCCCTTTCTTCTACCACACATTTCTGTATCCATATACATTTTACCATTCCATAAAACCATAGTAAAATAACAGGTCCAGCTGCCTATATCATCTCCATTCTTATTTCATCTGTCTCAGCCACTTTTCCCATTTTCATTCTTCTGACTATTTGTTCCATCTCTAACATTGTAATATCTCACATTTCTTCAAAGTGTACTTTATACCTCAAAGAGAATTTTCTTGAACAATTTTCTACCCTTAACAGTTAATTGAAATACATATCCATCTTTTCCATCTCTCTTCTGACTGTGTTAATAACTCTCCACACTTCTCTTTTAGTAGTTACTGGGATACTCTTTCTCTCTTATAAGTACACACAACATCCTTGTACTCTCTATAACTTCCTCTTTCATCCCCTCTGTGAGTCCCTAACAACTTTTTTTCTTCAGTAACCACTATTTTACATCTCCTATTATTTGTGCTTTCACTTTCTTCTCTTGTGTCTCAGTTCCATTCTTGCCCTGACTTCTTCTTTTCTTGAACTGCTTCTTTCACCTTCTTATTCCACCATGATGTCTCACTTTATTTTACTTCTGTGAGTGTTCTACCACCAGGCACACCTTCATGATATGATCTGCAGAGCTGCAGAACCACCAGAATGGAAGATATAATATACAGCGATTAGTGATCCCATCCTTCATACTGAGTGTTGTTATCAAGCCAAAGATTGATACCCATTCAGATACTGGTGATCTGGTAATCCTGTTTAGATCTGTTAATGACAGAACATTAGGCGAGCATACTTAACTACAACTTTTTTCCGATAGATGGCTAAGAGTTGCCCATTAGGCTCTGTATGAACTGCACTCCTTATAGCAGGCTGGCTTATTCGCGTGTATTGGAGGAGCGTGTCGCTGAGACCATAAAGTTAGTAAATAATACACTAGAGGTAGCACCGGCGCCATTATCTGTGAAAGAATTGTTGCAGGAAGTGGAGCATCTTCATATCTTAGCTGTTTGGGAAAAAGCTTGCTCCGCTGTACTCATCAATGTACAGTAAATAGAGAACTTTTAAAACTGTGTGGATGTTTGATATACTTTAAAATTCTTAAATGAGAACATTCTCAGATACTACAGTATACTTGTGATGCTAATGTCCAGTAGAAAGAAAGCCCAAAAAGCTTAAATACAGAAGAAATGCATGAAAAAAAGGACAGTGTTCAGTTGCGATTAAATCACACAAAATCAATTTACTGTTCATTTTAGGCCTTCACACAATGTACTTTAAGATTAGGGGTACATATATTTCTCTATATTTTGTGTAATGGTCAGGACTTAGGAGGCATAATTCGATCCAATGACCGAAAACATTCTCTTTCGTACAAATTGAATGAGCGAGTTTTCAGGCTTAAAAGCCTTGGTGAGTTTATGGAGCTAACAAGGGAACTGTCCATACTGTCATATTGAAATCGACAAAGAAATTTGATAGAGAGGATGAGGGGTCCATAAGAAAGCAATGTACAAAACTGCAGCTGTCATTTTGATCTGTAAGGTCCTGAAATTGATACAGAAATGTCTAATAGAATTGCACGCGTCAGCGTATAGCTCGACGTGGACAGCCCTACTGACCAGCTGAGCGACGAGGTTACCTTGAGCTTTCTGCGCTAGCCAGTTGACACATGTTCCTTTGAAACAGCAGTCATGAATCCGGCTAATATTCTAGAGTATGCTTTACGTTATTTCCATAAGAAGGGTTTCTCCTCTTCCCGTGAAAGATGGGTTGACATGTGATCAAACTAATTGAAAATCATCCCATAGGTGCCAGCATCATCTTGAAGTCGTATCTGGAGAGAAATAGTGACAGTAAAAGTGATAGTGGAAGCACCGACACCTCATCTGCATTATCTGAAAGAGAAGGCAGCACACCATTGCCAGGAAAAAGATGTGTTATGGATCCGATTTTGAGCCCTCAGTCTGATTCTCGTCAATCCAGTGAAGAGACACCATAGTCACCTAGCAAATCTACTAGTTCAAGCTATGCTTCCAGCCCATGAAAGAAGGGGAAACAAACTGTAGATCTTGCATACAAGAGAAAAGCTGTACATTTATGGTTAAATACGGGGAGTAAGAAGTGGCTTTCATTAACCACTGTTTGCAAAAGCTGTCTTAAGGTGACATCACTATCACAACTGTGCAGCTGGAAGAACCAATTAGAATCTACATCAGTAAGCCCCAATGAACACAGGAAATTGATGCATACAAAATTATTTTCTCAATTTACAGAAGCAAGAAGACTGAAATGGAATGTATGCAACTGTGGGCCTTAGAAATTTTAAGAGGATTTCAATGAGGCAAACTAATTTCAGTGCATGTGCTAGTGGGTTGAGTTGTTTTAAGAAAAAGTGCAGAATAAAAAGTTAAAAAAATTATGAAATTTTTATCTGCAAGAGGTAGACGAAAAAGATAAAGTCGCAAAGAAACTTGTGGGAGCAGCTACAGAGTGATTTTTAGACTACACCCCTTCTTCAATATGCAATACTGATCAGAGTTGTTTCATGCACAAAATGAAAGTGAAAAGAACTCAATTGTTTTTTGGTGAGAAACATACAGAAACAGTTGCTCAATCAGTAAGTGCACTCACCCAATCATACCCAATTATGCCTACAATTAGTATGGCCGGTAGGTACCCTTTTCCTGAAATTATTCATTGTACTATAGGAGGCAACTGGAACTTTTAGTCCAAGAGTTTCCAAAGAAATGTTTCATGCCAGAAATATAATTGTAACAGCCACAAAACCAGGGGAAATGGGGGCAAAATGAATTAATGTATTGGTTTAAAGAATCCTTCTTCGCATTTGCAGAAGAGAAGTGTTTGCTCGTGCTAGATTATTGGACTACTCATGGTGATAAGAGCTGTCTTGAAGACATTCCTCCATGCAACAGTATAGAAATTCTCCAGATTCCTCCCAGCACTACAAAGAAAATTGGACAAGTTTTTCTTCTGGCAGTAGAAGGCTTTGTATCACTGCTTAACTGACATTGTGCTGACTTGTGATGACATTCAGTTTGATTATCAGAGAAACAGCATACTGAAAATGCAGTCCTTCATTCCTTTACAATTTTCTTCCTCATGGTTCAAGGACATGATTGAATATTCGTGGTTCGCAACTCAGTTATATAAAAGAGAGACCTCCTGAGTTCAAAGTGCCTGCAAAATATTGCTTTCAAACAAGTAAAGAAAACTGTGAAGAACAATGTGGCCTCAAAGTGCATATTCGTTGTGCACGGTGCCAAAAATTTGTGTTTTTATCATGCGATTAACGCACCTCATTTATGTTTCACATTCATTTCGTAACAATAAAGTGACCTTGGTGCATGGCAGCCTGCCAGTTCCTTCTCTCTCTCCAGCATAACTGCAACTCCACTCCACTGGGCACAGTGCAAACCAGCAAGAAGCAAGGGTTTGTTCAATAAGCTGTGTTGTAACATGGATTTTGTATCATGATTTCAAAACCTTTCAGTTGAAAATGGCAGCTAAATTTTTGTACATTGCTATTATATGGGTCTCCTCATGGTCTCTGCAAAATTTCATTGTCGATTTCAATATGATAGTATGGACAGTTCCCTCTTAAGTAGAAAAATTATTGCCATTGCTGTTTTTAAACATATATTTTACTAACTCTATGGCCGACACATCCCAGTTTTTTGAATCGTTGACACTTCCTCCCCAAACATGGCTGTAATATCACCCTCTTTGGGATGACCTTGCCTTGCTGGATGTGAAAGGGAAGATCTGGCTTGACGATTTGTATTGAAATGTTACTACTCTGGGTTGGATCTTTGCTATTAGATAACACTGTGGGTGAGAATTATTTCAAGGGCTTAAACTGACCTCCTTTACACAAAGGTCTTTCACTTTCGTAATACAGCTGGCAAGATGAGTCAAGCCATAAAATGAATTGATCAGTAACCGAATGAACATTCTACAAGTATTCATGAATATCTTTCTCTGTAATCATAGTGAGCTCAGAGTTAGGTAGTAATCAAAATCAAAACAGGAACGTTAATATCATCAGATGATGTTCCCCCTCCATTAAGGAAACCGGTTCCCAAAGATGTATGTAGGTCTCGTAACCTCTATAAATATGACTGTGTTGATACTAAATCAACATTTTTTTTGATACGTGGAAAGGCTTTTCTCTTTGTAATTTTTTAACTGTTGGTTTTTGTACAAGTCAGTTATTTATATCAATGTCCCTCGAAATCGGGGTTTTACAAATTGAGATGTATGTTTACCTGTACTTTTTCTGTATGTTTTTTTGGGAACTTCAAATCTGATAGGACATGGAGTAAGGCATTTCTGTGGGATAGGAGGACGTATGCACACGAGCTCAGTTGGCGCTTCCTGTATGCAATACGAATTTAGATTTGTCTATTACAATGGACTGGGCGTCACAGAGCAGAACCACCAACATTATTCAGCATGAGCCGCCAATGTCTACCACAGATAATTATCACATACTACCTGTCTATATAAGACATAAAAGGTATTCAAAGAGTTATTCCAAGAGATTGATGCCCAATTTTGTGTTTTTGGTGGACAGTGCATATCACTGAAACAAAATCTCTAAATGAACTTACTCCCTTTCATCATCATTTCTCCTTACCCAGCTCCAGACAGTTGGGGCATTTGTGGTAACTTACTTCCCTAGTAGCTCAGTTCCCACCTGTGGATTTAAGTTACCCATCTTCATCATTTCCACATCAATATTACTCTTTACAGCTTCTCCAGTAATTCCTCAAGATCCTCTTCTTTGTTTCTGGTCTGGGGTACGTACACTTGTATGAAGTCCTTAATTCGATTTTGCATTATCATCTGAATGTTGATTATCTTATCACTAATATAATAAACTCGTGTCCTCAACCTGAGGTGGTGCAACTCTTTTCAGGAACACCCCCGATGGAGGTGAGCTGCATGTTCCATTTTAACCACATACCAGCCCTCCTGCCATTCTTAAATTTCTGGCAGTACCGGGAATCGAACCCAGGCCCCTGAGGACAGCAGCTAATAACACTAACCGTTATGCTATGGAGGCGGACATCTTATCACTTTTGCTATCCACCATTTCCATATACCCTTCAAGGTCTCCTTTAATTATCACCCCTACTCTGTTTCTTGCCTGTTGTCCACTGCTCTCATACAGTACGTATTCCTTCCTCATTTTCTTTAGGACTGTCAACCTAGATGTTAGGCCCCTTTAAACATCAAGCATTTTTGTCTTCTTTGTTCCTTTCCTATTCCACTTTACTTCACTCTGTCCCATCAGTGGTACATCCTCTTTCTCCATAAAGTCAATTATCTCTTTAGCTTTCCCCATTAGAGTCATTACATTGATAATGATTTTCATTCTTAGTCATCCAGTTCTCATAGTCCCTGCAGCATCCTGAGAACTGTATGTCACCTGTAGGGTGTGCCCTAACCTTCTTCGGAGGCTGGTTTCCTTGTATAATCGTAAGTATAAGATATTATTACGATAGATTCGCAACACCCAAAGATGTTTTAGAGCTACTGCCAATGAGTCTTCAGGCTGGCCCTAACATGGAGAACAGGCACCATCTATAGCCACTCCACAGGAGGATAGATGCTACAGTGGGTTGCCAACCACTATCTCGGCCTATCAAATTCCACCTTCTCCAATTTTGACAGTCTCAGTCTTCTTCACTTATTACCTGAGCTGAGATCCATACCAGGTAACATACACCAGGTCAGTGTGCCCTGGGACTCACATAGGCAGGGTTACCATTCCTTGAGATAGAACTGCCTCTAAAGAGGGTCCTACCTGCTACTATATCTTCTTTTATCTATAAAATATACTTAAATGAATGTCTTTCCCTCATTTGATATTAAGAATTGGCTGTAACTCAATATCTAGGCAAAATAAATTATTTGAACTTACCTCATATGCCATTGCTCTTAATTTTTCTGCCATGCTTTTGCTTGTCTCTTCTACTAACTTAGAGAGAAGACTCGATCTGTTTTGTAGCAGCACATGTGGATGATCAAATTCCTGCAAAATGAGAGAGTTATTGATATAATATTGTTGCTAATGCATTCTCTACAGTACAAAGCTCCACTAGTATATAAAAACTTCTGGATCAATAATCAGAAAGAATGGTCTCAATAGATGTCACAGGTATCTGAATGAACATAAGTTTTCCATGTTTCCACTGCTCCCACACAGTACGTATTCCTTCCTCATTTTCTTTAGGGCCAACAACCTAGATGTTAGGCCCCTTTAAACAACAAGCATTATTGTCTTCATTGCTCCTTTCCTATTCCACTTTACTTCACTCTGTCCCATCATTGGTACATCCTCTTTCTCCATAAAGTCAATTATCTCTTTAGCTTTCCACATCAGAGTCATTACAGAAGATTTTAAAAAATGACACCAGCCCAATTTTCAGATACTGTTGGCAACAAAATGCTGGTAGAAGAGAGGTACAATTTTTCTAGGTATTATTACAAGGTTCACATTAGTTATTGAAGAGAATAAAATTATTTTTGTAAACTTAAGGAAAATAAACAACCACTCTTAGTGACGTTCATTTTCTATAGTGTATATATGCACAGGCAGTAGTGTATAGGGTTAATTCACCACCCCTCTTGAACTTATTTATTTGAAATATTAAACAATATAGGTCTACATGTATAATAATAATAATAATAATAATAATAATAATAATAATAATAATAATAATAATAATAATAATAATAATAATAATAATAATAATAATAATAATAATAATAATAATACCGGAGGTACTCCTACTCCATACATTTAAACCGAGCGGCTTTTAGAAGGCCATCTGTAATACGAACAGTGAACTGTCTATCAGAAGTTTCGAACTTTATCTTCAGATGTCTCTACTATCGACTTATGTGTCCCCTCTGGTGGGAGGATGAACAACTAGTTTTCAAAGAAATTTGTAGTTTCTGGGTTTACAGAACTGAAATTTTTGTAGATTGTTTTTGTGTTCTAAGGTTACTAGCACTGCTATCCCTTCTTCTTCATCTAATTTATGAACCAATCACGAATTTTGGACATTTATTAAATTAGCCAATCAAAATTGAGGGTGTGTACAGGGCTTCGACCTAGAGAGTTCTGGAACCTTCCTCTCCGCTATAAAACCTGGAACTGTTTGTGCCATGTTGTCTTTTCCATCGCTCCAGTCAAGAGGTTTAGAGTGTGTTCATAGTAGAGGCAGGGAACAAGCCTTGCCCAGTGTTGGTAGGCCCACCAGCTCAAGGTAATGGCAGACATCTTTTAATCATGTGATAGTCTCAGAAAGCTGACTTGAGGGGAAGGTTTCAAAATTCTTTCTTAATGTAAATCTTTTCAATGTAAATGTTTAAGCAAGTCTAAGGACATTATTCGAACTTAGGGAATAACGAGTGTCAACCATCTTTTAATTCCCATTCAACTTGGTACTGGGGTGACTATGATTTTATAAAATTTTAAATCTCTTCTTTTGGAACTTAACTTTTTTCCATCTAGTCACCTCTGTAGTATAGGCTTAGCCTCTGTAACTTCGGGCCATAAGCCCACATAGGGTTTTAAGTGTTTTTTCAAAGGAGTCGAAGTGTTTGCCTTCTAGTATTTTGATTTAGAGCCAGTACCTTAAACCGTTTCTCTTTTCACTAAGGACATGTAGAATAGGCACTTTTGCCTCTGTTAAAAGTTTAACTATTCCTATGTAAGTGTAAATCAGACTGTCGAGTGGGTAAGACAGTGAAAACTGTTTGTATTAATCTAGTGTTAAAATTTAGATTGTGCCTTGGAGAGGCTTGATTGTAATAAGTTTGGAGAGTAGTCTCCTGCCCGTTTGAACATTTGTAACTTTGGAGCTTCAAGATCACTCTGTAAATTATTGTGTACCTGAAGTCAGATCATTATTATTACAAGAGCTGACGAGCTGGTGTTGTTCATCAAGCCTTAAATTCTGAAAGAAAAAGGAAAGAAATAACATTTCAAATTTTTAGAGTTTTAAATTAAGTTTTGATCTTTTCTTTACCCACTCATTCACACCCACACCTTCTTCCACCTCTGTGCTCCATGGTATCCCTGTAATAATAATAATAATAATAATAATAATAATAATAATAATAATAATAATAATAATAATAATAATAATAATAATAATAATAATGTCTGTGCGTCCCACTGCCTACTTTTTCAGTTTTTAGAGATGCCAAGTGACCAGAATTTAGTCCTGCAGGAGTTCTTTTATGTGCCACTAAATCTACCAACATGAGGGTTACATATTTGAGCATCTTCAAATACCACCGGACTAAGCCAGGATCAAACCTGCCATGTTGGGATGAGAAGGCCAGCGATTCAACCATCTGAGCCACTCAGCCTGGCAGTGTGACACTAAAAAAAATAGCATATGATCTCAATTAAGGATCTTCAATTGCTATGTTATAGTCTATGTTAAATTCTAAAATGCAGTTGATTGGCTTGTTGCATATTGTGGCTTGTAGGAATCTTCTGTTCTACTCTTCGCACAAGCAAACTTTTCAATGCAGAATAGGCTACAGAACATCATATCATAACACACCTGTGTCATATGTAAAATAAGCAATAATCACCCACTCTATTGCAGCTTAACAACTTTCAATGGAAAATTATAATATTGTGTGTACTTTTAACATTATGTTAATCTTCAGATAAGGGAAACAGAACTAAATTCATAAAATTATTACTTACTGCCATCCTACCACCATCCATTACTAGCACCCTGTCAGAATCCATTATGGTATTAAGTCTGTGAGCAATTGTCAAAACAGTGCAGTTGATGAACTTTCTTCTGATTGTCCTCTGTATCAGGCTATCAGTTCTAAAACAAAGTGAGTAACAAACCAGGGATAGTCATGAGTGCAGTAATCACAACTGATTTAAAATTCATAAATGTTCAAGTAAGAAAGCAAGCAGAAACAAAATGCAGTACGCAGCAAACAAATAGTACTGAAATTACAAACATACTCTGATACATCATTATAACATGCAAGGTGACGATGGCTTACGTATCTAACTGCATCGGTACAGCACGCATTCAAAATGTGCACCGTTACATCCCATGCATTGTTCATAACTTTCTCTGGATTGTTCAACATATTGATTAACACAGGTTGCCACTAGGCCACAAAAATGTCTATCTTCTCTCATAGTTTGGAAACATTCCTATGTGGGTCATCTGACCGTAAAATAGATTCCTTCAGTACGTCCTATATGTAGGTATCTGGGAGCGTGAGATCTAGGGAGTGGGAAAGGTACGGGAATTCTGTTCCATGAGAAATTAAGTAATTTCTACAATGTTGTTGCCGAAGAGCAAGTACCTCCCCCTTCCTGCTCATGGTGTGGGCTGTAGTACCATCTTACTGCATCTATTGTTGTTGCAGTGGCAGGTTTCTGGTAGCACTCAGTATCGTCTGATGTTCAGAGCAGGTTTGTAATTTCAATAGTGTTTGTTTTGCTGCATTCTGTACTGTATTATATATATATATATAAGTATATAAGCATTTGACAAGCTGAACATCAAACTATATTTCCAAATTTATTTCTGAGTCTTGTGTTCTTTGATATCTTTTCCACCTGACACCAATGACTTTGAAGACATAATATTTTGTTATCGATATAGTTCATTCTTGTGGCTGCCTCCTCATGGGGCAAGTTGTAGTAATAATAAGAAGAAGAAGAAGAAGAAGAAGAAGAGCAGTAATCTGTATCATACCTGGTGAGTTGGCCATGTGGTTAGGGGCATGCAGCTGTCAGCTTGCATCCGGGAGATAGTGGGTTCGAACTCCACTGTTGGCAGCCCTGAAGATGGTTTTCCGTGTTTTTCCATTTCCACACCTTAATTTTTTTTCTATTTGCTTTACATCGCACTGACACAGATAGGCCTTATGGCGACGATGGGTTATGAAAGGCCTAGGAATTGGAAGGAAGCGACCGTGGCCTTAATTAAGGTACAACCCCAGCATTTGCCTGGTGTGAAAATGGGAAACCACGGAAAACCATCTTCAGGGCTGCCGACAGTGGGGCTCGAACCCACTATCTCCCTATTACTGGATACTGGCCGCACTTAGGCGACTACAGCTATCGAGCTCGGTGTACCTTAATTAAGGCCATGGCTACTTTCTTCCCACTCCTAGCCCTTTCCTATCCCATCGTCTTCATAAGATCTGTCTGTGTCGGTGCAACATAAAGCAAATCCTAAAAAATATCCATATCATATGAAACGATCAGTACCATTCAGCTTTGTCATGCAAAGTAAATGAATTTGTTCAACCCCTAAAACCCATGCCTCGTACAATGACAACCAGAGAAAGGCCTTCATAACCACATATCCTGGTCTCTACATGTTAAAACAAACATTCAGCCTTCTCTAATCCTCCCCCTATCTCACACCCAGGATCATCTTCCAAAGATCCCTACAGTCACATTCAGGTGCCCACCAAACCTCAAACACATCCTCACTTGCTATGAACACACTTAAACCACTACCCCTTTCTGGATCTTTCCTCTGTGAACACAACTACTGTAAGACCTGCATATACCCAGCACCACTGTCAACAGCAGTAGCACCATCACCTCCACCACCAAGTCTTACCCTGCAGAAGGTCACCATGACTGCACTTCATGCAACACCATTCGCCAGATTCAATACAAACTCTGCCCAGCTTTCTATACCAAATACTACCAACACACTATCCAAATGAATGGTTACCTTGCAAAACCGATGACACGGATCTCCCTGTCTTCATCTACATACGATTCCATTAAACAACATTTGATGATTGTTTCACAGTTAAAGTCCTTAAATATTTACCCCCATCTTTCTACCCCTCCGCCCATAGAGATTCCAAAGTTGGACATCAACTGGTGCTCAGGTCCAAAGAAGCATCTGGCTTTAATATTAGGTAACTGCTCCTTTATTCCATTCTCTAGTCTAGCCTAGTGTAGCTTGATTTTACCCTATAACTGCAGGTATTTTTCAACAGTGATCAGCACCATTCTTATTCTATTCCACTGCAAAAGGTAGGTAAGGTAAGGGTTATTCTGCCCGAAGGCAGGTTCGAACCTCCGCAGAGGTGTTCCTCAGCCAGAGTTTACGTGCGGTAAGGTGGCCAGTTCCTTTCCGCTCCTCCATTCCCTTACCCCCCACCAACAGCGCGTGGCAACCCATCCAACTCCTGACCACGCCCAATGTTGCTTAACTTCGGAGATCTCACGGGATCCGGTGTTTCAACACGGCTACGGCCGTTGGCTACTGCAAAAGGCTGCAGCCAAAAATATTTCTTTTATGTGAACTAGTATTCACATGTGCTTACATGGCAAGATGCCACTCTCTATATTTTCCCTTGACATATATAAAAGCTAGTTTACATGATCATACTAGGTTTTGCAACTGATTTCATGAAAGTAATTATGTGGACGGTTGTTTACATGGAGACACAAATGAATACTGCAGTTTCATAACTTCTACAGTTTACTCCAGTATTATCATTATCAAGTATATTCACATCCTTGCAGCAACTAGAGTTGTGGAAGAGATGTTAATAATGACACTTAAGACTGAGGAAAATAATAAAATAAACCTATATGGAGTAGGGAATGGATAAAATAGAAGATCACATTTAGGATGTTCTGCAACCTTACTTAAAAAAAAAATAGTTGTAGAAGATCCTTAAAGTTACCATAACTATTTCTGAGATCCAGTAAATTCATACTTTTTTAATATTATGGGGCAATAGATTTATATTCGCATGTTGTACTAGTGGTATGTAAAATTCTGCTGTCTTGCACTAGCCGCTACATACTCACTGGCCAGCCACATATATGTCTCAGCTAAATTTAGTTGCTATTTTTATTTCTGATATGAATCTGAAGTGTTGATATGCACACTGGCCCCACGGTGTAGAGATAGCATGCCTGCCTCTTACCCAGAGGCCCTGGATTTGAGGGTAGGTTTGAGGTCCTTTCAGCCTACGTGATTACAATTGTGGAGCTATCTGATGGTAAGATAACAGCCCTGGCCTAGAAAGCCAAGATTAACAGCTGAGAGGATTCATCGTGTCGACCGTACGACACCTCAATAATCTGCGGGCCTTAGGGCTGAGCAGCAGTCACTTGGTAGGCCATGGTCCTTCAAGGCTGTTACATCGTGGGGTTTGGTTTGGTTCAATATGCACCCATATCAGCCATTTCAATACATTTATGGTTCTTCTGGTAGATTGAATTTGTTGGCTGGCAAGATAAATTTGGTGTCAGTAGTTAGCAAGAAATTTTGTTGACGGTGTTGAGTAATGTTCTGGGCTGTATTTGTGCTTCTAAATAATGTTGTAATGGGTTTATTGGGAGTTTCTTGTTTGAAATGTTTTGGGAACCTCTTAGCTAATGAACTACTTGAAGGAGATATGTACTTACTTCACTGGAACAGTAAATAAGCCTTTTTACATTTGTTTATGTACTATTGCAGCAAAGGACAGACTAGAATCTGTTTCATCTTTCAATGCTTATGAAAATCCTTACTCAAGGTCAACATTGGCAGTTGCCTCATCCAGCACAAGAATGCGATTCTTCCTGAGGAGAGCTCTAGCTAGACACACCAGCTGCCTCTCACCCACACTGAGGTTACCTCCTCCTTCAGTGACCATCCAGTCTAGACTCTGCACTGCTGACTTGAGTTTCACCTGTTCGCAACACATAAAAATATATTAAAATTGAAATAATGGAATGGAATCAACAAGTAACAAACCAAGTCATATAGTACTGTATGTAGGAAGATATGAATATGAACAAGAACACACAATAGAATAAACATAATGACAGGTCAGCATCAGAAGAGCGAGCAGATAAGGACAAATATACTTGTACATACATCTTCGTTACAGACTGTTATGCCTTTCAGCATTCAATCTGCAAGCCTCTGTGAATTTACTAAATGCAACCACAGTCCTCTCTAATTGTAACTAACTCTGTGGCCTTATTTAGTTCCATACCTCTTCTCTTTAGATCATTGGAAAGAGAGTTTAACCGCCTTGGTCTCCCCTTACTTCTCTTACCTTCTGTGATCAAGTCCATTATTCTCCTAGGTAACCTATCTCCCTTTATTCACCTGACAACCCTACCACTAAAGCCAGTTTTTGGATATCACATCATCCATCAAGTTCCTAACTTACAAGGAAGGGTACCCAAGTGTTGTCGCTGACTTTTGAACAAGACTCATTCATTTATATTTCAAAACATTAGAAATGACATTTGGTGTAATTTGATGTGCTATGAACTGCTGGAAGTGGAAGGAGGTGGAGGGCGGGATATGGAGTGTAACAAAAGGAGTAGACATGGAACTGGTCTACTAGTTATGTATTAGAGGTAAATGCGACCTGTTGTATGCATAGACTGTTACAAAATGAAACCAGCTGCAGTAATTAAGTTGTTAGTGAATTTCTTTGGTATTTAGGAGGAAAATCCAACTAGGATACATTGCATAGTTTTTGAACAGATTAGAAAATGGTTACTTGATGAAGACGTTCTTGTTGAGAAGTATAGAACTCTTATGGTAGATGAAGAAGTCACCAATGAAGATGATACTGAAAAAGATTTTGGGGATAATCCAGCGATACAGCTAGAAAATGAAACGACTTCAGAAAGCGGTCTGACATTACGTGGCAGTGACGGAAGCAGTAGTTCCTCATATTATCCATCACCACCAAAGAAGAATAGAACAACATTTCCTGAAGGTTACTTGGCTGCTACTTAGAAAATCTAGACGAAGCAGCCAAGAGCAAATGATCCTCCAAAATGGTGCCCTCCTCGAGTAGGCCTAGACATGTCCCATAAGAGTCAAATTCATTACCATAATGGCACCAAAAAAAACTACAAATAAAAACCAAGACAGTTTTGCAAAACATCGAAAAAATGCTGAAACAACACAGCCGAAACAGTAAAGTGATATAAGAAAGAATAAATAATGAGGTATGTGATCAGTTCATTGCAATGCGAAAACAACATGGAATTATACGTGACCAAACGCTATGAAACTGGGCGATGTCTTTTAAAGCACAAATTGATCCAAACACCACCTTAACATTCAAAGCTTCCAAATCATGGCTGTCCATTATTATTTTTGAGTTGTTGTTGTACCATTCCCTCATAACATACTCGAGTGCACAGTTAAAAATAAGAGGTGACATTCCGTCACCCTGTCTTAAACTAGTTGTTACCAAGAATGGTTCAGAAAGTTCTCCTCTGAACTTAATTTTAGAAATTGTATTAGTTAGAGTTTCAATCAATTTGATTAGCTTTGGGTGAAGTCCAAAATTTCTTAAAATTTTTAATAATGAAGTCTGTTGATGGAGTCAAAAGCATTCTAGAAATCTTTAAACATTATTGAAAGGGGCTTGTTTCATTTTCTGTAATATGACATGACTAACTTCAAGGTTATTACAGTATTTGTTCGGAGCAGCTTCTCCAAGGTCTGAAGCCTCCCTGGTATTCACATAACTCTTGATCAAGTTGTTCTTTAATCCAATTATATTGTATCTTAGAGAAAACCTTATACATGCAGTCAAGGATGGAAATACCTCTATAGTTGTCTGGATTAGTTCTTTCACCTTTCTTATGAACAGGATTAGTTATAGTTGTTGTCCATTGTTCTGGGAATTGTATTTCAATTGATTACCAAAGGCTTTGTAATAATCTCTAGAAATGGTTTTGTAATAATTTTCTTCAGTAGAGTTTATTAAATCTTTTTTATATTTTCTCTTACCGGTAATTCTTCTAATCAGTTGGGTGAATTCTTTTCTGACATTCTTGAGGTTCATGGCATTTTCTTCTATTTTGTGGGCTTGAAATTTAAACCAAGATTGATGTCTTTCTTCATGCATTCTATAACCTTGTGATTCAAATGGATCTTCTGTTAAATTTCTCATTTCTTGGAGCCCTACCACAAGAATATTTTGCATATCTAATTCATCTGTGAAGTTCTTGAGCTCTCCGGTTTTCAGTAAGGAGTTTATATTGTATGTCACAATGTAGTTAATATGCTTATGTTTAATTCTATATTTGTATGGTTGGTTATATGTATGTATTTTTGAGTGTTCAAATTCTTGTCTTTTAGGTGACTACCCACCGAATCCGATGTAGTCTTCTATTTAGTTAAGGCGTTGGACGGTGGAAATCTTTTAGTAAAAGACTTTTCCATACCTGACTATCAAACGGTTATCAACCTTAAGTAGAGCAACTCCGATTCGTAACTATGGTTGTTAGCCACAGAAGATATTTATTCAGCCGCCACTAACATGTGAAACAGACGCTATTGGGGTAATGATCTGAACCAGTGCCTTAGAACTTTGATATTGTGGATTTCCTTGTGAAAGAATTTGTCCTTATATACGTAGTCTAGCTGCCATTCTCCTTTTTTCCAATCAGGATGTTTCTAAGTTTTAAGTGTGTGTCATTTTCTTTTAAAATATGTAGATTTGGAGATTAGTCCATGGGTTCTGCAAATTTCTATGAGTCTTTGGCAATTTCTGTTAGTATATTTATGAGGAGCCCACTTTCCTACTACATCTCGATACTACTTTTCTTCTTTTCCTTACCCAGTTGAGCGTTAAAGTCCCCTATAAGGATCTTGATGTTATTCATATTTATTTTATTCATTGTCTGATCAGCGAGATCCCAGAACTTACAGACTTCTTGCTGAGTTTTTGTTAGGAAATGTTTTTCATTGGTAGGGCCATGAGCATTTATGATGGTGTATAGTTTGTTTGAGATTTGTAAAGTTAGAATTGCAATTCTTGGTGAAAGGGTTTTAAAATCAATTAAGGAATCTATTATTTTCAAATTTACTATAAATCCTGTTTCAAATTAGGGGTAATGTTTCATGACCCTTTGGCCTTTATTGCCTCAAGATGTTTTTATTCTGGCTGTAATTTTATGGCTTTAAGCCAACCCTCCCCTTTTTTCCGGGCTTGGGACCGGCAACAACAACTACTGAGCTACTCAATCCACCCCGCAGATACTGCATGCAGAACTCACTTCATTACTGGTTGACAATATTCAAATTGCCTCAGGTCTCTCCTTCATCAATATGAGTGACATATCTTCGAACCTTAGACAGCTTTGCTAATGATACATGTGCGTGCCAATCATAATGAAGGAAGAACTGGTATTGCTTTCACCTAGCCTGTTTTACCAGTTTTACGGAAACCTTTCAACTGTAAGCAGCTGCATAACTCACTAACCAAATATAAAACAGTAATAATTCACCTTTATAAAATAATATTCCTGTGTTAAAAAGAACTGCCAAGAGGCAGCCTTGAACCTGCATTCTTGCAGTCTGCAGTCCATTGACTTAACTGTTGCACTATCAGCACTGCATAAAATAGTTCCTCATTAATTCACTGATAAACATTCATATATGTAGGCCTATATACTGTTAACTGTATTTTAATATCAATAAGGACTTGGTTGATCACCGTCTTGAAATACACGGAAGCGGAGTGAATTACACTTATATGTTGGAAAGTGCCACAGCCATTTTTGACTGGCAAGAGCCAAAGATTAATGCATGCAAGGGAAGTATTTCATCTTGAAAAATCTTGAAAAGAAGAAATATATATCTGTTGACTTTCCAAGAAATGCAAGATTTTTCCTTTACTACTGAGACAATTTGGAAGATTGAATGTTATATATATATGTATGTACAATAATTTTCACAAAGACGGAGATATTGAACAAAAATGTAAAATCACATTTCACCCCATTTCACCCCTTTAAAATCAAAATTTTTAAAATTTATTATTTTGTGCGCATGTACGCTATGGTAGGAACATATCCTCAAATTTTCATACAATTATCCTCAGTAGTTTTTGCTGTGCATTGATTATCAGTTGGGCCGATGACCTTCGATGTTAGGCCCCTTAAAACAACAAGCAGCAAGATTATCAGTCAGTCAGTCAGTCAGTCAGTCAGTCAGTCAGTCAGTCAGTCAGTCAGTCAGTCAGTTAGTTAGAGTCAGTCAGTCAGTCAGTCAGGACATCTTGCTTTATAGGTATAGATTACAATCCTTCATATGTTTAAGAGTTTCACTCAAACTTATATGTCTACTAACGTCATTCCACACCATCTTTCCGCTGACAACTCAGAATATATCTGCACCACTTATTGTTAGTCAAGCAGTTTATTTCCTTACTTCAAAATCATCCCAGCCTGAAGTTTGCGACATTTTTATAACAATACTCTTTTGCTGGAAATCACCCACAGCAAATCATGCTGCTTTCCTTTGGATCTTTTCCAATTTTTGTATCAAGTAATCCTGGTGTTTGTCCCATACACTGGAACTATATTGTAATAAGCTGGCTATGGTGGCGGGGTTGTGAGGTGAATGAAGGATAGGTTATTTAGGAGAAGAATGGGGTCTTACCAGAGACTTATAGGCCCCCTCTTTTAAATCCTTAATACAACCCTTAAATACCCTCATAACCATATAGAGAGATCTATATCCTTTATTTACAACCTTATATGAACACCTAGGTACTTACAGTGGTCTATGTGAGGTACTTTCATCCCATCAACACAGTAAATAAAACTGAGAGGACTTTTCATCTTGGTGAAACTTACAAGCTGACTTTTGATCTTGTTCACCATTATACCACTGTCTGCTCTCCATGAAGGAGAGAAAGAGAGGGAAAATCTCAGGCTTAAAGAGATTCTTGTTGATTGAGTCTACTCTCAAAATCATAAAGAATTGAATGAAAATGTTCTCCAGTCATTTCAATGTTAGAACAGCAGACAGTAAGGACATGGCAGCAGGTGGTCCCAGGTGCAACAGCATAAGCTTCACTCTTTTGAGTCCCACAATTACCAGCCAAAATATGCTTCTGACAAGAAGCTTTTACTTCAAATCCAGAAAGTTAAATAATCACCCTTGTATGTAAAGAAAATATCACCAGCTACTACTGTGCATGTAGGTTTTAAAGTGCTCTCAAAATTGTGGTGTTGCATGGAGAGAAAATGAAGTTGACATCACATCTAATAAAATGCTGCCAAATGTAGAGCAAGAAATCACATTGGAAAGATTTCATATTTCTATCTAGCTATAGAAACAAATTTGAAAACTAAGAAAAATAGCCTATTTACTAGCGTCAATGTGAGAGTCATCTGAAGCCAAATCATCTTCATTTTATCATAATCACAAAGACGCACACACGCGATGCTGTCAGTTGTGTACACTGATTTATTTACAAATTATATATAGGCCTACATTATACATACACATTAATAAACCACCATTTTGAACAAAACACTTGACTGAATCAAAGAAGAAGAAGAAGTAGAAGAAGAAGAAGACTGCCACATTAATATGTCAACCAACTAAAACACCACAAAATCACAACATGAGTTCACACACTGAGTTCGAATAATGACTCCTCACTAACAATTGAACTCCGCTGCCCAAGACTGTCTCTTTATATACCTTGCCTAGCCAGGCTTTCAGGCTTCTAGAAAAGTATGACACAACATGCTTTCTGGTATCTTCTTGAGTCTCCAATAACCTAGATACAAATGGACAGAAAATTCTGTAAAACTCTAGTGACAAAGGTGCATTGTTCTGGACTATTACCCTGTGTTGCATAACATTACATTGGATTTATACAGCATATTTACAGGTAATATTAATTACATGTTCTTACATTAAATATAGTCTTATTAACCATTTAACTGCCAACGTCCGATAATCAGACGTTGGAGGTTCAGTCTAAGAATGCCAGAAAAAGATATTTTCCAAGTTATTTATTTGTTTTAATAATGTATAATACATGCATTGGACTAGTATTGGATTAAATAAGACTATATACAAGTTTAGTTGAGGAACTTGCTGCTGAGTGGCTTGGTGACCAAGCGGCAATTCAGCTCCCGCAAGCGGGCAATGAACCCCTTACTCTTTTAACGGAAAAAAAAAAAAAAAAGAACGCAACTGTTCCATTGCAGAAAGATCAGCCCTAGTCAAAGTGATAAATGGAAAAAGACCAGATACATTTGTAAATAGTGTAAGAAGGGTGTACACCCTTTGTGCCTCCCTAAGCACATTTGTTAGAACACATCATAAACATGTGTAAATATTAGTAAATAGTTTCCTGTATCATATTTTTTAGTCCAAAAGTGATTTTTTGGGTGTAAGTTTGTGTGAAATAAACATTAGTAATCATTTTTTTTACTTAAAACGAACCAGGAACTGCAGCATTTGCATATAATGTCAGATTAGAAAATTTCACTTTTATGTAGTAGTAATAATAATAATAATAAAAATATTGTAACTGTAATATTGTACATAAAGCTTTATTTTTTATATGTGGCATAGGAAACACCACCTCTCTAAAATAATGCAGTTTTTGGTAGTAAAAATATATATTTTTTCTTAATATTTTTTATCATGAAATACTTTTTTCTTCAAAGAAAGAAAATATTTATTTGAATTATCACTCATAAAATAAAAATTTATAAAATAAAGGTGCATTAATTTACATCAATAAAATGCCTGAAGCATTACCTTCAAAACAAAAAATGCCTGTCCAATTTACATAAATTGAACAGAAATTATTACGAATAATTTACTGCAAGGTAAAAGGTGCTCATTAGGCTTTAACAGTATAGGACATGGACACCACACATGAGGCTGGTGGTCAAAGGGTTAATATACCTACAGCAGACATATCGTGACATAACCTCACATGTTTTGTTGCATAAGACAGATCATACAACACACAAATAATAAATGATATGACCACAATTTATACCAAACAAAGTCCGTACTGACAACCTGTCATACATAACTATGTAGATAATAATAATAATAATAATAATAATAATGATAACAACCACCACAATACCTATTAAGTGAGCTCAATATTTTCACTATTTATCCATGGGTTTAGAGAATTTTTTCCAAGTTATACTAGTCCATTACACACGTGCATTAAGTAACAGAGTCATGAAATGGCGTATGGCTTTTAGTGCTGAGAGTGTCCGAGTACATGTTCGGCTCGCCAGGTGCAGGTCTTTCTATTTGACACCCGTAGGTGACCTGCACGTTGAGATGAGGATGAAATGATGATGAACCCAGCCCTCGTGCCAGCGAAATTAACCAATGATGGTTAAAATTCCCAACCCTACCGGAAATCGAACCCGGGACCCCTGTGACCAAAAGCCAGCACGCTAACCATTTAGCCATGAAGCCAGACAACAGAGTCATTATTCATACTGACAATCAGGCTATCAAGTGTGACTTCCTTGATGCCATCTTTTCTCAAGATTTCCTGCTCAATTGCCTCCACATTCCTACAGTAACTAGCAATCAGAATCAGTGACCTCAGAGAATGCACTGACAGTCCTTTCCTATAATTTAAGTAACATGTTGCATGTCACATTATGTTCTAATAATACCCTTCTTATTTTGACCATACCAGTTCTATGGGGTTAAGGTCACAACTGTAATGGAGCAGATGAAGAACCACATGTCTGTTTTTAGCCACCAATACATATATCGCAAACATTTCTTTAGGACAGTTTACTGGCAGATATTAAGCTGTGCCAAACATCTTCCCTCATGCCAACATTAAGCACTAGCCTATTCTGTATTTTTGTAGCCAGTTACACATGTCATATTTAGTTTCATATCTTCTAGGGCTTTTCCTCTTGTCTACAATGATAAGGACGATTATCCAATGTCATAACTGAATGCCAGAGTCAGATGAGGGAATATTTTCGAGCTGAACTCCCTCGAAATTTGCTCCATTCATTTGGTTGTGATAGTCACCCTGCGATGAACCAACCTGAAATATTCATTGAGAATTCTGAATAACACCCAAGAGTGACAATATAAGTCTTCAACATGCACTTCCCCAAGCAGTGACTCCCATAATATTATTCTTTCTTTTCCAGTATTTCCCTACAGTCAAATTACAGTGAAACCTTGGTTCTCCATTTTGGGGGGGACCACTAGAAGAAAACGTAAGATACGGGAAAACGGAAAATCAGCGAAAGAATTAAAATTATCAACAATTTGGCTAAATATCACACTAATTAAGTGTATACAGTTATAATCTAACAAACACCCCTAAAACAAACCAAAGTAAAGCCCTAATGGACCTTGGCCTACCAAGTGACCGCTGCTCATCCCAAAGGTCTGCAGATTATGAAGTGACAGATGGTCAGTGTGACGAATACTCTTGGCTGTCATTCCTGGCTCTCTAGACCAGGATCGCCATCTCACTGTTAGATAGCTCCTCAATTAACAGTAATCATGTAAGTTGGTGGAGCTAAACTAGTCCTCATATCAAGGTAAAAATGCCTGACGTGGCCAGAAATCGAACCCGGGACCTAAGGATGAGAGGCAGGCAAGCAAGACCGTGCGACCAGCTTAAAACATTAATTACATGAGTTACAAATCTCAATACCTTACATTCATTTTACCGGGGAAACTTCGTCAGTTTCCCTTGAAAACCTTTTCATATCAGCAACTTCGATCAGTCAAGCTCACTGAATTATCTAAAAAATAACGCCGAGCCGAACAACAATCCATTTAATTTAATCTAATTAAATAAAGCATGTCAGACACAAAAGTGCCCAACATGATGGCAAAATCACTTTTTCAATCTTCCGTTGTAATTTGGTCACTGGTATATTGTTTGTAGTAAGTTTCTGGAAATCTTGTACTGCGTAGATTTAGGCCTACATCGACTTTTAAAGGTTATATTGAACTTGAGAATATGGTTTTGGATGTACGTATTGATTCTGAAAAGTTCTCTAATGCATTAAATATTCAATCCTGCCTGTCACTAATCATAAGCAGATAGGAAGAGAAAATAAACCCACCAAAACTCCAGAAATTTCGGTTTATTCATGACCTGAAGCTCAGCTGGAAAGTGTGCTTGCTGCACAAACCAGTGCGAGTAGGAAATTCTGAGTTTTAAATTGCAAATGAAATGATTGCTTTTTTTATAAGGACATTTAACATAAAAATGTAAACTTAAAAATCCTCCGTCTTATATATTAGGACCAAAATAGTAATGGGTTTATATATCTCGTATCCAATCATATTAAGATACTAGATTCATGTTAGGAAGGAGCAATTTCGATTCCTGTCTGAAAGCCCAGTGTCTATATTATATACTGTAGCATCCTGTGGGAAAGTGCCAAAAACCTGTTCAGCAATACAATAGAAAAAAATCAAAAATAAACATCTAACCCTGGACACAATGTAGATCAGTGGCGGTGCATGACCCTTATCAAAGTGTTAGCACACTAGTTTGTAGAAACATGGATAAAAACAATGAACGGGTATTAAAGCTCAATACATCTACGTATATTGCATCTTGTAACACACTTCTATCTGGCAATTTTTGGCAGCAAAAATGTCTATAACAGAATCATGGAACCCCAGGTTCTTCCTTCAGCTTTTCAGGAGGTTCTTTTCAATTGAAATTAATGACAATTTTAATCATATTTCTTGTGCTTGCATACTTCTTAAATAAGTTTTTATCCACTTCATTGCTGATAAAGTTTGTTTGAGAGAGGCGCTATTAGCAGGAATTGTCAAAATTAAAGAACTGAGTTTTAACTGAAGGTAATGCCACATTTAACCCTCAACATTAACATAGTCTACAGACATGTCGTTTCCTTAGTACATAATAACTGTTAACATCACAAACTCCCTTTGTTGTCCAAACATTGGTGTCTGTTGTAAAATAAAACACAAGGGCAGCAATACAAGGAACATGACTTCTTACAGCCACACAGCCATGTATCATTTGTGTATCAGGAATCATTAGAATGACGCATTTTGCTTCTTCTTTCTGTTATCATAGCTGATATATTAGGGGTAGGTCTCTCATTTTCTGTGATTTATGTCTAAGGAGCAAGAGTTCGGCTAGAGAATGAATGTGTTAATAAGTCCTCAATAACACAGTCCCCTTCATCCTCCATCATAACTGAATCTCCCTTTAACAAAAAGAAAGCCATAGCAAGCACAAGACACACTCCTAATGATCACCACTGAATACTGCATATGATTACTGTTAAGTTAGCCTCTCAACTGCAGCAAACACGCCAGCCTAGTTCCCAGCATGGTTAGCTCTGTGCAGTATTTCTGAGTGCATCGAATGTGCAAGCGCGCGCCAATCAAATTCAAACTCCTCCTGTTTGCCTCGGCAAAACGGCAGACAGAGCGCACAGTCGGCATATCTTTATCATGCGACAGATGCGAAACTAAGCTTTCATAAATTTAAATGGTATTTATGCGGAAGAGGATTAAGTTTTATGGTTGTTATAATATAGTATACAGTATTAAATAAAGAATTTATATGCCATAATATTACGTAGTCATATTCATTGATCTTTTGGTTTAGATGGTATTAGTCCGGCTAGCAAGGCAAACATAGACCCACCGTGCCTGGTACCGGTAGCAGTTTTATAAGTACATGCGAACATTGGACGAAACTCATTCCATTTTCAAGTAGAGCTGTTGAAATATGCTCTGTCTCCTTCCAGTAGCTGTGGCCACTTTGCTTTATGATTTCCAAGGATTCCTTAAATAATACCAGCTGAATGTGATGCAAAGATGGTCCTTTAAGCAAGTTCACCACTGACCACTTTCCCAGTACAGTACTTGCTCTAATTATTGCAACAACGGGATGTTAACATCAAAATCCATAGGTATGTTGTAGCCGTCCTATGGTGAGATACTATTTCCTGAAAAATACTTGATCAAGGATTTAGTGGTGATGGGACTGACATTTCTGGACGGTTGATCTGGGAAATTGTTCTTTCGAGGAATGGATAATGTGGGATTTTTATAACATGATTTAATTAGAATGTTCAGGGACCATATAATTTGAATGAATAATCCAGGAAAATTTAGTTTCCGGGAGTGGATAATCAAGGTTCCACCCTATTATCAACTTATGATTCACCATTTCTCTTTCCTGAAATGTTTTAAATAATAGATCTTGCATGCCAGTCAAGAATATCATGGCACTCTAGTAATAATACATGTTTGTTCTAACTTTCATTCTCACAAAACCCATACTTTAAAATAAAGACAAGTTGGCTTCCATTTCCAGTCTATTTTACGTCGTAAAATAGGGATGAGTTTATGAATTGTGAAGATGATTTCTTTATTATGTATAATTCCTCGATCATATCTCAAATAACACATATTTTTTAAACCCATCCAGCATGACCTCATCATGCTTCCTCATTTTAAAAGAAGATAATTATGCTACCCTCGCCTTTATTGGAGTATTAAATCATTCAATGCAGTGAAAGCACAATACCTTTTCCTGTGAGATGCCCCTGGAGATCTGTCTGGATAAAACACACTGAAACTCTTTATCTTCTTAAAAGTCAAGACAACTGTGCTGGAATAAACACTGGCTCTTTTTAGTAATTGATTAAAGAGCACCTTAAATGTTTTGTTCTCCTTCCTCTCACAGCACGCTACAATATTCACAATAATCTTTCTCTTGTCACTATGGAATATGTGGCAGTTTCCTTTAGGAGGTGTTTTACGATCTTCTGAATATCCAAGAACAGCTTCTACTATTTTCATGCCAGTTCAATGTAGTTAACAGAAGCTAAATGTCTTGTAGGAATATCATAGTCAATTACATTAACTTATATGTACCAAACAAGCAATACAGAACGAGTGTCGCAAAAGGATTGTGAGCACTGCCCTTTAGACATGTTTTTCCAAATTCCCTGACCAGTCCATGATGAGATGCACCAAGGAAAGAACTATGGAGTAGAGAGATTTTAAAAACGTGCACGAACAGTACTCACTTCTATATGATAATGGCAGTAACACTGGTGGACGTAAAGTTCTTAATGTCCACTTAATATCAGCAATGGCTAAAAATACAAATGTTGGAAGGATAATTTGAAGTTTTAATGTAGATGACAACTTTTCTGGAGGACCTACTTTGTCAAAAGCAATGCATGGACAGATGTGTGTACTCTCCCATGGTCATAGTTGTTAAGTACACTATATAACTTGTAAATGTAAAAAAATAAGCCAATTTATATATTTTGCATTTTGTTTATCTATTTAAGCATTTTCATTTATGTCATCTCCCAACATTAGTTGGTAATTAAATTGAAAATATAATACCCAAATGTAAAACTGACGCCAAGATCACGAAAGATTTTCCTCAACATATACTGTTTATCAAAAAGATTTCATATAGCTGATAACGACATTCTCTTTCTAAACAGTAATAATAATTACATCCTTGACATATACTTTTTATCAAAAAGTTTTTGTATAGCTGATAATGACATTCTCTTTCTAAATAGTAATAATAATTACATCCTCAACATATACTATTTATCAAAAAGTTTTCATATAGCTGATAATGACATTCTCTTTCTCAATAGTAATAATAATTACATCCTCAACATATACTGTTTATCAAAAAGTTTTCGTATAGCTGATAATGACATTCTCTTTCTAAATAGTAATAATAATTACATCCTCAACATATACTGTTTATCAAAAAGTTTTCATATAGCTGATAACGACATTCTCTTTCTCAATAGTAATAATAATTACAAACATATAGTAAATACCATAGTTATCTTATATTAATAAAACAATAATGTCCAAGTTTAATCCCTTGGTAGTTGATTTTTGTGATAAGTGAACATTCCTCTATTAAGGAAGTGAGTAAAGTTAAATAATAAAATATTATATAAACGTTTATATTTACATGTTTTTTCATTCCATTGTTATAAAATTCTTGTTAAATTATTTTTCTTCAAGAACCAGCTTGGCCAAATTTCTTTGAGAGTAGACTCCTCCTCCTCCTCCTCCTCCTCCTCACTGATACACATTCTTTCCAAACATATTGGCATTATAAGTTTTACGTCAAATCAATTTCAAAACATTTTGGATCCAACAAAATATATTTCACTTATTCAGCCTGGGTTTCTTCATATGGGAAGAATTCTGTAAGGTTTATTGCAGATACATGATGTTTCTTTTACTGTTATTTTGTTTATCCTATTGTGTGTTCCTATCTTCTTTCCTAGTTTCCTATTTTTGATGATTTATATTACTATACTTGACTGTTTTGCTTTCATTACTTATATAACATCAGATTAAAGGAAACATTAAGATAAAATGTTATCAAGGGTCTTATCTTCTTACTCATTTCTCTGAATTACATACATATATACATTTTGATTCAAACAACCATGTTAACAAATTTATAAAATGTTTCAAGTCATCTTTGAAGATTTAAATATAATCTGTTCAGAGAGAACAGTTACCCTAAATGTGCATACCGGTACTGTATTTAATTACACACAGAAAATTTGGAATCGTATTGATATTAACTAAAAGCACCGAGCAATATGGTGAAAGATTTTCAAAAATATTATACCTTAACTGAGAATGCAAATAAAGTTGCTGATTTTTAAAATTAATTGTTTCTCTTCAAATGAATGAAGAATCTAATGTATTATTTAGTCTTCCATAGAAAATAGTTAATCTTTAAGCTGAATACTCATAAAATATAAAAAAATCTCCCACTCTCCCAAGAAGAAGTTGACAAATATTCACTCTCTGTAAAACAGTCATTGAATGACATATTGAGGAGCGATATTGAAGTTCTTATTTACAGATATTTGATTATATAGCTCTAGGCTCTTTTGAAAATTCTCCAATACATATCCAGTACGTGTAAATGAACAATTCCTTGTGACAGCAATCTAGAAAAAGAGACACTTAAGGATAATAATAATAATAATAATAATAATAATAATAATAATAATAATAATAATTTTTTTTTACGAGGGATTGTGGAAAATCTTCAAAAGACACTTGTGAAGGGTCCGCACTCCACAAGTGTGTGGGATTCTTACCCACTGAAAACCACACACCCTTTTCCCACGATGTGTATCATCACCCCGGAACCGCTCTCGCATTACTTCAGGGTGATATCGTGCTTTGTCTTTCAGACGTATTCTTTCTTCATTTCTCCTTTACGAACGTTCGTATGCTTCCAAATCCTTCTTCTTCTGACGAAGGAGATTCTCCACGTACACTGCCATGTGATCCCAGGATTCCTGGTTTCGCAGCATCACCGAAATAATATTATCTGCTATCAATTCTCCTAGTTCAGTTTCCACACATCTTCTCTGAATCATCCAATGGCATAATAATAATAATAATAATAATAATAATAATAATAATAATAATAATAATAATAATTCCTGCTGAGATTTAACCTGTTATCATGGAATTGGGAAGCTGAAACTCTACTACTAATCTACAGAGAGCTGAAGGATAATAACCAAGATTGCTAAGAAAGGAAAGCTATGCAATTGAAATTCTCACATAAACTGGATGTTAATTTTTCATTTTCATTTATGTCATCTCCCAACATTAGTTTGGTAATTAAATTGAAAATATAACACACAAATGTAAAACTTACATCAAGACCTAGAAAGTTTTTCCTCAACAAATACTGTTTCTCAAAAAGTTTTCATATAGCTGATAACAACATTCTCTTTCTAAAACAAAAAATCTTAATGAACTGGAGCAAGCTTTCACAGTTAGTATCAACTGACAAGTGATGGACTACTTTTGAGATACATCTTTGGAGAACAAATATTAACTTTCTAAACAAATATTACCATTTTGAATATCATTAAACATAGACCTTATCTACTTACTTCTTCAAGTGCTGTCCAGAGTGCATCGTCAGGAAAGTCTCCAAATGGGTCCAAGTTATATCGCATTGTCGCTGAGAAGAGTACAGGCTCTTGAGGTATAATAGAGATGCACCTCCTCAGATCATGCAGTCCTATGGTTCCTGTGTCAATGTTATCGATGAGTATCTTTCCCTCAATGTTGGCAAGACGAAACAGGGCAGCCAGTAATGAGGACTTACCAGCACCTGTGCGCCCTACCACCCCAACCTAAATGTTAACAAAGGATCATCAACAGGAGTTATTATCTATCTCTTACATTTTTTAATTTAAAAACAGCTTTCAGTCATTTGGCCTAATTAGAATAAGGAAAATTATGCAGTGCATGAATTCAGTTATTGAATGACAGAATACAGTAAAAGAACTAGGATTGATGAGGAAAGGGTCTGTTTGGGTGTGTGAAGATGCAGAGATTGCCCTTTCCCTCTTTGTGTTTTATTGTTTCTCCTTGTCTCCTCTTTCAAATGCTGCCATTTCTTACACTGACCTGTCTATGTAAGCATTGGAAAGAAGCAAATACTGTAAATATCAAATCAATTCAAATATACAGTAGAAAGACAGGAACATGTAAAGGAACTCATAACAGGATAAATATAATGATGGATCAGCATTGTGTTCCACTTATCTCTTTTTGTAATGCAAATATTTTCTGAGAAAGAAAAAATAGTTGCTACTGCTGGTAGTAGTTTTTAATGTCACACTAACACATTGAAGGTTTTCAGTGATGCAAGGATGGGAAAGGGCTAGTTTTGGGAAGGTAGCAGGCATGATCTTAATTAAGGTACAGCCTCAGCATTTTCTTGGTGTGAAAATGGGAAACCATGGAATACCATCTTCAAGGTTGCCTAATCGGAATCAAAAAGGGTATAAGAAGGTGCACGTATTCCTCTATACCACTTTTGATAGTGATCAACTATCAATATGGACCATAATGAAATTTAATACTTATGATGCCTAAGGTGGGATTCAAACACACCATCTCCCAAATGCAAGCTCACAGCTCTCACCTAAAAACTTGTTTGATTGACATAAAACTTGATAATCCTTTTAAAAGCGGAAATCTGTGTTGTGCAGCGTAGTGAGACCATCATTAATGGGATAACGAGTGCACATCATTCCTTAAAAGGCTGTCGTCTCGAGTGGTATGACCTTTACAAGAGACACTATTTAATCTAATACTCTTAGTTTGTAATAGACATTTTTCTATATTATAATTGTAGCATGTTAACTTAAGATGATTTTAAAGTGTAACATATTTTCAGTGTATTCCTTGTATGAATGGTTAATGATTCGGACTTTTGAACTTAAGGTTACCTACAGGCTGATGATGCCCTTAACAAGGGGCGAAACATGTTCCTAAGAAGTGTACATAGTATTATGTAAATTTCACCCACGTAGCACGTGGCATGTATTGAATAGGTGGTACGATAGAATAAATTATTTTGTGATAATTTGCTTATGGTATGACCTTGTCGGTCTCATGTCTCTATTGACAGGAGGAGAGGATTTTTCTACCTCAACATATTTTGAATATGTCAATCATGATCATTGTCCTTTAGTTCCACACAATTTATTAGTGTTTTTATTTGTTTGCATAATATAATATTTGAGCTTCTACTGAGGATGGCCTTTAGATAGGCTGAAACATGTAAAGATATTATCCTATCTAATATAGATGGTCTTTTTAATTGAAAAGGAAGATAATACAAGACATTTTTATTTGTAAAGTGATGACCATCAATAAGGAATGAGATTTATAACATGCAAAAATAAAGAGCAAGGTGTATAAACAAATCATAAGACCAAGCATGACATGGTTCGGAATGCTCGTTGTTAAGAAACAAGGAAGAGAAAAAAGATGCTCCACTCAGTGGAAATGAGAATGCTTAGGAGGATAATAGGTTTCACCCTTGCTGATCACAGAAGGAATGAGGACATTTGGGCAGAAATGAAATCCGCAAGCATTATCAACAAGCTACAAAAGAGGAGACTCTTCTGGTATGGCCATATGCAAAGAAGGAAAAAAGGGAACTTGCTCAGGAGAGTAATGGAAGAGCAGAGGGGAGGAAAAAAGTGGCTACTGAAGACCCAAACTGACCTTGGATCAGAAGATCAAAATGGATATGGCAGAACATGAACTCACTGCTGAAGATCCACAGGATCTGGTGCTATGGAAATATTGCTGACCCTAAAAAAGGAACAAAGCATGGAAGAAGCAGAAGAAGAGGATATGGAAAATATAATTGGGCTGCCTAGCCAAAGGTAGTAAAGACATGCTTGGTTCTCCTGGAAGGACTTGAGTTTGATTCCTCATCAGGAAGTCAAAAAATGTAAGAAATAAGATTTCCACTTGAGGTACACTCAGGCTGCACCAAAAATGAGTACAAAAGGTACTCATGGCAAAGGTGGCTAGGCATAGAGTTAACCGCTCTGTGTCACATTCTGTTGATGCTATGAACAGTGGAAGCCCTTAGTTTTCACATAGAAAAGTTATAGTTGCAATTGATAATAATTTTAGAAGACGAAAATAAGTTGACAAACTGTCATATGCTGATAGGCTGTGTGCATCAACCAGAGCATTTAACTAGAGACTGTTTTATTCTTAGATTTTCATCTGTTGAGATTGGTTATTCAGATGTTTTATGATAGTACTATGTGACGATTTCAATACAATTATTTTTGCAAGCAATGTGTGCCTACTTAATTATCAGTTTAATTCTAGTCTGGTCATAAAAATTGGCAATAAGAAAAACTTTCAAACATCAAAATGAAATGATAATATTGTGTGAATAAAGTTTTTTCTTTTTACAATTTGCTATTGACGGTGAGGTAGCGGCCCTGGTCTAGAAAGCCAAGAATAATTGCCAAGAGGATTTGCCATGCTGACCAAGTGGCACCTCATAACCTGCAGGCTTTCAGGCTAAGCGGCAGTTGCTTGGTAGGGCAAGGCCCATCAGGTCTGTTATGCCATGAGTTTTTTAACATAACCTCATCATAAGAGGGTGAAATCAAGTCTAACAAGATATAATAACTTAAATTCACAAATATAATTAATACATATTAAAAGTAACTTACAACTGATCAGAATTTGATACAGAATACATTGTCAATTATCTAATGAAAATTGTACACACTCGCGATTATGGATGTTGCATACAAAATGGAAATCTAGCCACCGAGCAAGTGGCTGCGTGGTTTCGATCATGTAGCTGTCAGCTTGCATTCAGGAGATAGTGGGTCAGCAGCACTGAAGATGGTTGTCCGTGGTTCCCCATTTCCACATGAGGCAAATGCTGGGGATGTACCTTAATTAAGGTCATGCTCACTTCCTTCCCACTCCTAGCCCTTTCCCATCCCATTGTCGCCATAAGACCTATCTGTGTCGGTGCAACGTATAAAAAAGTGGGGGGGGGGGGTATCTAGCACAGAAATAAATATTTATAAGAAGAAAATTAGATCTCTAAGTTAGTGCACGCCTTATCAGACCATCACTCTAAGTTCTTCATTGCAACATGTCTTTTGAACTTATGAGTTTGGCAGAAGCTACTTTTTGCTCTGGCATGTGCCAAGAGACAAGTGAGAAAATACTATAGCCATCAAGAAACAGCTCTTGGTACCAATGACGTTACTGCATGCATCTTTGAAATTACCTTTTGGCATTCTTCTATGATGAAGTTTAGATTCTTGAGGACTGGAGAATCATCCTTGCCATATCGCAGGACCACATCATGAAACTCTATTCTTCCTTTCTGAGGCCAAGTTTCTGGAGGCTTTCTGTCTGAAGAAGAAAAAAATAATCAGTTATATTCTGCCCAATTCATCAATATTTTCACAGTTGTATTACCGTAAAGTGGGGTGACTTTGAACGGCGAGGTGACTTTGAACAGTAATTTAGCGTTTTTCTAAATTTAATGCTGCACTCTACTGTGTAGATAAGTAACTGTAGTTACAAGCGTTAAAAATCGCCAATAATCGATACTTTCAGATGATTTAACAGTCGATATGAAATAACGTAGTATACCAACTCCAGAAAATAAAATACATTCTGGAAATGTCGTTCATTTTTCTAACCTCAAATACATTTGCCTAATATTAGAAGTATTTTATGTTTCAGAATTCAAAACGAGTCTTTGTGGGCAAGGTAAACATCTTAAATGGACATTTACAGAAAGCAAAACATTGCATATTTATTCTTTGGTGACGTAAAAAAATAAAATATGAAGACTTGTCTTTTAAGGGGCGACTTTGAACCAAGCTTTGAACAGCAGTTCCGATGTCCTTTGACACTGACAGATCAGCTGTTCAGTGATGGCTGATGGTTTGTTATGATTAAAGTCATTCAATTTGTTTTCAAAAGGCCTGTTTTTATATAATTTTCTTATTTCATAAGTAGGTTAGCACTCATTTCCATTATTAGCAAAATTTATCCATAATTGTATGAAAAGATTTGAGGTCGTTAAAGAAAACTCATAAATAATGCTCAAATTTTTAAAATAAGTTACTTTCAAAACTACATTTATATACAAAATACTATGCTCTTTCATATGATAGGGGTGTCATTGACCAGTACATGGTATGACTTCCACAGAGTAGACAAATGTCTCTATGTTCAAAGTGACCCCGAACCATGGGGTGAAATTGAACAGTCAAAAATATTTTAAAATAAAAAAAGTGGGGGGGATAAAAACATATAGTTTGCTTTGTCACATTCAGTAACATCTCTTGCAACTTCCCAAAAAGTATATTGTCAATATCTTGAGAAGTTTTGGTTTTATTTACAAAAATAATTTTAAAATGTTCAAAGTCACCCCACTTTACGGTACTATTAGTGAAGTCACAGTTGCAAGAAATGCAAAATAAGGCTAATTGATGCAAAAGAAAGTGCACTAATGTTAACAAGACATTGAAGTGTATTGTTATAGTTTTTTAATCCATGATAAAATGCAAAATTAAGTGCAAACTGCAAAATGTGTGTGTATGTATCTGTGAACAAAATTACATTTTAATAATACATTCTTCTGTATACCCTCTGGCCAACAATGTTGATATTTTAATTTTTTAGCCAACATAGGAATACTTAGTCAGGTATATGGAGGTTTTTCTTCTTTTTGTCAGCCCAATACGGTTTCATCTTTTCTGAACATAATTTTCTTTCTGCTTCTGGAATCACTCTTCCTATTTTCTGCTTGTTGATTTTTTCTGTAGACAAGTGTGTTTATCTTTCAATATGTTAAATGTATTTGTATTGTATTTTAAATCTTCTATTGTAATATGCAACTCCCTCATGTCTTCTTTAAGTTCTGTGATACATCTAATATTATTCTTACTCTTACTCTTCCATCATTTTTCTACTGATTCTATTTTCTGGTGACCGTATTAGATGCCCTAAGAATGATATTCGTTTCTTTTTCATTGTGCTAGTCACTTTTATAAACTGTCTTATTGGAAGCTACTCTCCAGACTCCGTTTACTTGATAATTTTTATTTAAACAGGTTCTCACTATTCTCCTTTCTAACTTGAGTACTCTATCTATTGCAACTGTGTTTGTTGTTCTGAATAATATTTCACATGCATATGTAATTTGTGCCTGGATGACTGTTTTGTAGTGTTTCAATTTGGTTGCCATTGAGAGACACATTTTATTATATGTATTCTTGGTAAAATGCTGTGCTGTAACCAGTTTATCTATTCTATTTTGCCATGCTGGTTTTTTTGTTCATGTTGTATATGATTATTTCACCTAAATATTTAAATTTTTCTACAATTTTTATTTCTTGGTCTCCCAGCTTAATTTTGTTTGCACCAGGCAAGTTGGCTGTGCGGTTAGCGGTGCACGGCTGGGAGCTTGCATCCAGGAGACAGTGCGTTTGAATCCCACTGTCGGCAGCCCTGAAGATGGTTTTCCGTGGTTTCCCATTTTCATACCAGACAAATGCTGGGGATGTACCTTAATTTAGGCCACGGCTGCTTCCTTCCAACTCCACGCCTTTCCTATCCCATCATAGCCATAAGACCTATCTGTGTCAATACAACGTAAAGCAACTAGCAAAAAAATTTTGTTTGCAAGCAGAAGTTCAGTTAGCATAATTTCTGTTTTTTCAAATGAACTGAAATTTTCAAACCAATATTTTGAGCTATTTCCTGTGAAGATTTTATTTGTTCTTTTGGTTCCTGAATATCTCTGACCAGAGGAGCTAGATCATCAGCAAATGTTCAAATGTATGTCATCCTGTTGGGTTCCAATTTTTATATTTTTCAAGTTGTTCTTGTACAATTCCCTCATAACATACTCTAGAGCACAGTTAAAAAGAAGAGGTGAAAATCCGTCACCCTATCTTAAACCAGTTGTTACCAAGAATGGTTCAGAAAGTTCTCCTCTGAACTTAATTTTAGAAATTGTATTAGTTAGAGTAAATTCAATCAATTTTATTAGCTTTAGGTGAAGTCCAAAATTTCTTAAAAATGTTAATAATGATGGGTTGTGGATTGAGTCATAAACATTATTGAAAAGGGCTTGTTTCATTTTCTGTAATATGCCATGACTAACTTTAAAGTTACTATTTGTTTAGAGCAACTTCTCCAAGGTCTGAAGCCTCCCTGGTACTCACCTAACTTGATCAAGTTGTTCTTTAATCCGATTACAGTATACAGGATGTCCGAGAAGTCCCTGAACCCCTAGTTTCATACGTTTCATATTATAGTGGAGTACTTACATATAAAAACTATGAATCCAGGGAATCTGTATGTGCACAATCTGCCTTACACAGAGTTCTATCCATTTCCAAGTCCTCATTGACATCTTGTGGAGCATCTCAGGAGTTATGGAACGAAAGGCTTCCTCCACACTTTGGCGCAATTCTTCATTAGTCGTGTACCAACGTTCAGCCACATGGGACTTGATTATTTCCCATAATGAGTTGTCTGGCATGGTAAGGTCCGGGCTTCGTGGTGGCCATTTCAATGGGGCTGGAGATGTTGGTGAGTCACGGCCAATTAAGCGGCCTTGAAATTGTTCATCAAGGAACTTGCGCACCTGAACAGCAAAATGTGCTGGAGCCCCATCTTGCTGTAACCACACATGACCCATGATTCCCTTGTCTTGAAGCTGAGGTATTAACCAAGATTGTAACATATTTAAATAAGATTTTCCATTCAAATACCCATCAAAAAAATATGGTCCGCACAAGTGACGTGATGATATCCCGGCCCATACCATATCATGAGGGGGGTTCCTTTCCAACTCTTGCACATAATGAGGATTTTCCTGAGACCAGAAAACCACATTCCTCCTATGTGAACTGCGATATATCACACATTCATCAGAAAATAACACTCTTGAGAGAGACATGGCAGTTGGGAATTGTTCCAACAAAGCACGGCAAGCTCATTGCTCCATGTCATTGTCAGATAATTCATTCACATGCATTCTTTCATTTTCAAATCTCTTTTAATGTGGTCATGCATTATTGACTGCGGTATTGAAGTACAACTGTTCTTTTGTGAATGGATTTCAATGGAGACTTCTCAATTGATTGAGCGACGGTGGCACACGTTTCTTTCCGCATCTTCTTACGTCCACTACGCGGCCTGTCTTTGACACTGCCTGAAGCAAATGCACGTTTCTCCCAATCAAACAGAGTTGCTTTATGAGGTGGGGGTTTGCCAAAGCGATCTCTAAATGCACTCATTATCACTGTCATTGTTTGCCCCGTATGTGCTCGTCCTCAACAGTGTAGCTGTGTCCGCTCACATCCGCCATGACTTAACAACTGAAATGAGACTGACAACAACACTAGCAGCAGGGATACCAATACCAATGAAACAACTATCGAATTCCCCAATATTATACAAACTCAATTGTCCATGCCATAATATAACAAAATAATAATATTAAACGTATGAAACTAGGGGTACGGGGACTTCTCGGACACCCTGTATTGTATCTTGGAGAAAATCTTATACATTCAGTCAAGAATGGAAATACCTCTATAGTTGTCTGGATCAGTTCTTTCACCTTTCTTATGAAATGGATTAATTATAGCTGTTGTCCATTGTTCTGGGAATTTTTCTAATATCTAAATCTTCTGTAATATCATATGGTAGGATGTCTGAGTTGCACTGCTGGCATATTTCCACATCTTTGCAAAAACCTGGTCTTCTCCGCATGCTTGGTAGTTCTTCATTTCCTTAAGCACTGTTTTTAACTACTTTTTCTGTAAGTGGGTTTATATTTTCTGGCTTAGTTTTTATCAGGGTATGTATACCAATTAAGAAGAGCTTTTCAGGTTCGGTACTGTTCAGGAGCTTGTTAAATGCTTCCACCATGATTTCTGCATTTTCCTTATTGTTATGCACTATTTTCCCACATTTATTTTTCAACAATAATGTGGGGGGGGTTGTATTTCAATTGATTACCAAAGGCTTTGTAATAATCTCTAGAATTGCTTTGGTAATAATTTTCCTCAATAGAGTTTATTAAATATTTTTGATATTTTCTCTTAATTCCTCTAATCATTTGTGTGAATTATTTTCTGACATTCTTGAGCTTCATGGCATTTTCTTCTAGTTTGTGGGCTTGAAATTTCAACCAAGCTTGATGTCTTTCTGTTTAAGAATTGGTATTAGGTCATCTAAATTGTCTGTTAGTCTTGTTCCTGTTCTTTGACAGTACTGGGCATTCGGGATTAACTGATGAGGGTCGTATGTCATTTTCTCTCCAACTCTATTTTTGTCTTTTTCTTCTTATTGGAGTAAATTTAATCTTGATTTTAATTAATTATCTGAACCAAAGTCCGTTCCCCTTAGAACTTTGACATTGTGGATTTCCTTGTGAAAGAATTTGTCCATATATATGTGGTCTAGCTGCTGATCTCCTTTTGTCCAGTCAGGATGTTTCCAAGTTTTATGTTTGTGTGGTTTTCTTTTAAAATATGTAGATTTGGAGATTAGTCCATGGCTTCTGCCATTTCTGTTAGTATGAGCCTTTACAAGGAGCCCACTTTCCTACTACATCTCGATACTTCCTTTCCTTACCCAATTGAACGTTAAAGTCCCCTACAATGATCTTGATATTATTCATATTTATTTTATTCATTGTCTAATCAAGGAGATCCCAGAAATTATCGACTTCTTGCAGAGTTTTCGTTAGGAAACTTTTTCATTGGTAGGGGCATGAGCATTTATGATGGTGTAAAGTTTGTTTGTGGTTTGTAAAGTTAAAATTGAAATTCCCAGTGAGATGGCTTTAAAATCAATTACGGAATCTATTATTTTAAAATATGCTATAAATCCTATGCCTGTCGATATTTTACCTAATGGTACTTGCCTCTCCTAGAAAGGGATTAAACACTAAATTGTACTTGTCAATGCAGCTCATTTTTGACCCGTCTTATTAGTCATTTTCTGATTTTTTGTCAGTGAAATTGTGAATAGTGCTAAATTAGCAAAGCGTAAATCACTTTCTACAAAAACGTACAAATTCTCCATAGGTATAGCTAAGACGGGCAAAGCGTACCCAGCGGCATTCAAAAAGTTCGGCAAACGTTTGATCTCCCTGGCCACTTACGGGCCTAGCAGGGGGTGATTTATGATGGCAGTGGGCTTTAAAAGGGAAGTTCGCATTCCCCTTCAGAAATCCTCACAGCTCTGTTGCCAATGCACCTCTTGTTAAATAGACATCAGTCTCTCTTTTCAGCTCAGACAATTCACACTTGATTTGTTCGCTGTTTGAAAGTTTTGGATTATTTCTTTGCTTCGTTAATTAATATTTGTGTTGCTTTTCATTTCACTTCATGCAGTGATGTGGAGACCATGGGAATCACACCTGGAAATTATACAACCAGAGAGAATGACCAGTAGTTTGCCCAGGCGGCCTCACCTGCTATGCTGAACAGGGGCCTTGGTGGGGGATTGGAAGATTGGAAGGGATAGGCAGGGAAGAGGGAAGGAAGTGGCCGTGGCCCTAAGTTAGGTACCATCCCGGCATTTGCCTGGAGGAGAAGGAGGAAAGCGCGGAAAACCACTTCCAGGATGGCTGAGGTGGGAATCGAACCCACCTCTACTCAGTTGACCTCCCGAGGTTGAGTGGACCCCGTTCCAGCCCTCGTACCACTTTTCAAATTTCGTGGCAGAGCTGGAAATCGAATGCGGGCCTCCGGGGGTGGCAGCTAATCACACTAACCACTACACTACAAAGGCGGACAATTATTATTATTATTATTATTATTATTATTATTATTATTGTTACCGTGTTTTGGTGGTAGTTATGCATGAAAGAAGGTGCTGGGTGGTGAATAGGTCTCAAGCTACTAAAGTGAAATTAATTTTAAAATTTAACAAGGTTATATTTTCTTTGCAAAGTTAGGTAACAACAAATAGAACAGGTACTTAGTAGCCGAAACACGATTGAAAAATACATTTACATAGGTACCCCATTTGGGGCTCCAAAAGTCAGAAACATAATTCTTGAGCAAAGAGCCCAACCTTACAATGAACACCATACAACAAAGGGGCCGAAAACCCCCAAACATGCCAGAAACATTTGCTTCCAATTACACCCAAAAGCCTCCTTGAGGCAGAGACGCAATTTTCAATAAAGGGCAACTTCCCCTTAAAATACAAGCCTATCATAGGCCACTCCGAACTCCACCTTTAAGCTGTCCTCAACGGCCATATACACAGAGGTAAAATACCCAACCTACTGAGGTCTGTTAAATGACAAGAAAGTTAATACATGACCTCTAAAATACAATTTGAGAGGAGGCGAATTTGCACTCCTAATACACTTTGCTTAAGACCTACTTGGCACTAGGCCATTAATACAAGGGCTAATCCCATACTACAGAGGTGACTTAATAACAATTTACATTACATTACGGAAGAATTGGTTGAGAAAAATACGTTCACCTCAAGACGATGTGAGTGGGAGCTCGAGAGGGTTAAGCACACTCTATCCCGATATGTCGTTTGAAAGATAGAATAGATACCAGTAGTTTTTACATTTTAAAGGAAAGTTACATGGTGGAAGGCCTAGAACCCGCCCCGAGAGTTAAACTGCTGATCTAGCAACGAAAGAAGTTATTAATTGGCCATTACCTTGTGTTGAACGGCTGGAGAAGAAAGAGGCGCTTCCCGCCCCCTGCTGTGTACCTTACACACTGAAAGATGGAACAGAAGTGGCCCGGAGACCCGAAAATCAGCAGTTTATATCCTCTCGCGGAAGGTTCTAGGCGTTAGGGGAAAGAAAACACCCTCCCACAAACTCTTTATTGGGTAGGACCCCGCAACAGATTCAAGTTGGGGGAAGATACACCAGATTGGTCAGAAATTAATAGAAGAAATTCGGGATTGGATACATTCATAACAAGGGGAAGAAAGGGGTAAATATTGCCAACTTAAACAATGACAGAAAGAAATTTAACAAAGAACAAACTCTTGAAATTAAATTTTCTCCAAAAAAATAGTTCTTTGACTCCGCACTAGGTTGCACTATTGTAGATCTTCAGTAGTGTCCTCTAGAAGAGAAAGTTCACACTTCTTACTTCAAGCGAAACAAAAACACATCAAAAGTGACACAGTTCTAAAACTCCAAAATTTACAGGTAGTGACATCTTCTGAGAAGGTAGAAAATTAATACCGTCAATAAAGTTCAGACTTCCTCCAGCAGAGGAGTTTTAACTGGCGCGCATTTAAATTAGCGGCGTGGAGGTGTACCACCCGGTACAGACCTCCCCCCCCAAAAGTTCCTCCAAGGGGTAACACAGAAGAACATAAACTTTTGTTTGAAAATAAGGTCCAAGTTTTGATGTTGATATTAAAATAAATTGCAGAAGTATTTGAGAAATTTCTTAATTGGGTTTGATTCAGTTCCAAAATTTTGTTGTAATTGGTAACGTAAAGTATTTATGTTTGTAGAAGGCGAATTTCTGAAGATAATCTTTTAAAAGGTGATGAAAAATTTTGCAATGTCCACCAAATTTGTTGTTGAATTCCCAAGTGTAGTCATCTCTTATAGTGACTGTCCATGTAGTTGATGTAGGCTAAGTTGGATGGCCAGACCGGCCGTTGCAGCTTGCGTCCAAAGGGAACCGCTCGGACCCCTCAAGTACCCTGAGATACCGCTCGCCCGCACTATGAGGGGAGCAGAGGTGTTGAAGCACGCCGCGCCCGCGGTGAACATATACAGGCTGCGGGCAAGTAGCAGGTCGTGCGCCGCACATCAGCCTAGGCCGGGAGGAGAGCTCCGGCTCGCCGTGCACATGTCGTCCTCGCTGGGGCCGAGGGGGCCCGTCCTCGAACCCAGCCGCGGGACAGCGCCGCGCGGCTGCGGGGGCACTGAAACATTAAAGCTAGGCGGCAGAATTGTGTTGGACTATCATCTTCTTTGAGGGTACAGGCTTGTGGAGAGGTTGAGGGGCCAGCGGCGTGCAAATATCCATGGCATAAGTTAAGCCACTGTGTAAGGTGGAGCAGGAGACGGGAGCGTGGTAATGGCCGTGGCAAGGACAGGATGGCAGTTTAACGGATCGGGGCAGGTTTTACAAAAGGCTTACATCTAAAACCAAAATATTACAGAAGGGGCAGAATGCCTTAAAAGCGAAACTCAAAAAAAAATATAACCTTCATATCCTTTCAAAATAATATGAAGCAAGTTAACACAGAAATTACACCGGTTTCACCTGGGACAGGTGAACCCTAAATATCCTCTCGGTGGCTGGATTGCTTAATAACAATGTAACCGGGGTGAGGAAATCGAGAATAACACATGGCCCATGGAATCTGGGGGCAAGCTTGCCCGCGGGAACAAAATTTTTGACCATTACTTGGTCACCTACCTTTAAAGGGGTGGGTCTCCGTCCACGATCATACCTTTCCCTAACCTTTTCATGAGATACTTTAAGATTAGCTTTAGCCTTCTTCCAAAGATCTTTAATGTTGTCCGGATCTATTGTCTCGGGCAGAATGTCACTCAGAGACCAGAGGTTAGAGAGCGGCGTGTTGGGAACAAACTTAAACATCAAAGAAGCTGGAGTAAACTTGTGAGATTCATGAACCGCCGAATTCAAAGCAAAAGCTATCCAATGCAGGGACGTGTCCCACCTGGAATGATCTTCATGATGATAGGCAATAAGTGCGGACCTGAGATTACGGTTAACCCGTTCAGCCAGGGATGGTTGAGGGTAATAAGCAGAAGTAGTTACATGAGAGATGGACAAGTCAAAACAGAATTTACGAAAAAGATTAGATGTAAAAGCCTTAGCATTATCAGATACAATATATTGGCACGGACCAAAAGAAGCAAAAATAGAATTTAAGCAAGTAATTGTAGACTGAGCGGTAGCCAGCTTAGTCGGAAATAACCACGAAAATCTTGTAAAACCATCTACGCATACAAAAATGAACTTGTTGGCATTCCCCTTTGACTGGGGGAAGGGTCCTACATAATCAATATACAGGCGTTCCATGGGGCGCGACGCTTGCTGAGAAGACAAGAGGCCTACCTTGGTGGACATGGTCGGTTTACTGAGCAAACAAGATTTACAAGCTTTTACAAGTTCACGAATTTCGCCGTCCATACCTTTCCAGATGAACATTTCACGAATCTTTTCACGGGTTTTAAAGATTCCAAGATGCCCTCCTAATGGGGTCTCATGATAATACTTGAAGATCATAGGTACAAGAACCGCTGGAACAACAACTTTCATCAACTTATCATGCCTCGAAGGGCAACATAGAACACCATTCCTCAGAACATAAGGGACAGCATGTTCCCCAGAAGAAAGGGTTTCCATTATCGGAGCCAGCGTCGGATCTTCACGTTGGTATTTCTCAATATCCCTAAAAAGCATGGGAGCATCTGTTAAGATGGCATTAACACCAGATAGTATGGACTCGGAAGGTGATGAACTGTCGACCGGTTCGTGGGTCTCGACGTCGTTATGAAACATACGGCTGAGTCCATCAGCAACAACATTTTCGGTACCTCTGATATGTCTAACATCAAACTGGAAGGCGGAAATACGAATAGCCCAGCGGGCTATACGACCAGTACGACGCGGCCTACCTAAGACCCAGCTTAAGGCTTGATTATCTGTCTCCAGGTCGAATTTGACATGTTCCAGATAGAGACGGAACTTTTCTAAGGCAAATAAGACTGCCAACCCTTCGAGCTCATAGATGGAATACTTGGCTTCTTGAGCCGATAGAGTCCTAGATGCATAGGCGATGGGTCGCCTCCCTAGTTTAGTCTCTTGAAGAAGGACTGCAGCTACAGCTGACGATGACGCGTCCGTTTGGACGATGAATTTCTTTGAGAAATCAGGCATAGCGAGGACAGGAGCATTACAGAGAGCTAATTTCAGATCTTCAAAAGCGGCTTGTTGAGAAGGTCCCCACTCGAATTTGATGCCTTTCCTACGAAGAAGGTTTAAGGGCGCCGCTCTATTAGCAAAGTTAGGAATGAACTTTCTGAAGAAATTCACCATACCAATGAACCTGGCGATACCTTTAATGTCCTTGGGAGGTTTAAAATCACGGATGGCCTGTGTTCTAGAATGATCGACCGCTACACCATCGGGTGACACAATATGCCCTAGGAATGACATAGAGGGCTTAGCAAAGGCAACCTTGGACAACTTAACCGTTAACCCAGCCTTACGAAGGCGATCGAGAACTTCTCGCAGATGATCTAGATGTTCTTCAAAAGTCTCTGAAAATACGACGACATCATCTAAATAGTGATATAAGTACTCGAATTTGATGTCGGAGAAGACCCTATCTAGTAGCCTAGTGAGCACAGCTGCTCCCGTAGGGAGCCCGAAAGGCACGCGGTTGTATTCATATAAATTCCAGTCCGTGGCAAACGCTGTAAGGTGTTTAGACTCTTCGGCAAGGGGAATTTGATTATAGGCCTGATTTAAGTCCAAGATGGTGAAGAACTTGGCCTTACGAAACCATGAAAAACAAGAATGAAGGTCAGGAAGGGGCACAGATTGCAACACCACCTTCCGATTGAGAGCCCTGTAATCAATGACAGGCCTGAAGCCTCCTTGGGGTTTCGGGACTAGGAAAATAGGCGATGAATACGCCGACTTAGAGGGCCTAATAATACCATCCTTCAACATCTGATCGATAATTTCTTTCAGAGCCTTCATTTTAGGTGGAGATAGCCTATAAGGTGGAAAACGGACAGGAATCAAATCCGTGACCTCAATTTTGTATTCAATAAGGTCAGTAACACCAAGAGTATCAGAGAACACCTCGGGAAACGACTGACACAGTTTGCGAATACTATCAGCCTGCTCCTCAGGTAGATGTCTAAGGTCTAACAACATCTCATCCTGGGTAGGCGAAATAGAAGAACATGACACAGAATTACACTTTAATAGTGGTATTTTACAACTAGAAGCAAATTTGAATGTGCACGACCTAGACTGGAGATCGAGCACAAGACCAGTGTGAGAAATAAAGTCAGCTCCCAATATAATGGGGCAAGACAATTGCTTGGCCACAAACAATTTAATTTTCCATGTAAACTTAAAAATACGAATCTTGACCAGTAAGGAACCTAGAATTTCTAATGGAGATGAATTAGCCGACACGTATTGAACAGGAGAAGAGACATAGTCAGGAAGTTTACAAACCGATTTCAATTTAGAATACCATTCAGCCGAAATAATCGAACAAACACTGCCTGAATCTAAGAGAGCTGTTATAGGCTCGTTATTTAACTCAATCTTAAGAAAAGGAACAGGTGCGGGGGTATCCGCCGCAATCCTAAGACATTCTTTAGGGCATTCAAAAGATGAATTTGAAGGCTGATCGTTCTCTGCATTTACAACCTGTTTACCAGGGGCTGAGTCTCGGGAAGATGGATTAGTCGACTCAGCCGAAGCCACTAGTCACTTTTTATTATTGGCATAGGTGGAATTTGCACCAGAAGTTGAGCAGGAGGGGGTGCTATTTGAGTTGGGACAATTCTTGGCAATATGTGAGAAAGCCCCACATTTAAAACAGCCTTGTGATGACCCGGCTCCATTCCTTGTCCCACTTGACTTGATCAGCGGACACTTGTTGCGCAGATGGTCAGGCGACCCGCAAGCATAACATTTACGGGGATTGACTGGTCGGCGAGGTGGAGGCCGAGTGTTACTAAAGGAAGGCGGGGGTTCTTTCGCGACACGCAAAGAATCGGCGTATCTAACTCCTTCCGCTGAGACGGCCAATGCTTCAAGTTCAGAGAAGGTTTGCGGGCACGCCGCGAAACACAAATATGACCTATAGGGAGGTGAAATTCCCTCTACAATAGCCTGTACAATCTGATCTTCAGGAAAATGAAGGGCAAACACCCTAGTATAAAACTTAATGTCCTGTATGAAATCAGCCAAGTTTTCATCCAAGCGCTGTACACGATAATAGTACTTCTGAATAAGGGAGGACCTGGCCCTAGCCGGGATGAAGTTAGCTAGCAAATGGGCATGGAAATCCTCAATAGATGATTGCTCGGCAATGGCTCTAACTATTTTGTCTGAGAGAATACCTATAGCATACGGATACATAATTTGCAAAATTTGACATGGAGACAGAGAAAACACAAGGGCATGATCCTGAAATTCAACTAGAAATCTTAAAAATGAAATTACATCACTGGTGGTATTAACGGAAAACTTAGAAATACCTCTGAGCAACATTGCCAATGGATGAGGCAAGCTACTAAACCCGGGTGACATAGTAGGTAAAGGTTTCAATGGCAAGGAAGTTAATTCAGAACGGATGTTACTCAACGATGCACGGCGTTCAGATTCGTTGTCCAATGGGGCAGAGATAGTTTGAGCAGCGATGGTTTTCCTATTTACTTCTCCCTTAGCAGGTTCTTCCTCGCTACCTATATTCACTATGGTGGGCTGATCAGATTTGGGAGGAACTTCCCCAGTTAACAATTGAGTGACCTTACTAGATAATTCGGAAATATTTTCCAGGAGCGTACTAGCTTCCTTCCTCTGAACGTCATTCAGTTTTAGAGACAACAGATCGTTAACCCTATTCGAAAAATGATATAGCCTGCCTTGCACACGCTTAATTTGATTCGGAGACGGATCATTTTCATCAAAAAAACTAACTACAGAAGCTAGCCCAGTAACATTCTCCGTGATTGTGGAAAGAGAATCGTCAATTTCTTTCTCTCCCAAATTGGGGATGGAAATGGGCAAATCAAGGGACTCTCTAAGCTTGTTAGTGTCTACTGCAACCGTGCCTCCAGATTGCACATTTCTGATATTTAATTCATAGATCAACTCCTCTTTGCGCAAGTAATTAAGATGGAGAACATCGCGAGGGCCGGGCATGGTGACAGAACAATTTTGAAAAAGTCAAAAAATTCCAGCAGCTGAGAAAATGGTTAGAGTTCGGATCAAAACAATGTCTAGCCGTCAAAAGGGGCTAAATTGAGACCCATTCAACCACGCTCTGCTACCACTTGTTACCGTGTTTTGGTGGTAGTTATGCATGAAAGAAGGTGCTGGGTGGTGAATAGGTCTCAAGCTACTAAAGTGAAATTAATTTTAAAATTTAACAAGGTTATATTTTCTTTGCAAAATTAGGTAACAACAAATAGAACAGGTACTTAGTAGCCGAAACACGATTGAAAAATACATTTACATAGGTACCCCATTTGTGGCTCCAAAAGTCAGAAACATAATTCTTGAGCAAAGAACCCAACCTTACAATGAACACCATACAACAAAGGAGCCGAAAACCCCCAAACATGCCAGAAACATTTGCTTCCAATTACACCCAAAAGCCTCCTTGAGGCAGAGACGCAATTTTCAATAAAGGGCAACTTCCCCTTAAAATACAAGCCTATCATAGGCCACTCCGAACTCCACCTTTAAGCTGTCCTCAACGGCCATATACACAGAGGTAAAATACCCAACCTACTGAGGTCTGTTAAATGACAAGAAAGTTAATACATGACCTCTAAAATACAATTTGAGAGGAGGCGAATTTGCACTCCTAATACACTTTGCTTAAGACCTACTTGGCACTAGGCCATTAATACAAGGGCTAATCCCATACTACAGAGGTGACTTAATAACAATTTACATTACATTACGGAAGAATTGGTTGAGAAAAATACGTTCACCTCAAGACGATGTGAGTGGGAGCTCGAGAGGGTTAAGCACTCTCTATCCCGATATGTCGTTTGAAAGATAGAATAGATACCAGTAGTTTTTACATTTTAAAGGAAAGTTACATGGTGGAAGGCCTAGAACCCGCCCCGAGAGTTAAACTGCTGATCTAGCAACGAAAGAAGTTATTAATTGGCCATTACCTTGTGTTGAACGGCTGGAGAAGAAAGAGGCGCTTCCCGCCCCCTGCTGTGTACCTTACGCACTGAAAGATGGAACAGAAGTGGCCCGGAGACCCGAAAATCAGCAGTTTATATCCTCTCGCGGAAGGTTCTAGGCGTTAGGGGAAAGAAAACACCCTCCCACAAACTCTTTATTGGGTAGGACCCCGCAACAGATTCAAGTTGGGGGAAGATACACCAGATTGGTCATAAATTAATAGAAGAAATTCGGAATTGGATACATTCATAACAAGGGGAAGAAAGGGGTAAATATTGCCAACTTAAACAATGACAGAAAGAAATTTAACAAAGAACAAACTCTTGAAATTAAATTTTCTCCAAAAAAATAGTTCTTTGACTCCGCACTAGGTTGCACTATTGTAGATCTTCAGTAGTGTCCTCTAGAAGAGAAAGTTCACACTTCTTACTTCAAGCGAAACAAAAACACATCAAAAGTGACACAGTTCTAAAACTCCAAAATTTACAGGTAGTGACATCTTCTGAGAAGGTAGAAAATTAATACCGTCAATAAAGTTCAGACTTCCTCCAGCAGAGGAGTTTTAACTGGCGCGCATTTAAATTAGCGGCGTGGAGGTGTACCACCCGGTACAATTATTATTATTATTATATCAGTCCCTAGTTCGTGATTTTACTTTTCGTTTGCTGGGCGAGTTGGCCGTGTGGTTAGGGGCGCGCCCCTGTGAGCTTGCATCGGGGAGATAATTGGTTCAAGCCTCACTGTCGGCAGCTCTGAAGATGGTTCTCCGTGGTTTCCCATTTTCACACCAGGAAAATGCTGGGGAAGTACCTTAATTAAGGCTACGGGCACTTCCTTCCCACTGCTAGGCCTTTCCTAGCCCATCGTCGCCATAACACCTATCTGTGAAGGTGCGACATAAAACAAATTGTAAATAATTGTTGTACTTTTCCTTTCTTTACTGAAAGTGAGACACTGATATTAGCAGCATGAAATTACGTATAATATTTTAATAGGCCTACTTTGGTATCAATTTAAGTTTAGTCTTTGTCGAGTTTATTTGCCAATTCCTTCTTCCTGTTTTTTCTTTCTTTCTTTCTTTCAACATCTGCGACCACCGCATGTGTTAACCACGAAACAAATTATTCTGCAATATCGGTGTGTGCTGTGGTTCATGATCAAGTTTTTATATTTATATTTTGACATTAGAATAAATTAAATGTTAACATGTTTAAATAATCGACGCAAAATATGACAACCTTGCTTTTGACAGAGCTCACTTGCCTTTTAAACGACACGCGCCTCTTGTGTCCAGAGGAAAGAAACCGACTGACAACCCTCATTATCACTAGGGCGGGCAGAATAACAACCCTCATTATTACCAGGGTGGGCCAAGTTTTGAGATCAGAGGATACCGTGTGGGTATGCTTTGAGCGTCAGGACTATAGGGTAAGGATTATTCTGCCCGAAGGCAGGTCCGAACCTCCACAGAGGTGTTCCTGAGCCGGAGTTTACATGCGGTAGGGTGGCCAGTTCCTTTCCGCTCCTCCATTCCCTTACCCCCCACCAACAGCGCGTGGCAACCCATCCACTCCTGACCACGCCCAATGTTGCTTAACTTCGGAGATCTCACGGGATCCGGTGTTTCAACACGGCTACGCCCGTTGGCAAATTCTCCATAAGTACAATGAAAATTCTACACTGAATCAAAAGGATGTTTCTGAATCTGTGGGTATCCCTTCATCCAGCTTAAGAACATTAAAAAATTATAGGGAAGCTTTACCGACACAGCAAAGGGTGGTTGCAAACGTAAAAAACATGGAAAACATTAAGACATTGAAGAAATTTTTACCAAATGGATTCACCAATTCTGTGAGGCTTCAATCCCATTAAGTGGCCAAATCATGCAAGAAAAAGCACAAGAAACAGCAGGCTAATTAAATACAGATTTTAGTGCTTCGAGTGGTTGGCTTGATGGATTAAAGTCAAGTAAGTGGTGAATCAGAATCAATTAGGGATAGTGATGTAAAGGAATGGCAAAATGAAGTGCTACCTTGACTCATTAAAAATTATGCACCACGCGACATGTTTAACATGGATGAATGTGGCTTATTCTTTAAGCTAATGCACAACAGAAGCGGTAACAGTGCTTGTTGCTGCAAATGCCAATGGATCTGAAAAAATACCACTGTTAATGTTGGGGAAGTCAGCTGGACCACGATGTATTACAAACATTAAACGTCCGCCTTGTGAATATAAAAATCAAGCACATGCCTGGATGACTAGTGACTTGGTTTGCTGATTGGCTCAAAGAATTTGACCAAAAAATGGTAAAAGCCTGTTGCAAATTCCTGCTCTTTGTCGACAACTCTCCAGCTCAATAAAAAAAATGTGAACCTGAAAAATGTAGAACTGGCATTCCTGCCTGCCAACACAACCAGTAAACTCCAAACAATGGACCAGGGGGGGCATAATAGTGCTCAAGCATTTGCATCAAAAGCATGTTGTTCTATGATATCTGCAGTCCATCCACAGTGGAGCCGAAAACCGCATCACCTTATTGGATGCAATGAATTTCATCTCTGCTACATATACAGGGATCAAAGCGCAGACCATTGCCAATTGCTTTAATAAAGCAGGTTTTTTCAATGTAAGATTCTAAACATTGTTAGATATGGATACTGTATCTTGTCGGCCTTTTGTATAAAACAAACCCCGCTGTGGTGCAGACTACAGAATGTCGGCCTCTCGCCGCTGCTCTGTTAATTCAATCCCCAGTCACTCCATGAGAGGTTTATGCTGGACAAAGTTGAGGTAGCACGTGTTTTCACCAGGCACTCTGGTTTCTCCTGTCATCTTTCATTCCAGCAACACACTCCACAATCACTTCATTTCATTTCATTTGTTATTCAATAATGATTCCCCTGGAGTGCGACAATCCTCACCAGCTGGAACAACTCCTTCCTCAGCATTATTCACGGGCTTCATTCATCCAATTCCAGATCTGGTCGGTTAACTTTAAACAGGCTGTGGATTTTCAGTTTCTTTACAAATTTTTTTTGTTTTGCCAGGGGTTAATTTGGCTTTTAAATTTTTTTTGAGGGACATGGTACAATAACCGGTGAAACAAATTCCCCTGTGAAAACTGGTAACGATGAAGATTGGGCTGCTGTATGGGAGCAGTTTGGAGATGTTAACATGAAAGATTTTGTATCAATTGACAATGGTCTAGTGATGTCAGAAATCTGCGATGGCGACAACATGGTTGCAGATATTGAATCTGAAGATGAAAATATCCCCACACCAAATGCTCTCAGTGCTATCAATCTACTCTGAAATTACATTACTACTGCTATTCCTAGCAGCATATCAAGTGATGTGAAAAGCTACTTAAACCACATAGAAAATGTAATCTTTCACTGCAGTACGGTAGTACACACACTCGACAAGCATCAATCAAAGACTTGTTTAATAGGAAGTGATATAAAATTTGCATTTTGCATCAGAACTACAGTCATGAACAATAATGTGCTGTGCTGTAATAATAATAATAATAATAATAATAATAATAATAATAATAATAATAATAATAATAATAATAATAATAATAATCATAATCATCATTTTACAGTTCCAGTTTCCCAGGCCTCTTCCATTCTGTCTTATTGAGATACGTTCTGTTGTTAATGACATTCTCCAGTGTCCTTCCCCAATCTGCAATGCCCATCTTTATGATGTCCATCCAGTGGGTTCTTGGTCTTCCCACCATCCGTTTTCTTGCCACATATCTCTCCAAGTTAACCTAAGCTGTCCTTGTTGGCTCCATTCTCATTACATGCCCAAACCACCTCAATTTGGACATACTGACCCAATCTAACAATGATGTCTCAATCCCAGCTTCCTTTCTAACAATGCCATTCCTTAACTTGTCCAGTTTTGTTTTTTGAATTATGGACTTCAGGAACTTCATCTCAGATTCCTGCAACCTTGATGAATCCTTCTTAGTGAGGATGCAGGTTTTGATACCATAGGTTAAGATTTGTATGAAGTACTGATTGAATATGACCAGCTTTGACTTTGTTGGTACTTGGGGATTCCAGAGGAGTGTTCATACTTGATGGTAAAAGAGAGAGCTCTTCTGCACTCTATTTGCCACCTCCTTTGTGGTTAATGTATCTCGAGATATTACATTGCCAATGTATATAAAGTTTTCCACACTTTCTAGTGAATGCTTTCCTAGCACAATGTTTGCTGGTTGTCCCTCTCTGTTTATTGCAATCACTACTGTTTTGGGTTAACTTATCTTGAGATTGAATTCCTGGAACATAACCTTCCATTCATTGAGTCTCAACTGTACTTGTTCCTCAGTTTCTCCCTAGATCATAACATCATCAGCGAAAGACATTGTATTTAGTTCACCAGAGGTTTTCTTTTTGTACTGCATTATGTTATCCATGATGGTGATGAACAATAATGGGTAATATGCACAGCCTTGCTGGACTCCATTTTAATATAATAATAATAATAATAACAATAATAATGCTATTTGCTTTATGTCCCACTAACTACTTTTTGGTCTTCGGAGACACCGAGGTGCCGGAATTTAGTCCTGCAGAAGTTCTTTTACGTGCCAGTAAATCTACAAACACGAGGCTGACGTATTTGAGCACCTTCAAATACCACTGGACTGAGCCAGGATCGAACCTGCCAAGTTGGGGTCAGAAGGCCAGCGCCTCAACCGTCTGAGCCACTCAGCCCGGCGCCAGGACTCCATTTTGGTCTGGAACCAGGATGATTGTCGAAAACCATCTTCAGGCCTGCCGACAGTGGGATTCGAACCCACTATCTCCCGGATGCGAGCTCACAGCTGCGTGCCCCTAACCGCACAGTCAACTCGCCCAGTCTGAACTTTCCTCACCAGTCCCTTTTTCTCAGGCATTCCCATATCTTCTCTCCTGCAATGATGTCATATTCCTCCGCAGTATCAAGGAAAACCATAAACAGATCTTTGCCTTTTCCCAATATTTCCCCATTAACATACAGACACTGATGATCAGGTAACAATGCAGTAAAATAAAACACAGTAATAATAAAATACATTACTGAAATACTGTTTCCCAATTGTTTTCCCACCTCACAAATTATTTCCTGTCTACAGTGCTGCTCCTCTTATTATGAACTAAAACCACAGTCCCTAGAGCAGGGCTTTACTCTATTATGTATTTAAGAAACATATGAAAAGTAATCAGCACATAAAATGAAATAGAAATTTGGTTTAAAATTTTTAAAATGATATATGATCCTTTATTTTCTTAAATTTAAATGGAAAATCTAGAAAATCTAGCAGTTGATATGTTGATACAGTTGAAGTATTACATAAAATAAATTTCATTGTGCTAAGCCTGTATTCTCATAAGTATCACTTTAGCAATCCTTATCATATATCGAGCTCGATAGCTGCAGTCACTTAAGTGCGGCCATTATCCAGTATTTGGGAGATAGTAGGTTCGAACCCCACTGCCGGCAGCCCTGAAAATGGTTTTCTGTGGTTTCCCATTTTCACACCAGGCAAATGCTGGAACTGTACCTTAATTAAGGCCACGGCTGCTTCCTTCCCACTCCTAGTCCTTTCCTGTCCCATAAGGCCTATCTGTGTCGGTGCAACGTAAAGCAACTAGCAAAAAAAAAAAAAAAAAAAAAAAACCTTATCGTGTATTCCACCTTTACAATACAATTTGACTCTTTATTAATAGAGTACATAAAAATTGATACATGTTTCATCCCTAGTGGGACATCATCAGTTGACACACGAATAACAGACCTTATAAAAATTGTCACATGGATATTGGTATATATACACAGTGAAAAATACATTCACTTTACAGATAGAAATGACATATGATATCTTGTCCTTAAAAAAACAAATGCGAGTGCAACTTCATGATAAAAATCTGGAGTCTGTCCGTATGTTGAGCATAATTGATGTTGATGGATTGAGTTGTTCAAAAACATGGAACATTCAATTTATAGGTGGAACATTTGACTAGGACTGCATGTTTGTTGGCAGAGTATTGCATAAGTAATCCCCTGGCCTAAAAATAGAAAAATGCTGTGATACAAATGAAACACGTGAACTTGTGTAAGCAACATCTGGTTACTCACATCCTGTCCCATATGAATCAACCTGGCTCCTTCCAGGTTATGGCACTCATTGATTGCTGAGTTAGGAAGTCATTCTGGCAGCAAACTACCTGGGTGGGAAGTTGGGGAGGAATTGCCCGGATGTAATGCGAGGGGGAATATGCTGACCTTGTCTGCCACTTGGATTTGAAAAGTTTTTCTTGATAATCTCTTCAGAAAGTATATATAGTTCTTTGGAAATTTAATTTAAATTATAAGATGGATTAAGTTTTTGATTTAGATTTATAAATATGTTCTTGTAGATATTCATTAGGATCAGGTCTTGTTCCAGAGAAGTAAATGCCCCATAATCTACCATCTATATGTACCAATATCCATGTACAATTTTTATAAGGTCTGTTATTCATGTGTCGACTGATGATGTCCTGCTAGGGATGAAACATGTATTGATTTTCATGTAGTCTATTAATAAAGACTCAAATTGTATTGAAAATGTGGAGTACATGATGAGGATTGCTAAAGTGATACAGTTGAAGCTTGATTTAATGCGTTTGTCTGAGGACATGCTTTACCCTGTAGCATAGCTTAACCACGGTAAGTGGAAAATAAGCTATAGGGCGACAGAAGATTGGGAAAAAAAATAGTAGGCTACAAGAGAACACAATTCTATGAAAGACACTGTACCTAAAGTACACATATTCAACATTCCATTCTTCATAGGTAATAAATTTCATATTATTCCATCATGAAGAGCAATATAATGTAAAACAAAAGCTAAAGGTTTCTGCCTATTCAATATTATTTATTGTAACCTTAAAAAAATTACATACTGTAGATATTTGATGAAACTAGTTTCGGTCTTGCTAGAGATCATCATCAGTAAAAATCAATAAAGTGAAGGCAAGACATGAATTATAGATAAAATTTATGAAGCAAGCATGTGTTGTTGATATTCAGCGCAAGACAAGTAAATATTTAGATGTTAAACACTCATCAAGATCACACGTCTTGTGTAAGTTCTCAGTTTTCTTCCTATTTGAAGAATGCACTACACAGAACATCTGGTGAAACACTTATACTATCACTTGAAGAATCTTCTTGAATTCAGTTCAGCTAAAAAAAAAAAGTGTGAACAATAAATGGTATTGAATTTGGGGAGCTTCTGTTTTACGTTATTCCGCTCTTCACATGATTCATTATGTTCAATTTATCATTCACAGAGTATGCCTCTCTTTTGTGACATCACAACACCTGCACCAAACTAAAGATTTAACTAGGAGATTGTTTGACAAAGGCTAAAAAACAACAGGGTCACTTGGTTTGTAAGCGCAGGTGCAGGCAAACAATTTCATGTTAAACATAACGATGTTTTGTTAGGCCTTGTCCATGACTGTGAATTAATCCTTCATAAGAAATTAAATCCATTACCAGTCACGGACAGAGAGCTCTAATCCCTCGAATTGACTTAACAATATGCGATAAAACACTTCAATTTTTTTTTAAAGAATCATCAATTTCTATTTCGATTGGCATTTTGCATCATGATCAACAAACCTCAAGGGATGTGAAGGTCTCTATTTATCTCAGTCAGTTAAATGTTTCAGTGACAATATTTTAAAGATGCAATAGTACCAAAAGGTAACTGTACAAGGAATGCACTGAGCAAGTGGCTGCATGGTTTGGGTCATGTAGCTATCAGCTTGCATTCGGGAGATAATGGGTTCGAACCTCACTGTCGGCAGCCCTGAAGATGGTTTTCTGTGATTTTCCATTTTCACACCAGGAAAATTCTGGGGCTTTACCCTAACTAAGACCATGGTCACTTCTTTCCTATTTCTATTCATTTCTTGTCCCATCATCGCCATAAGACCTACTTGTGTCGGTGTGACGTAAAGAAAACTGTAAAAGAATGAAGTACAAGGAAGGTCGTATATAAAGAAATCCATCAATAAATATTCACCCCATTGACCATCATGTCTTGATGGCTTTCAGCTAGTAGTAGTAGTAGTAGTAGTAGTAGTAGTAGTAGTAGTAGTAGTAGTAGTAGTAGTAGTAGTTGTTGTTGTTGTTGTTGTCATCCTAACCATCCTAGCCCCTAGTTCATGATTTTGATTTTGCTTTCGTTACTGTAAGTGGAAAACTGATATTGGCAACAGAAAATAGGCCTAATTTGTTATTAAGTTTAATGTTTTGAGAGACCTTCTATTTGTATGTATAAATAGCTCATGGCATCCATTTAAAGGGATTTGAAAGTTCTTTGTCAAGTTTATTTGCCAATTCTTTCTTTCTTTCTTTCTTTCTTTCTTTCTTTCTTTCTTTCTTTCTTTCTTTCTTTCTTCTAACATCTGCAACCACCACCCATGTTATACATGACGCAAAATTATACTTCAGTATTGATTTGTGCTGTGATTCATAATCAGTCTTTTATATTTTGTCTTAAGAATAAATTACCGTCTGAGCCACTCAGCCTGATTTATTCCTTGCAATTTTGTTTTTTATTTAAATGCAGATATATGACTTGTTAACGATTTTTGCCAGAATTTATATTTAGAGTCTGCAATGCTTGTAAAATATCCCTAGCACTGCAGGATAAATGACCCCCATTCTGAGGGTTAAGTTATGTTTAACCAGATATAGATTCTTAAAGACACTTGACTTCGTTATTCAATAAAGCTGTGGGATAAGTTTATTGGTTTCTCCATATAACACAGTTTATGTATAAACTTCCTGCAAAATTGCTGAAACACACTCTTAACTTACCAGGTGTAGATTCTAAAGGTGGTTCTGAGTCAAGATTTCTGTATTGCAGTATTCTCTCCACAGATACAGACTGACTGACAACTTCAGTCAACATTAGGACTCCATATTGCAGCATTCCCGTCAGAATCAGTGACTGTGAGATAGCAAGACCAACACTGGCACCACTGACGTTCTCTGTGGAAGATTTACAAATAGATGATGGATTATTCATTGATTCATTTTCCTTAGTAAGCAACAGAGCTTAAACATGTTCAAGTTACAGTGGACATTTGAATAATTAAAACTTTATTACACCAGTCACACCTGAAACAAGTTACACTGTTTAATAAACTAGCTGTTACCCGCAGCTTCGCCAGCATGGATTTTGTAATTTGATAAAAGTAATCGTTCCTTGGTACTGCACTAATATTTCATCTAAAATCCCTAAAGTATAAAAACTCACCGAAAAATTGAGTACCGAGCTCGATAGCTGCAGTCGCTTAAGTGCGGCCAGTATCCAGTATTCGGGAGATAGTGGTTTTGAACCCCCACTGTCGGCAGCCCTGAAGATGGTTTTCCATTGTTTCCCATTTTCACACCAGGCAAATGCTGGGGCCATACCTTAATTAAGGCCACAGTTGCTTCCTTCCCTATCCTAGCCCTTTCCTGTCCCATCATCGCCATAAGACCTATCTATGTCAGTGCAATGTAAAGCAACTTGTAAAAAAAAAAAAAAAGAAGATTATCAGCTGGTGAGAGAAAATGCACCCGTCAAATATTGTAAGGATGCATTCGCTCTTTGTACAGTGTCCTACGCATGATCCAAGTTGTTACACCAATGGCACGAGTTATACTACACGTACTGTGCCTGGGAACATCGTCTACCATTGTCGGGATGTCTTCTTCGGCGTCTAGGATTGTACATGGCCATTCTGGCCCTCACTTTTCATAGCAGGATGTAACACAACCAGTATCATAAACACACCTTACTACAGGAAGCACTGTTGTTGGATGTGGCACCCGTCTGTTGGGAATACTTTCCCGATAGATTTGCGGAGCACGATCTGTATTCAGTTGTGCCTCACCATACGCTAGCAGCATATTGAGGTATTTGTGGTTTTCACACCCTGGCATTATTCAAATACTACTACTATGTAACTTGCGTATGACTAGTACAGACGATAATTCGCCTCCCTGACAGCTGTTATTCAGGTGAAGGTCAGGCAGGCAGCTCATAATTTTAGTCCGGTTTCATGGAGGGGGCAAGAACCCATTTAACCACATCCCCGTTTGTAGGAACAACAGAGCACAGAGCTCGCATAAGACACGTCTTGTGCTGTCACATAACTGCTTACGTTGAATGTTCTCCCACAGTGTGATTATCATGGACTTTTGGGAGAACTACTCACCATATGCAGAAACACCCCAGAGCACATTTCTTCATTTTATTATAATGCACAATATAGTGCAAGGAAGGAAAGGGAGGAGTTGTAGAAGACAGGTGGTCTAATGTTCTAAGGGGAAGGAGATTGCAGGCCAAGGGCTCTATTCAGGATCAGAATTCAGGACAGGTGTCTGTGCGAAATCGGTACGAGTCACTCCAGGTAGAACAACAGAGGGAAGATGAGGGACAGGGAACTGTTGCTGAGATGCGTGGAAGTAGGAGGAAGGGAAAAGGTAGGAAAGGGAAATGTAGAGTAGAGGATAGGAAAAGACAGGTGGAACAGGGTCATGGGAAGGAGAAAAGGGAGGAGGAAGTAGCTTCTGCAGCTATCAGGAAAGATAGGGCTGACCAGGAGGGGAGGCGATCAAATGAGGTGGGTAGGGTTGAGGCTCTGGTCATGGGGGATTCCATCGTTAGACACGTGGGGAAAGTGTGTGGAGGAAAGGGAACCAGGGTAGAATGTTATCCAGGAATTAGGTTGAGGCAGATGTTGAGGAAAGTAGAAGAGAGGGAGGAGGGGAAGGAGAAGGTAGTAGTGTTTCACGTTGGTACCAACAACGTAAGGCAAGCTGATATAAGTACCAACATAGTTGGAGATGTGTGGGATCTGGTAAATGCAGCACGGGTGAAGTTTAAGAAAGCGGAGATTGTTATTAGTGGAATACTGTGTAGGAGGGATACTGACTGGAGGGTGATTGGGGATTTAAATGAGACTATGGAATGGGTATGTGGGAAACTGGGAGTGAAATTTCTAGATCCTAATGGGTGGGTAGGAGATAGGGATCTGCGCTCGGATGGCCTTCATTTAAACCGCAGTGGTACGTATAAGTTAGGAAATTTGTTTGGAAGGGTAATAGGGAGGTACATTAAGGGAAACGGGATGGCCTAGGGAGCGGTGATAAGGGAACAGGGAACTGGAAATCAAGTAGGGATGACATAAAATTGTTAGTGTTGAACTGTAGAAGTATTGTAAAGAAAGGAATAGAATTAAGTAATTTAATAGATATATATTTACCAGATATTGTAATAGGAGTTGAATCATGGCTGAGAAATGATATAATGGATGCAGAAATTTTCTCACGGCACTGGAGTGTGTATCGTAGAGATAGGATAGGAAAGGTGGGAGGGGGAGTTTTCATTCTGGTGAAAGAAGAATTTGTAAGCTACGAAAAAGTTAAAGATGAGACACATGAAATTCTAGGTGTAAGGCTCATTTCTAAAGATAATAGGCAACTTGATATATTTGGAGTGTACAGATCGGGAAAGGGTAGCACTGATGCGGATTCAGAATTATTTGATAGGATAGTCAGCTATGTGGGAAACGACATGGAAAGAAATGTGATTGTAGTGAGAGATCTGAATTTGCCAGATGTAAATTGGGAAGGAAATGCGAACGACAGGAAGCATGACCAACAAATGGCAAATAAGTTAATATGGGAAGGACAGCTGATTCAGAAAGTGATGGAACCAACCAGAGGGAAAAGTATTTTGGATGTGGTGCTGATAAAACCAGATGAGCTCTATAGGGAAACTGAAGTAATAGATGGTATTAGTGATCATGAAGCTGTTTTTGTGGTAGTTAAAAATAAATGTGATAGAAAGGAAGGTCTTAAAAGTAGGACTGTTAGGCAGTACCATATGGCTGATAAAGCAGGTATGAGACAGTTTCTAAAAAGTAACTATGATCGGTGGAAAACGGTAAATAAAAATGTAAACAGACTCTGGGATGGGTTTAAAGAAATTGTTGAGGAATGCAAAAACAGGTTTGTACCTTTAAGGGTGGTAAGGAATGGTAAAGACCCACCTTATTATAATAGAGAAATAAAGAGACTAAGAAGGAGGTGCAGACTGGAAAGAAATAGAGTTAGAAATAGCTGTGGGAGTAAGGAGAAATTGAAGGAACTTACTAGAAAATTGAATTTGGCAAAGAAGGCAGCTAAGGATAACATAATGGCAAGCATAATTGGCAGTCATACAAAGTTTAGTGAAAAATGGAAGGGTATGTATAGGTATTTTAAGGCAGAAACAGGTTCCAAGAAGGACATTCCAGGAATAATTAATGAACAAGGGGAGTGTGTATGTGAGGATCTTCAAAAGGCAGAAGTATTCAGTCAGCAGTATGTCAAGATTGTTGGTTACAAGGATAATGTCGAGATAGAGGAAGAGACTAAGGCCAAAGAAGTAATAAAATTTACATATGATAACAATGACATTTACAATAAGATACAAAAGTTGAAAACTAGAAAAGCAGCTGGAATTGATCAGATTTCTGGGGATATACTAAAGACAATGGGTTGGGATATAGTACCATATCTGAAGTACTTATTTGATTATTGTTTGGCCGAAGGAGCTATACCAGATGAATGGAGAGTTGCTATAGTAGCCCCTGTGTATAAAGGAAAGGGTGATAGACATAAAGCTGAAAATTACAGGCCAGTAAGTTTGACATGCATTGTATGTAAGCTTTGGGAAGGCATTCTTTCTGATTATATTAGACATGTTTGTGAAATTAATAACTGGTTCGATAGAAGGCAATTCGGTTTTAGGAAAGGTTATTCCACTGAAGCTCAACTTGTAGGATTCCAGCAAGATATAGCAGATATCTTGGATTCTGGAGGTCAAATGGACTGTATCGCGATTGACATGTCTAAAGCATTTGATAGGGTGGATCATGGGAGACTACTGGCAAAAATGAGTGCAATTGGACTAGACAAAAGAGTGACTGAATGGGTTGCTATATTTCTAGAAAATAGATCTCAGAGAGTTAGAGTAGGTGAAGCTTTGTCTGACCCTGTAATAGATGAGAGGGGAGTTCCTCAGGGCAGTGTTATCGGACCTTTATGTTTTCTTATATATGTAAATGATATGAATAAAGGAGTGGAATCGGAGGTAAGGCTTTTTGCGGATGATGTTATTCTCTATAGAGTGATAAATAAGTTACAACATTGTGAGCAACTGCAACGTGACCTCGAAAATATTGTGAGATGGACAGCAGGCAATGGTATGTTGATAAATGGGGTTAAAAGTCAGGTTGTGAGTTTCACAAATAGGAAAAGTCCTCTCAGTTTTAATTACTGCGTTGATGGGGTGAAAGTTCCTGTTGGGGATCATTGTAAGTATCTAGGTGTTAATATAAGGAAAGATCTTCACTGGGGTAATCACATAAATGGGATTGTAAATAAAGGGTACCGATCTCTGCACATGGTTATGAGGGTGTTTAGGGGTTGTAGTAAGGATGTAAAGGAGAGTGCATATAAGTCTCTGGTAAGACCCCAACTAGAGTATGGTTCCAGTGTATGGGACCCTCACCAGGATTACGTGATTCAAGAACTGGAAAAAATCCAAAGAAAAGCAGCTCGATTTGTTCTGGGTGATTTCCGACAAAAGAGTAGCGTCACAAAAATGTTGCAATGTTTGGGTTGGGAAGAATTGAGAGAAAGAAGAAGAGCTGCTCGACTTAGTGGTATGTTCCGAGCTGTCAGCGGAGAGATGGCGTGGAATGACATTAGTAGACGAATAGGTTTGAATGGCGTTTATAAAAGTAGGAAAGATCACGATATGAAGATAAAGTTGGAATTCAAGAGGACAAACTGGGGCAAATATTAATTTATAGGAAGGGGAGTTAGGGATTGGAATAACTTACCAAGGGAGATGTTCAATAAATTTCCAACTTCTTTGAAATCATTTCGGAAAAGGCTAGGAAAACAACAGATAGGGAATCTGCCACCTGGGCGACTGCCCTAAATGCAGATCAGTATTGATTGATTGATTGACAAAGCCTATAGGATGTCCAGTTAGTCTGCTAGACACCTCTACATACCATAAAGAAGTCCAGCTCCATGGCTAAATGGTTAGCGTGCTGGCTTTTGGTCACAGGGGTCCTGGGTTTGATTCCCGGCAGGATCGGGAAGTTTAACCTTAATTGGTTAATAACGCTGGCACGGGGGCTGGGTGTATGTGTCGTCTTCATCATTATTTCATCCTCATCATGATGCGCAGGTCACCTATGGGTGTCAAATCAAAAGACCTGCATCTAGCAAGCCGAACTTGTCCTCGGACACTCCCGGCACTAAAGGCCATACACTATTTCATTTACCATAAAGAAAACATTTTTCCCGCTAAACCACGCACATTTTAATATGCAATTTGCAGGTTTTTCAGCTCTTACTGACCTGGGGCATCGTATGTTCCCGGCTGCCTCATTATACCCCACCCACCCTGTTGAAAATTGGTATTTGGAATCTCCTTTAAAAGTAAAGAAACACGCATTTTGTGTTTTTGTAAATTCCACTTAAAGGGGGTGTGAAAAGAACTGAAAAGAGATTGAATTGTTTTTATGAGGATACTCATATATCTCAAAAACTGAAGATGTTACAGACATGAAAATTTGTATTTGGGCTCTTCTTTAAAAATAAATAAAACACAATCCTTTGTTTTGGGAAAATCCAATTAAGGCTGGGTAAATTAATTAATAAATGAGTGTAATTATTTGTATGAGGATACTTATATCACATAAAGAAAGGATGTTTCAGACGTGTAAATTGGTATTTGGAATCTCCTTTAGAAATAAAGGAACACACATTTTATGTTTGGGGTGGGAATCAACTTCAGGGGGGTGTAAAAGGAGTTTAATTTTTTTATGAGGATATAAATTAGAAGTGGGCTTTAAACAATACACCCCTAAGGCGTTTTGATTAGGGGATAACAAATGATGACAAAAACATACGTTATATGAAACCGTTTGTATTACGAAGTTAAAATGTCAAACAATATCCTAGGTGTTGAACAACTGGGTCACCTATGGGTGTCAAATCAAAAGACCTGCATCTAGCAAGCCGAACTTGTCCTCGGACACTCCCGGCACTAAAGGCCATACACTATTTCATTTACCATAAAGAAAACATTTTTCCCGCTAAACCACGCACATTCAAATTCAACCCCTCAGAGAGTTAAATGGGGGCTAGTAAGTAAAGTAAATTCATATCCTCATCCCGAGGTGGTGCAGCTCTTTTCAGGCACACCCCCATTGGAGGTGAGCTGCATGTACCATTTCAACCACATACCAGCTCTCCTGCCATTCTTAAATTTCTGGCAGTACCAGGAATCGAACCCGGGCCCCCGAGGATGGCAGCTAATAACACTAACTGTTACGCTACAGAGGCAGACAAATGGGGGCTAGGATCCAAAAACAAATATATTAATTCCTTCCTGCAAAATGGTTTAATGTACGAAGACAAAATTCCAAATAGCAGTATATATTTTAAATCCTAGGTGTGAAATAGGAAATATTCTTAAACGTTCCACCAGTAAAGTGTCAACTGAGGTTAGCTCTGTAAACTAAATTATTCATCCCTCCAAAACCGTTTGGCATACAAAGTTGTAATTTAATTAGATGGGTCTTCTTTTATGTCCTAGGTGTAAAATACCGTATACTTCAAAACATTTCTCCCTTAAGAGGTTTAGATGGTAGCTGACTCTCAAAAAACACAATATCCATTCTTCTGAAACCGTTTCAGACATGAACATAACTTTTTTTTATGAAGGGTGGTCTTCTATATCCTAGATGTTAATATATATTTCAAAACATTCACCCCTTAAGAAAGTATTCATTCCTCCATTACTGATCGACGTACAAAATCAAAATTTCACAGGTTGGTCACTTTTATGTCCTAGATGTTAAATCAGATATGGTTTAAAGTATTCAAATTCTTCTGTACAGCGTGCAAGTGAGTGGTGGGTTATAAAATAAATAGTCATTCCCCCAAAACAATTAGACGTATGAAATGTGGACGTATTTTACAGGCTCAGCTAACAGTGGACTCTCCAAAATGTAAAACTTTGAATAATAACTTTCATTTTAAAGCCATAGCAAAGCATGGGTATCTTGCTAGGATATATATATATATAAAATAATAATAATAATAATAATAATAATAATAATAATAATAATAATAATAATAATGTTCTAGTGTTTCAGTGTTTAGAATATGAATCTTTCATTATTTATATTCCCAGTCCTGTACGAGAGAAGCAAGAAAAGTAGTTCTCTGATATCATTTAACTGTCTCCATTGTTATGTTGAATATATTAAGAATATATTAAAGGCTGTGCATATTACAAGACTGGTTTTAAATGACAGTATACTTGCCTTTCCCAATTACGTGGAAGCTCACAGTCACAATAGTAATGAAGATCCCACTGATAATGTCAAGCCACAATCCAAGAGCAGTATTAATTGACAATACAAGGCTCCATGAAGAACTGTGCTGGTCCTTTAAGAGCAAAGATGAAATAGAACTAATTAGTAATTTACCACCTATATAAATAAAATGACAGTTTTGTCTGTACATTTAAAATGTTTGCATCACACTTAGTTTTTTATCTCAGATTAGGTAGTGTACCAGGACAGGTCACAGGATAAGGAGCATGAGAATGGTCTTAGGGAGTGTTCAGTTCTTAGGAGACGGTACAGAGAAAGGAGTTCACAGTGCAAAATAATAGATGTTATTTTTCTAAGATTAAATTTATTTAACTGATATGATGCATAAATAACCTCTTTACTATTTCACATGTGAAATCAGAAGTTAACTGTAACTCTTTTCAGTTGGATATATTATTGCTTGTTGTACGCAGTGTTAAGAATCCTAATAAATGCTTGTGATGAACAAAATTTGAAAATAAACCAAACTTCTTTATTAAGTAAATATTGCTTCATAATTTCCTAGAGTCCTTTTAGAAATGTCACTCAAAAACCTAAAGTCTTTCTAGAAATATCACTTGAAACCTAAAGTACCTCTATTATGAGCACTTCACATTCCTAAAGTCTTACTAAAATTATTATATGGAATACCTGAAGTCTTTTCTAATCTTATCACTTGAAATTTCTAAACTATTTTTATAGAATTATCACTTTAAAAATCTAAAGTCTATTTAGATTAGTACTTGGAAAGAGAAAATACAAAGTTATGATATCAGGAAGTCTAATATGACTTTGTAACTGACTAGTGTTATTTAACACTTTGAATTAAGCAAATGCCTTCAAAAATTTTGTTGAAAGCAATCACTGTCTTTACAGTTCAAAAATTTGATGTTAAATGCACTCATATCACCTGAATCATTTTTCATACTGGAACTGGTGAATGCGGTCCAGCGAACAGCATTTGGGAACTCTGCCAGTGTCCTGATATCTATCATAACACCACGTACAATCTCCCAGGATGTACCATGTTCAATCCCATGTGTACCATCTCCCACGCTGCACCACGTTTAATCCCACGTCATATCAGGTGTCAGGTTAATATGAAGGATAAACACTCGGTCAAGATTTCTAGCATCACTTAATAAATTGTGCTGACACAAGAAAGTTTAATTGACAATTTAAATTGTGAGTGTTGAACTGGCACAATTCATTTAAGTAAACCATTAGTAAAACAGCACTTAGTATCACAGTTCAAATCATGTTTTTCTAATTCTCCTTGAATACTTTTAATAAGTTCTATTTCATTTCTAAGTTTACCAACATCAGCCTTAAATGAATCTCTAAGATTTTCTTGTACTTGTGTCATTTTAAGCTCTGCCTGAGAGATATTACTGTGTGATTCTTGAAATTCAGCTTTAAGGTCTTTTAAAACGGCAGCGAATGATTCTACAGATGGAAGAATTGCTCTGAGATCTTTATCGATAGACTCTATCACTTGAGTTTTAATTTCTTCCTTAAGGGACTCTAAATTTTCATTGAATTGCTTATTCATTTAATTGAGTTTAGCCTCTACTTTCATACTTGAATTGGCAAATCTTTTTCCATGCATACGTCTGCTTCTCTAAATCATTGTTCCAGCATGGCATTCGATTCAGTAAGCCTATTATTGATAGTTCTATCAGCTTCAGCAAACTTCTTATCTATAGCCAATTGAGTTTCAGTAAACCTAGCTTCCAGAGTCTGATTAACATTAGTGGTTAATTCTTCAACTTTAGCATTAGTTTGATCAATTTTAGCATTAGACTCAACCATCTGTGTTTTAATTCTGTCACTTTGCATGTTTAATTGAGCGGTGGATTCATTCATCTGTATATTCATCTGCACTACGTGACTATTAATTCTATCTATCTTGGTGTTCTGGTCGTTAATGCTATGCCTAAGTGCTTCAATGGCAGCTATCAGATTATCCATGAAGATGAAATTATTCTAAGTTTCACCAGAAGAATGTATCCGTTGATCTGTTAATGCAGTTAAATGGAAGTCTTGTTGTATCAAAAGATGCCTTAAAAATGATTAAATTCATAAGATTTAAATACACTTGAACGTTTGAATTTTAAGTTTGATGCTACTCCATTCGAAACAAAAATATTAAATGTCATTGATTATGTTTCTTGCCGTAATTCCAATTCTTAAATGTTTGGCGCATTTATTACTATTACTTGGTGTGTTATGTAGTTCCAGTCTAGGCCTATGCACATTTGGCGCTATCTATTACTTTACTTGGTGTGGCTCCGATTTAGGCCGTTTGACGATCGGGCACCATCTATTACTATTACTCTTTCTCTGTACCAGGAAAAGGAGCATGAGAATGATCTTAAGGAGTGTTCACTTCTTAGAAGCCAGAACAGAAAGGAGTTTGCAGTGCAAAATATTAGATGTTATTTAGATTAAATTTATTTAACTGATATGATGCATAAATAACCTCTTTACTATTTTGCATGTGAAGTCAGAAGTTAACTGTAACTCTTTTCTGTTGGATTTATTATTGCTTGTTGTACGCATTGTTAAGAATCCTAATAAATACTTGTGACGAACGAAATTTGAAAATAAATCAATCGTTTTAGAAGTCTTTTTAGAAATGTCACTCAAAAACCTAAAGTCTTTCTAGAAATATCGGTTGAAACCTAAAGTCCCTCTATAATTAGCACTTCACATTCCTAAAGTCTTTCTAAAATTATTATTTGGAATACCTAAAGTCTTTTCTAGTATTATCACTTGAAATTTCTAAAGTATTTTTATAGAATTATCACTTGAAATTTCTAGTCTTTTTAAATTAGTACTTGGAAAGAGAAAATATGAAGTTACAATTTCAGGAAGTCTAATATGACTTTGTAACTGACTAGTGTTATTTAACACTTTGAAATTAAGCGAATGACTTCAAAAAATTTGTTGAAAGTAATCACTGTCTTTACAGTTCAAAAGTATGATGTTAAATGCAATCATATCGCCTGAATCATTTTTCATACTGGAACTGGTGAATGTGGTTCAGCAAACAGCATTTGGGAACTCTGTCGGTGTCATGACGTCCACCATAGGACCACGTACCATCTCCCACTCTGTACCATGCTCAATCCCATGCTGTACCACATTTAATCCCACGTTGTATCAGGTGTCAGGATGATATGAGGGTTAAACACTCGGTCAAGATTTCTAGCATCACTTAATAAATTGTGCTGACACGAGAAATTTCAATTGACAGTTTAAATTGTGAGTGTTGAACTAGCATGATTCAATTAAGTAAACCACTAGTAAAACAGCACTTAGTATCACAGTTCGAATCACAGTCTATCATGTAAAGTTTAAAATGAGACGCACAGTTCTGAACAAAGGTAAGTTGACTAGCTAGGAATACACTTTGAAATAAAAGCACAGTTGGAAATAGCTATGGTTTCGAAGCACAGTTCAAATGGACACAGTTCAGAAGATTCTACCTTTAAAACACAGTTCAAAGCACAGTTTTTAAATAATTCATTCTATTTACACACTGTCTTTCTAAAGCTCACTCTATTGGGTTGAAAATGAAACACGAAGACTAAAGATTGTCGTGTTATGAAATGCAAATTCAGTTCTCTCATCACACATGAAAGACATAGTTTAGGTAAGGTAAGGGTTATTCTGCCCGAAGGCAGGTCCAAACCTCCGCAGAGGTGTTCCTGAGCCGGAGTTTACGTGCGGTAGGGTAGCCAGTTCCTTTCCGCTCCTCCATTCCCTTACCCCCCACCAACAGCGCGTGGCAACCCATCCAATATACGGTATAATGTAAACCATTCCCTTACATGTTATACTTATTGAGTTATAATCACTTTTTGTGTTACATGAAAAGCATTACATTGATTTTTCACCAGATAACGTGGACCACAATTTGAATGGCGTTTTACATCAATTAACACCACTACCACCAGGCTATCTAGCTGATTGGAAAATGTCTCTGTAGCCCAAGCCCCTAATGTGTTGTTGCAACATAGGTTTGATTGTGTATTATTTCAAGTCAGCACAGCTTTCATGTAAATCCTATATGAAAGTACCTTGAATATTAATTATGAATGAACATGCTAGGAAGCACTTGTGACACTCACCAGGAAACCATCCCTGAAGTTGTGTGACAAAGTTTTATGCTATGAAGGGCAAAGACAGGAAGGGTGAGAAATATTGATTCTTAGATCTGAGCACCATCTGTTAGCCTGATCCTTGAACTAGGTGAAGAAAGGAGTGACAGTGATGTGACCATATGGAAAACTCTTCAAAATAACATTGGAAACAAGCTGTGCAATCCAACAAAACCATACTTTAAATCGCAATGGGAATTTAACATTGGTGACTTTACTTAAGACCCTGCATTATCTTCTTGTATTGAAATATGAAATCACCACATTGTGCATCAAGAGAGTGCATAGTTACCATTATAGATATTAACTTGGCTGCATATTTTATAACTAGTAATTTTATAACTGCTGTGTTTAATTTCTTCATGCTACAAAGTTCATCGTGCAAAATTAAACAAACATTACCAAGTGGAGAGTTATGTCAAGTTCACATGAAGAAATAATGATTTCTTTTCTGCCAGTGGATCACATGAATTTTTTTTTGACTGGACTTTTGGTCTGATGAAAAGGAAGGTACCTCGTGACAGATATTGTCTCGGTCATTTAAGACAGCTGAGTCAAAACTTAACAAAGCTGTCATCATCGGAAAAGAAACTTGTGAGCTGTTAATAAATACACTGACTGACAGAGCAAATGCAACACCAAGAAGGAGTGGTCAGAACTTTATGCCAATTGCAGGGTAGACTGACGTCACTGAGGTATGCTCATGATGTGAAATGCGCCGCTGTGCTGCGCACGTAGCGAACGATAAATGGGACACGGCGTTGGCGAATGGCCCACTTCGTACCGTGATTTCTCAGCCGACAGTCATTGTAGAACGTGTTGTCGTGTGCCACAGGACACGTGTATAGCTAAGAATGCCAGGCCGCCATCAACGGAGGCATTTCCAGCAGACAGACGACTTTACGAGGGGTATGGTGATCGGGCTGAGAAGGGCAGGTTGGTCGCTTCGTCAAATTGCAGCCGATACCCATAGGGATGTGTCCACGGTGCAGCGCCTGTGGCAAAGATGGTTGGCGCAGGGACATGTGGCACGTGCGAGGGGTCCAGGCGCAGCCCGAGTGACGTCAGCACGCGAGGATCGGCGCATCCGCCGCCAAGCGGTGGCAGCCCCGCACGCCACGTCAACCGCCATTCTTCAGCATGTGCAAGACACCCTGGCTGTTCCAATATCGACCAGAACAATTTCCTGTTCCCGTCGATTGGTTGAAGGAGGCCTGCACTCCCGGCGTCCGCTCAGAAGACTACCATTGACTCCACAGCATAGACGTGCACGCCTGGCATGGTGCCGGGCTAGAGCGACTTGGATGAGGGAATGGCGGAACGTCGTGTTCTCCGATGAGTCACGCTTCTGTTCTGTCAGTGATAGTCACCGCAGACGAGTGTGGCGTCAGCGTGGAGAAAGGTCAAATCCGGCAGTAACTGTGGAGCACCCTACCGCTAGACAACGCGGCATCATGGTTTGGGGCGCTATTGCGTATGATTCCACGTCACCTCTAGTGCGTATTCAAGGCACGTTAAATGCCCACCGCTACGTGCAGCATGTGCTGCGGCCGGTGGCACTCCCGTACCTTCAGGGGCTGCCCAATGCTCTGTTTCAGCAGGATAATGCCCGCCCACACACTGCTCGCATCTCCCAACAGGCTCTACGAGGTGTACAGATGCTTCTGTGGCCAGCGTACTCTCCAGATCTCTCACCAATCGAACACGTGTGGGATCTCATTGGACGCCGTTTGCAAACTCTGCCCCAGCCTCGTACGGACGACCAACTGTGGCAAATGGTTGACAGAGAATGGAGAACCATCCCTCAGGACACTATCCGCACTCTTATTGACTCTGTACCTCGACGTGTTTCTGCGTGCATCGCCGCTCGCGGTGGTCCTACATCCTACTGAGTCGATGCCGTGCGCATTGTGTAACCTGCATATCGGTTTGAAATAAACATCAATTATTCGTCCGTGCCGTCTCTGTTTTTTTCCCAACTTTCATCCCTTTCGAACCACTCCTTCTTGGTGTTGCATTTGCTCTGTCAGTCAGTGTATGTATGATTGGCAACATGGTTGGAAAAGAGTTCCTTAGATCACACCTTTCAATCATTTTACTGTGAAAAAGAATGTACCCAGGGTCATTAAGTGTCAATAAAAATTTGACTATCCAACTGTAATTGTGAGGTTTGCAAAGGAGATAAACTTCCTCAGAACCTACCTAAGAAGTTGAAAGTAAAAGGCATGACTGCAGAAAGGATGAAATATCTGTTCGACAACATTCAAGAAGTGATAAAAATCATTGCTATCCGTATTGATGATACTGAATGTAGGATGCTAAAAGGTTAGTTTTTTCCACCTATTCAATACATATAAATTTTATAAATTAGGAATTTATTATTGATTCCACTTGAGACATGTTTCGCCCTTCATTGAGGGCATCATCAGTCAAAATATCACCTCAAGGTAAAAAATCAGGTAACTGGTTAGTAGTTGACATGTACAAATTAATACATATTATTAACACAATTACAAAAATTAAGTATGGGAAATAGTTGTACAAAAGTGATGGTTGAACATATAGGTTTTTGATGAAAAGTCAGCACCAATGCCTAAAATTAACATAGTAGAGTTCGGCAGTGGTGCTCTGGAGAAACAGTTGACGCAATCATAGGAAAATAAAAAGTTAAAAAGTATTTACATTAAAACAATTAAGGGAGAAAAGGTGTAGTGTTCGGCGTCAATGTTTGTAACCAAAAATTAATGTCAAAGGTTGGTAACTATACAGTATTTACATTGTTCAATTGAACAGTTGAGATATTTTAAAAATATTTACATTATAACATTCAGCGTAAAGAACAATAACTTCATCCCGAAGTCCGCCATACTTTATTCCACGGACCAATATCAATTTGTCTCACCGGCATTTCACACCGATGTCTTCACATCACATTCGATGCTACAGAAGTCAACTAAAAGAATAAGCGAATGTTTCAACCCGCAACATTTTCCTAATTAGCAATTACCCATATAACTAGCAATTACCCACTAATAACTGTCACCATTGTTGCCGTTCAAATGCACGGAATACCCATGAATCTCCATCCACACTGACCAGTCTCCGTACCGATCTCGGCACTGCAACTGAAAAACTTCCAGCTTGATGCCTATAAAACCTCATTTGCCTATGAAATATTTCCCTACCCCCGGTGATTTTAACTAAAATAAACTGCTCTACATATTTCTGAAATGTCAATACTAATTCCTTCTTCCAACCTCTAAAACATCAGGACGCACTTGGTACTAAAAATTTTTTATTCTTGCACACCACCTGCTCTTGTGTAATTATGTATATATTTGTAAATTCTCAACTATTCAATTAGATAATGTAATTACTATATAGTTACCAACTATTGACATTAGTTTTTATTACAAACATTTACGCTGAATGTTATAATGTAAATATTTTTAAAATATCTCAACTGTTCAATTGAACAATGTAAATACTGTATAGTTACCAACCTTTGACATTAATTTTTGGTTACAAACATTGACGCCGAACACTACACCTTTTCTCCCTTAATTGTTTTAATGTAAATATTTTTTAACTTTTTATTTTCCTATGATTGCGTCAACTGTTTCTCCAGAGCACCACTGCCGAACTCTACTATGTTAATTTTAGGCATTGGTGCTGACTTTTCATCTATAAACCTATATGTTCAACCATCACTTTTGTACAACTATTTCCCATACTTAATTTTTGTAATTGTATTAATAATATGTATTAATTTGTACATGGCAACTACTAACCAGTTACCTGATTTTTTACCTTGAGGTGATATTTGGACTGATGATGCCCTCAATGAAGGGCGAAACATGTCTCAAGTGGAATCAATAATAAATTCCTAATTTATAAAATTTATATGTATTGAATAGGTGGAAAAAACTAACCTTTTAGCATCCTACAAACATTCAAGAATACTGCACAGCAGAAACGGGGGATTTGTTGTGCCAACAGCCAGGTGATATTAAGGTCGCTGACCCTGGGGCAAGTAGTGGGACGGATTGTGTTCGCAAAAGAACATTCTAGAAATATGAGCAACAATTCAGTTTTGTTATTACAGGATACAAGACAGATTAGTAATGTAAATCATTAATTGGATGTCGACTGTGTGTAGTTTCAGAACAATCTTTAAAAATATCCATATTATTATTATTATTATTATTATTATTATTATTATTATTATTATTATTATTATTATTATTATTATTATTATTATTATTATTATTATTATTATTATTTACTCCAGTTAGAAGCTTACAATAGAACATTTTTTGGTGTGGTTTTTACATTACAATTTAGTAACAATGAAATGGAAGGAATGTATACACATATATACCAAAATGGTATTAAACAGTTTGCCCAGAAGCAAGCAACTGCGACTGCATTTCCTTGTGCCTTGAGCAAATCCTCCTTATTGCAAGAATCAGGGCAACACGAGCACTGACACAGATGCTTAGTAGTCTTCCCCTCTCCAGATTCACATAGTGGTTATACATCTAAATATCCCCCATTTCACTAGGTTGTCTTTAGAATTTTCCAACACCTATTCTTAACCTGTTCAGTGATCTCCATGTTATCCAGTCCAAGTTGTGTCTGGTTGGTAAGCATTCAGCTGCTGGTTTTGTCCATGTTTGAAGATGACTTGTTCTGGCTGCCCACAATTTTTCTCTGGCTTTCTTCGGAGATGTATTTAGTGGAGATGTTGACTGTAGGAAGCTCCACCTAGATTTCAATCTAGGGTTTGGTGGAGTGTGTCTGTGTAGTGGATGTAGCTCATTTTCTTCAACTTTTTTCCTTTTGGCATTTGCAGCTACCTCCCGGTGCATTTCAGGAGGAGCAATTACTGCTATACAATACAGTTTGTCAACTGGAATTGGCTTCAGACTTCCAGTGATTAGTTTTTCAGTTTCATTAAGGGCCACATCTACTTGCTTTGCATCAGCAGATTTATACCACACTGGGCAGGCATATTCACCAGCGGAGAAGCAAAGTGCCATGGCAGAAGTACGGATGACCTGAGGCTCAGCACTCCAATAACTACCAAAAAGTTTCCGAATGATGTTGTTACGGGCTGACACCTTGTGTTTGGTGTTTAGGCAATGCTGTTGGTAGGTGAGTGAGCTGTCTACAGTAATTCCAAGATATTTAGGTGTAAAACAGTGCTTCAATTTGGTGCCTTCCCGTTACTTTCAGTTTTCTTCCTGCCTGTCTGTTTCAAAGATGGATAGCACTGACCTGAGTCTTTTGTGGGTTTGGCTTCAGGTTGTTCTTGTTGTAGTAGTCAGAAAAGGTCCCTAGAGCTCCTGTAAGCATCTGTTCTGCTTCTTCAAAATCACTTGTTTGTACCATCAAAGGAAGGTCGTCAGCATATATGAAACTTTTGGTTGCATGTTGTGTGGGCTGATCATTTGTGTAAATGTTGAAGAGTACTGGTGACAATACACTCCCTTGGGGTAAGCCATTCTTTTGGATCCTCTAATGGCTCTGACTTCCTTGGAATTCAACATAGAATCTTCAGTTGTGCAATAAGGTGGCAATTATTCTAGTGAAACAAAAGTCCAGGGCCAAGCTGTAGATCTTGTGAAACATTATGCGGTGTTGGACTGTATCATAAGCTGATGAGAGATCAATAAATGCCACTGCAGTGATCTGGCTCTTTTCAAACCCATCCTCTTTGTGTTGTGTTATGTGAGTTATTTGTGCTGTACAGACTGGGGTCTGAAGCCTGCCTGTTCAGGTAAAAGTAAACTGTCAATCTTTGGTGATAGGCAGTTCAATAGTAGCCTTTCAAATATCTTATAAAGATGGCATAATAATGAGATGGGCCAATAACTCTTGGGGTCAGAAGGTTTTTTTCCCCCAGGTTTCAAGATAGTAATTGTCTAAGTTTTCCTCCATATTTTTGGAATCTTCCTCTGTCTTAAGCAGTTATTAAAGAGTTCCACAAGCCATTTCAGTGTTCTTGGTCCAAATTTCTTTATTTGCTCTATTCTTATATCATCTAATCCAGCTGCCTTGTTGTTCTTACATTGGTACATGGCGTTTTACAACTCATTTTGTAAAAATGGGTTTGAGAGCTCATTAGTTTCCAGATGTTCTTGCCTTTGAATCTTGGGTTCTTTACTTCGTTTATCTGTTTTACCATTTTTGAAAAGCTGTTTAGCTATTTGATTTGGAGAAATGTTTGCATGGGTTTTCTTTTGTGTTGGATCATTACTTAGACAATGTAGTAATCTCCATGCACACATGGCTGCATTTGCTAATGTCTAGTCCTTCTATCATTTCTATCCACCGAGTTTTCTTACCTTCTGCCACAGACTTGAGTAATTTTTATGGCAGCATCGGATGTTTCCTCACTGAAAGGGTTTTCTTCGAAGAGTTTAATGTACTCTTCTAACAAATAGATGTTGTCTTTACTGAGTCCTGGAATGTAGTTGGTAAGGCATCCACATGGGATAAATTTACGAGATGACTCCTCAACGGCTGCCATAAAATAATCATATGCCTCAGGACATGGATGTATTTTCAACACAAGGCTGTCTAGTGCCTCAGAAAACATATCCCAATTTGCTTTCTTGAAATTGTGTCATCTTCTGAATGGAATTATTTGTGGTCTTACGGCTGCAGTAATCTGACATACAATAGGTATGTGTTGGGTAATTGGAATTGGGAAACCAATACTCTTGTGGTATTGTGAAGCTGTTTCTTCACTGGTGAAAATCAGATCAGGATTGTACCCTTGTTTCCAGCGACCACTGTTGAAAGATGGTTGTAATTTACTGTCATGAACTAAGCGTAAGTTGTTGGATTCAGCCAACTGCATTACAGCTTCACCATTTTCATCATCCTGGTCATATCCCCAAACATTACTATGACTATTTAAATCTCCTAAGATGAACTTAGTTTTCTGATTGAGGATATTAGTTGGTTCCTTAAAGATGAATTTTGCATTAGGCAGTACCGAGGTGTCTACACAGTTGTTCAGTTCAACACACAGGATTTCAATAATATCCTTCTCAGTACATGCTGTAGAAAGCACCGATAAGCCATGTTCAACAAATACTGCACTACAATATTGCCAATGGGGTCTTTCAATTACAAGGTTCATGCCTTGTACCTTAGGTCTTTTACGATATGTGTCCCTATGGGTCTCCCGGATACACAATATATCACACTGGTACTCTTGACACAGATTATGGACCAGGCGAGCCATGCGTGTAGAGGCGCGCAGCTGTGAGATTGCATCCGGGAGATAGTAGGTTCGAATCCCACTATCGGCAGTCCTGAAGATGGTTTTCCGTGGTTTCCCATTTTCACACCAGGAAAATGCTGGGGCTGTACCTTAATTAAGGCCACGGCCGCTTCATTCCAACTCCTAGGCCTTTCCTATCCCATCATCGCCATAAGACCTATCTGTGTTGGTGCGACGTAAAGCCCCTAGCAGAAAAAAAAAAAACAGATTATGGAGTTCCTCTTTTGGTCTAGATATTCCTTCTATATTAACTGATATAATGTTGAAAGTTGGTGTTGAAAAAGACCTTTTGTACGAGAATTGATAATCTCTACAATTGCTTCTGGATTTGAAAGGATCTGCCGTCAGCACATTTTGTTTATAGTCTGATGTTACCCAGGCTACGCCTGATTGCTACTCATTGTATTGTATAATAGCAGTCTTCGTGGAGACTCCTTTCATGTACCCCATTATTATTATTATTATTATTATTATTATTATTATTATTATTATTATTATTATTATTATTATTATTATTATTATTATTATTATTATGGTGATGGTGATGATGATGATGATGATGATGATGATGATGATGATGATGATGATGATGATTCTTGTTTCTATTCGGCCAACTAAGGACGACGTCATTTCAACTGTTTCCCTTGAGCTTTAATGTTGGTCCAGTACTCCTTCATTCGTATACGGTGTTGCTCCTTTCGTTTTTCCATCCATGCCTTTCCAGTTTTCATATTCGGCTTTGGTAGGAAACTCTGATGTTCTTGGAGTTTTTTCTTAAGTGGGACACACTCCTGGATATCTTCAAATGAGATCCCAATCTCCTGCAGATCTTTCTGTACCTCACTGAACCATGCCCCCTTTACCTTTTTCTCTTGGAGGAAAGTGAAAATGCGGTTGGTTAACCGTGTTGAATTCATTCAGGCCATGTGTCCATAAAAAGTAATCCTCCTTTTTCGCATCACATCAGTTATTTTCTCCACATGCGAGTACAACTCCTGGTTGTGCCGTCTCCTAAACTCGCCGTTGTCTTTGACTGGATCTAAGATTTTTCTCAAAATCTTTTTTTCCTTGGCCTCCAATTTCTCCATCATGCCTTTTTTGTTCATGGCGAGACATTCCGCAGCATATAGAGCCTCTGGCCGGATAACAGTGCAATAGTGTTTGATTTTTGCATTCAGAGATATAGATCTTTTGTTAGACATTTTTAGTCAGATGATAAGCCATTTCCATTTTATTCATGCGTGAAGAAAAGGCTTCTTTTTCGGACAAGTTAGGTTTTATCCATTCACCAAGATACTTAAATTTTTTAACTTGCTTGACTTTTTCGTGAGTCCCTTCTAGCTCACTTGGCGCCAGTCTGATGTTTTATTATTATTATTATTTTATATATATATATATAATTCGCTGGAGCCATCAAGGACCACGTAAGTCTTGTTGCATTTGACACTGAACTTGGCCTTCTTTAGAGCCCAAATTTCCCTCATTCTTTGCGAGTGGGCCTGCTTACGCTCCTCTGTCCAAGGGGCACCGTGTCTTCTCTTCGGCTGCTCGTCTCGGTTTAGCCCGTTCGTCAATATTTTCTTGCGGAAGAGATCTCTGTTAAGGGCATCTTCAGATGAGATATGTAGCATTTGCAGGTCTTCTTTGGTATTTCTAAACCAGGGAATTGTGGTTTTGGGGTTTGAATAAAAAAAGTGAAAGATTTCTTTAGTTAACTTTCTTCCGTCCATTCTTTTCACATGACCGTAAAATCGTGCCCGTCTTTTTCTGATTGTGTCGGTAATTTTCTCTATTTTGCTGTAGACTTCCTTGTTGGATCTCTTTTGATGGATTCCATTTCTGTACTTTGATCCCAAGATTCCTCTCACAATTTTGCGTTCTCTTTCCTCCAGTTCTTCAAGGAGTCCTTTGTTGGCATTTAGAGACAGGGTTTCGGCTGCATATAGAACTACTGGCTTCAGAACTGTTTCATACTGACGTATCTTGGTGTTTTGGGAAAGGCATTTTTTGTTGTAGATTGTGCGGGATGTTTGGTAGGCTATTTCCAGTTTGTGTACTCGCTCCTGAAGTGCTTCTTTGTCCAGTTCATTTTTCATGATGATCTCACCCAGGTATTTGAATTTGTCTACTCGGATGATGTCCCCGTATTTTGTATGGAGTTTTGGTGGAGCCTCTTTGATGTTAGTCATTACTTCTGTTTTCTCAAACGATATCTGCAAACCAGTTTGTTCGGCAATTTCCTTTAAAATTTCTACTTGAGCTCTAGCGGTTTCTATGTCGTTTGAAAAAAACAGCAATATCATCGGCAAATCCTAAGCAGTCTGTTGCGATCCCCTTAGATTTGGTTCCTATTCTCAATGGACTGTAGTTGGTTTCCTGTAATCTCACCCGCCAGGTTCTGATGATCTTTTCAAGAACACAGTTGAAGAGTATCGGGGATAGCCTATCACCTTGTCGGACTCCTGTTTTGATGTCAAAGGAATGCGAGAGACATCCGTGGAACTTCACCTTGGATTTTGTATTGGTCAAGGTGGCTCTAATTGATGCCAGCAGTTTCAAATCAACTCCAAATTCATTTAAGATGTTTAGCAGGACTTCCCGGTCAATGGAGTCGTATGCTTTCTTTAAGTCCACAAAGACATACACATACTGCTTGGACCTTAGTGTACAATATCTGATGATCGTTTTGAGATTTTGGATCTGTTCAGCTGTTGAGCGACCTTTTCTGAACCCTCCTTGGTATTCACCTATTTGATGTTCGACTTGTGCTTCCAAATGCTCCAGGATGGCAAGTGATAGAATTTTGTAAGTCACGGGTAGCAAAGATATTCCTCTGTAGTTGTTGATGTTCTTCATGCTGCCTTTTTTGTGTAATGGATGGATCAAAGCTATTTTTCAATCTTCGGGTAGGGTCTCCTTGTTCCAAATTTCTTCTATTTGCTTTTGCAAGATATCAAGTGATTCCTCTGGGGCATATTTCCATAGTTCTGCTACTACTGAGTCTTCCCCCGGCGCTTTGTTATTTTTGAGACGGGCAATGTGGCGCTTGATTTCATCTCTGTCGGGTGGTCTGGAATCTGGGTACCTGAGTAAGGGTTCCTTGGTCTCAATGGCACTTTGAGGTTTAGAGAAATTAAGTAAATTCTTGAAGGAATCTGCCAGAATGCTGCAATTTTCTTCATTTGATGTCACCAGTGTGCCGTCCTTTCACTCAAAGCATAGAGATGGGGGTTTATAGCCAGTGAGTTTGCGTTTGAAGGCTCTGTAGTACCCTCTGCTTTCATTCTTCCTAAAGTTTAGTTATATCTTTTCAATGAGAGATTTTTCGTATTTACGTTTCTCAGTTCTGAACACCCTAGCTGCTTGGGCACGTTGGGTTTTGTAGGTTTCCCAATCATTTTCTGATTTTGTAGAGTAGTACTGTTTCCACGCATTGAGTCTTTCTTGGAGGACTGATTCGCAGGTACCATTCCACCAGGCATGCTTTTTGCCTCTCTTGATTTCTGCAACGTCTTTGGCGGCCTCAACAAGGAGACTTTTGGCGTTGTTAAAGTCAGTGTCATTTGGTCTAGCCTTCTCCTGGAACTCCTCGACCCTTTGCCGAAGTTTATCATTGTCGAAGCGTGTGATCTGTTTGGTTGTCTTCCTTGTGTTTGCGGGAATTGGTTTGAATTTGATAAGAGACATATAATGATCTGAGGCCACATTGATGCCTTTCTTTACCTTGACATTCATAATCTCAGGGCTGTTTCTCCTGGAGATTGCAACATGATCAATTTGGAACTCTCCGAGAGCTTGGACGGGAGAACGCCAAGTCATTTGCTTTCTTGGTAGATGGCGAAAGTGGGTCGAATGACCTGCAGGTTAAAAGAAATAAGTTTCATAATGATAGATCCGTATTGAACTGTGATTACAGGTTGTAATATTCGCAAATGGACACCAGTCTTTTGCCGTTGGGATTGGTTCTTTTGTGAGCAGGGTAATTTCCTATAACTCTCTTGTACTTCTGTTCACGACCTAGTTGGGCATTGAAGTCACCCAAAAGAAGCTTGACATGCTGTTTGGGGATTTTGTTTAATTTTTCATCCAGTAGGTCCCAGAAATGATCAACTTCGTCTGGATCAGACTTGTTCTTATCGTTTGTAGGAGCATGTGCGTTAACTAGGGCGTAGGTTTTGTTCGCGCATTTAATTGTGAATATAGACAATCTGTCATTCACAGGTTCGAAATTTGCAACCGGTTTAAGGAACTTGGTTCTAACAGCAAACGCGGTTCCAAGCATCACAGCTCCATTGAGGATTCCTCTTTGCGCTTTGCTCTTGAAAAATCGGTAGCCTTCGGATTCAAAAATCTCTTCATCTGGGTACCTTGTTTCCTGTAGGGCCATTATGGATATCTGATTTTCGTGAAGAGCTTTGGTGAGGGTTTTCAGCTTGCCAGTTTGTGTAAGTGAATTTATGTTGAAAGTTGCTAGAAAGGTTTTAGATTTTGGCCTGAGTTTTTGACTCTTCGGGGTACACCGAGACGCTCCGACTCGTCTCTTGCATGATGTCGAGTCTCCCCCAGAATCCAAACGAGACTCGTGCGCCGTGGCGTTCACGACGAGGGATTTATCCGAAGATTTACCCCCTGGGGTATGTTTCTTGAAATGTTGTGCCATCATGCTTTTTGACTTGACTTTGCTTTGGACGGGTACCCATCCTTTTACAGCTAGGGTTGTTAGCCCTAGAGGTTGACTCAAGATGTTTTCTGGCTTCTGGTCATTTACCAGTCTTTGCCGTAACCCTGGCAAGGGACCAGTTTTTTTTCACGGTGGTATTTTATTTCCCTACTACCCTCTGACTCTGCTGGTGGCAGAGCCAGCGAACTTCCCCAATTCCAATGGGACGTGCCCAATGGAGGTAACCGGTAAATCCCCACACGATTATTATTATTATTATTATTATTATTATTATTATTATTATTATTATTATTATTATTATTATTATTATTATTATTATTATTATTATTATTATTATTATTATTATTATTATTATTATTATTATTATTATTATTATTATTATTTATACATCTTAAGATAGAACTTCTGTGTAAGTTATATGAGTGCTGTAAGACTAAAACTTCCTTTTTCATTTTTATTCTCAAATTTTGAACATGTTTACATATTTAATTTCTAGAGAATAAAACTCCTAAATATTTACAAAAATGATTTTAATACACAAAGCTGATATTCCTTCATCCACTGAAACAGTCCGATTTTCTTAAATCTTTATTATATTATACCCCATTTTCCAAACATTTTCTTAAAATTCAATCAATTCTGTTTTACAAATTTAAAGTTACATAAAGTGATTAGTTTTTAAGCTCTAGACTGATGGTTTTCATGTAAATCTATGCAAATTTATCTACTATCAAAACATAAAATTTAAAAAAAATGTTATTTCTGATTTAAGGTATAGTTTCCTGGAGAGTGTCACACTTCAGTAAGACAGAGTATCAGAGTCCTGATCCTTGTTCATCTGTCTTAACCAAAATTTGAAAATTACATTTTTCTTGTTAAAAAGAGACAAAAAATCTTGGGAGAACTTATTAGAAACTAATCAAACTGTAATGAATTTTCTGTGTGAACACTTATTGTTCTTACCTGATGGATGTAAAATGTTTCATTCACTATATTGATAGCTTCAGAGGCTCGAATAGTTACCAGACCATTTAATGTGTCTGTGACATGTGAAAATACAGGACTGCGCTCTGGAAAAAGAAAACAAAACTATTGTTATTTTTATTTGAAAATCTTTGTGCAGCATTTGCAGTTTGCCATGAAGACAAGGAGGACCTCTTTAAAGATATGTTGTTAGGTACTATTCAAAATTATATATTGGTACTGAGAAATATTTTTATTAAAGTCTAGGTCAAAACAGTCCAATATGTTTTTAGATTGATGACTGATTTTCAACATTTATGTTGTACCATACAGGTACACATATTCTGTTAAATGATGCATAGGAAGTTGGGCAGATGAAATAAGGTAAACAGTGTGGGAAGAGGGTGCAACATAAAGAAGGAAAGAAGTCAAATATGAAAACAGAAAAATAAGGACAATCTCTAGATCTTCATATGGATAGGCTCGCTCCTCATCAATCCCAGTTCTTCAAAATCCATTCCTTCATGGCCCCTGACGAGCTTGTTTCTGCTTCCCAGCTTCATAAGGGGATGGGCCTTAAGGGCCATCTTGACAGATCTCTAGAATAGATATGGGAATTGTAGGATACAAAGAAATCTGAATAAAGGAAAGGAAAGGGCACAAAGATTTTTATTTTTATTTTATTTTTTTTGCTAGGGGCTTTACGTTGCACCGACACAGATAGGTCTTATGGCAACGATGGGATAGGAAAGGCCTAGGAGTTGGAAGGAAGCGGCCATGGCCTTAATTAAGGTACAGCCCCAGCATTTGCCTGGTGTGAAAATGGGAAACCACGGAAAACCATCTTCAGGGCTGCCGATAGTGGGATTCGAACCTACTATCTCCCGGATGCAAGCTCACAGCCGCGCGCCTCTATGCGCACAGCCAACTCGCCCGGTGGCACAAAGATTAAAATGAATACAGGTGGTAAGAGACTAGAAACACAGGACAAGCAAAGAATGTGCAAGTGAGTCCAACAGGTCAATAAGTGATGGAAAGGAACAAATAAGTAATGAATCATGTTATACAGGGGAATTCAGAAGGTTATGCAAACTGTGTAGACCATGGGGGCAAAATACAACAGTTTTCAATAGCAATGTATAGTCTAGGACGAATCTGTGTCAGGGAAAGCCTGGGAATGTCAAGAAAGACTTATTAAATTGCACATACCCTGGCCAGTGGATCAGAAGAGGAGGTCCAATTACATGGTCAGTCTGCTGCTGTGCTCTGATACTTTTGGATTTCTTCTTAAGGGAGCATATCAAATGCCTTGATGTATATGACACCAGTGCCCTGCCCAGAAACATTTTGACCTATAGTTGGCATCAACTCAAGTCCTAAGCAGTCCGTTTTACGTTACACCGGTAGTCAACTGAAGAACTGAAGAAAATATCCTTCTGCGAGTAAACACTCTCCCCTTCTCCATCGCAGTTCTCGTCCTGGTGCTGGCGGGTAATGCAAGCAGCTGTTATATAATATACTAGCAAGATACCCGTGCTTCGCTACGGTATTATACTGAAATTTATAACTGAATGCTTAACGTTTTATATATAACCCGTCAAAATTCACGATCTGATTCGTTTACTGAGAGAATCCACCAAAATTTGTGATCTGACTCGTTTTCTGAGAGATTACCGCAAAGTTCCTCCCATTTTTCAATCTTTCCTTCCAGCAATCGACTTCGTACTTCCCGGGCTAGGTCCAGGTATTCCACCCGGTCAGTTGGCCCCTAAATCTCTGCCATCTTTTCCTATAAGCATTTTTAATTATGGATCAAATCCTTGAGGAGATCAGGCGTGGTGTCGTCTTGGGTGCCTTGGTGGTACTGAACCCGCGGCTGGACTGCATTCGTAGTCATTACCCATCCAGGACCCGTTTCCAGCACGGTCCGCATATTTTGACGATGGTCCAGAACATTATTATTATTATTATTATTATTATTATTATTATTATTATTATTATTATTATTATTATTATTATTATTATTGATTTTCTGGACCCCACAGCAAGATGCAAGACCGCTACTTGGCAGTAAATTACAGTACATCTGCTGCCATTGTCATTGCTGACAACGTGACCAGCACCATTGTGGGCAAGTGCGCGGGATTTCTGGCGATACGAATGATATACTTCCGTGCATTATTGACCTTATTATAGAGGTGAACAATTGCATGGTTAATTTCATTCCTATAGTTTATTTCAAATGTGTTTAAATTTGTCTTTATATGCCAGGAGAATCTACTGTAATCTAAGAACGTTCTCCAAAGGAAAAGATGGCTCTTGAAAATGAACCCAGAAAAGATTTTTTTTTTTAAATGATCGCTTTATGATCAGAATAAGTACATTGAAAATCCACAGCCTGTTTCCAGTCATTCGACCAGGTCAGGAATGGAATGAATGAAGCCCCCATCTAGCGGCGAGGATAGGAATTGTGCCAGCTATTGAAGCCTGTCGCACTTCTTTGGGGCAATGATTAATGAATGACAAGTGAAATGAAATGATATTCGAGAATGAATGATGACAGGGAAAACCAGAGTACCTGAAGAAAAACCTGTCCCGCCTCTGCTTTGTCCAGCACAAATCTCACATGGAGTGACTTGGATTTGAACCACGGAACCCAGCGGTAAGAGGCCGGCGCCCTGCCGCCTGGACCACGGAGGCTCCTAATAAGTATATTATGAACAGTAAAATCAATTGGTCTCAACTCCTTTTTCACCCCACCGCCGTTAAGTTGATTCACCTCTCCCCCCACCCCCCCACCAAAAAAGCGTGTTTCTTTATCTTTAAAGGCGATTCCAAATACCAATGTTCACATCTGTTACTTTCAGTCTTGAGATATAGGTATCCCCATAAAATTGATTTATTGTTTTCACTTCCTTTCACACTGCCCCCCACCTCCTCCACCTTCAAGTGAATTTTATTGCATTGACCTGTCTAAAGCATTTGATAGGGTAGATCATGGGCGACTACTGGCAAAAATG